>NC_092045.1:20302463-20620676 GCF_003086295.3 Arachis hypogaea
TTTAGGGATGTTTTCATTAGTTTTTATGTTAAATGAACATTTCTGGGATTTACTATGAGTTTGTGTGTTTTTCTGTGATTTCAGGTAATTTCTGGCTGAAATTGAGGGACTTGAGCAAAACTCTGAAAAAGGCTGACAAAAGGACTGCTGATGCAGTTAGAATCTGACCTCCCTGCACTCGAAATGGATTTTATGGAGTTACAGAACTCCAAATGGCGCGCTCTCAATAGCTTTGGAAAGTAGACATCCAGAGCTTTCCAGAAATATATAATAGTCCATACTTTATTCGGAAATTGACGACGTAACTTGGCATTGAACGCCAAGTACATGCTGCTGTCTGGAGTTAAACGCCAGAAATACGTCATGATCCGGAGTTGAACGCCCAAAACACGTTATAACTTGGAGTTCAACTCCAAGAAAAGTCTCAGCTCGTGGATATATCAAGTTCAGCCTAAACATACACCAAGTGGGCCCCGGAAGTGAATTTATGCATCAAATACTTACTCATGTAAACCCTAGTAGCTAGTCTAGTATAAATAGGATAATTTACTATTGTATTAGACATCTTTGGTCTCAGTTTTGTTTTATTCTTCATCTTAGGAGGCTATTGATCACATTCAGGGGGCTGGCCATTCGGCCATGCCTAAACCTTTCACTTATGTATTTTCAACGGTGGAGTTTCTACACACCATAGATTAAGGGTGTGGAGCTCTGCTGTACCTCAAGTTTCAATACAATTACTATTACTTTCTATTCAATTCTCTTTTATTCTTATTCCAAGATATACGTTGCACTTCAACTTGATGAATGTGATGATCCGTGACACTCATCATCATTCTCACCTATGAACGCGCGTGATTGACAACCACTTCCGTTCTACCTTAGGCCGGGCGCATATCTCTTAGATTCCCCAACAGAATCTTCGTGGTATAAGTTAGATAGATGGCGGCATTCATGAGGATCCGGAAAGTCTAAACCTTGTCTATGGTATTCCGAGTAGGATTCTGGGATTGAATGACTGTGACGAGCTTCAAACTTCTGAAGGCTGGGTGTGATGACAAACGCAAAAGAATCAAGGGATTCTATTCCAACCTGATTGAGAACCGACAGATGATTAGCCGTGCTGTGATAGAGCATAGGAACGTTTTCACTGAGAGGATGGGATGTAGCCATTGACAACGGTGATGCCCTACATACCTCTTGCCATGGAAAGGAGTAAGAAGGATCGGATGAATGTAATAAGAAAGTAGAAATTCGGGAGGAGCACAGCATCTCCATACGCCTATCTGAAATTCCCACCATTAATTTACATAAGTATTTCTATCTTAGTTTATTTATCTTTATTTTCTATTTATTCCATTAATCAAATTTAAACCAATAATCCAATTATACTTGAATCCACCTGACTGAGATTTACAAGGTGACCATAGCTTGCTTCATACCAACAATCTCTGTGGGATCGACCCTTACTCACGTAAGGTATTACTTGGACAACCCAGTACACTTGCTGGTTAGTTGAACGGAGTTGTGTCCACACATAAGTGCCATAATAATGATTCCATACAACAACAAAGAATACTACATTGATGTGATCACAATTTCGTCCAACAAGTTTTTGGCGCCGTTGCCGGGGATTGTTCGAGTATGGACAACTGACGGTTCATCTTGTTGCTCAGATTAGGTAATTTTCTTTTCAAAAATCTTTTTCAAAATTTTTCTTTTCTTTTTCGTTTTTCTAATCATGTTTTTCAAAAAAATTAAAATAAAAATACAAAAAAATTAGAAAATCATAAAAATAAAAAATATTTTGTGTTTCTTGTTTGAGTCTTGTGTTAATTTTTAAGTTTGGTGTCAATTGCATGCTTTAAAAATTTTTCTTGCATTTTTCGAAAATTCATGCATTCATGGTGTTCTTCATGATCTTCAAGTTGTTCTTGGTAAGTCTTCTTGTTTGATCTTGATGATTTCTTGTTTTGTGTCTTTTGTTGTTTTTCATGTGCATTTTTGCATTCATATTTTCCAAGCATTAAAAATTTCTAAGTTTGGTGTCTTGCATGTTTTCTTTGCATCAAAAATTTTTCAAAATTATGTTCTTGATGTTCATCATGATCTTCAAAGTGTTCTTGGTGTTCATCTTAACATTCATAGTGTTCTTGCATGTATCTTGTGTTTTGATCCAAAATTTTCATGTTTTGGGTCATTTTTGTGTTTTTCTCTCTCATCATAAAAAAATTCAAAAATAAAAAAAATATATCTTTTCCTTTTTTATCTCCTAATTTTCGAAAATTTGAGTTGACTTAGTCAAAAATTTTAAAAATTAGTTGTTTCTTACAAGTCAAGTCAAATTTTCAATTTTAAAAATCTTATCTTTTCAAAACTTTTTCAAAAATTAAATCTTTTCCTTTTTTCTTATTAATTTTCGAAATTTTTTTTAAATCTTTTTCAAAATCTTTTTCTTATCTTTTACATCATATTTTCAAAAATTAGCTAACAAGTAATGTGATTGATTCAAAAATTTGAAGTTCGTTACTTTCTTGTTAAGAAAGGTTCAATCTTTAAATTCTAGAATTTTATCTTTTAGTTTCTTGTTAGTCAAGTAATTAATTTTAATTTTAAAATCAAATCTTTTTCAAAATATCTTTTTTATCTTTTTAATCATATCTTTTTATCTTATCTTTTATATCATATCTTTTTCAAAATTTTATCTTTGTCAAAAAATTTGATTTCAAAATATCTTATCTAACTTCTTATCTTCTTATCTTTTCAAAT
This sequence comes from Arachis hypogaea, assembly GCF_003086295.3. Taxonomy (NCBI): domain Eukaryota; kingdom Viridiplantae; phylum Streptophyta; class Magnoliopsida; order Fabales; family Fabaceae; genus Arachis; species Arachis hypogaea. The sequence continues at coordinate 20,305,233 of NC_092045.1, forward strand.
TTGATTTTAATATCTTTTTCAACTAACTATTTAACTTTTTGTTTGTTTCTTATCTTTTTCAAACCAACTAACTACCTATCCCTCTCTAATTTTCGAAAATATCTCATCTCTTTTTCAAAAATTCTTTTTAATTGTTTTAAATTTTAATTTTAATTATATATTATCTTTAATTTTCGAAAATCACTAACCACTTTTTCAAAATTATTTTCGAAAATTTTCTATCTCTCCTTTTCTTCTATTTATTTATTTATTTACTAACACTTCTCTTCACTTCTCTTCATCTCAAATCACCACCTCTATCCTTACCCATTCTTCTTCACTCTTCTTCCCTTTCTTCTTCTACTAACATAAAGGAATCTCTATACTGTGACATAGAGGATTTCTCTTTCTTTTCTTGTTCTCTTCTTCCCTATATGAGCAGGAACAAGGAAAAAGATAAAAGCTTCCACCTCTGAGTCGTGGGAGATGGAAAGACTCATCTAAAGGGTTTATAGCTCAGTGGTAGAATATTTGACTGCAAATCAAGAGATCCCTGAGATACCTCAGGGGATACATGTTCCTCCACATAATTATTGGAAGCAACTAAGGATAAGAACACCAAAATCACTAGGGATCATGCAACAGAAGCAAGGAAGAGACATAAAGGAGCTCAAAAAGCACCATTGGACCTTCAAGAAGGCGCCACCCTCACTCAGGTGGACTCATTCCTTGTTCTTATTTTCCCTGCTTTTTCGGTTTTTATCCTTCATGTCTATCTATGTTTTGTGTCTCTACTTTATGATCATTACGATGTAGTAATTATGTCTTAAAGCTATGAATAAAATCCATTAATCCTTCACCTCTCTTAAATGAAAAATGTTTTAATTCAAAAGAACAAGAAGTACATGAATTTCGAATTTATCCTTGAATTTAATTTAATTATATTGATGTGGTGACAATACTTTTTGTTTTCTGAATGAATGGTTGAACAGTGCATCTTTTTTATCTTGTTGTTTATGAATGTTAAAATTGTTGGCTCTTGAAGGAATGATGAACAAAGAGAAATTTTATTGATGATCTGAAAGATCATAAAATTGATTCTTGAAGCAAGAAAAAGCAGTGAAAAAGCAAAGGCTTGGGGAAAAAAATGGCGAAAAAAATAGAAAGAAAAAGAAAAAAAAGCAAGCAGAAAAAGCCAATAGCCCTTAAAACCAAAAGGCAAGGGTAAAAAGGATCCAAGGCTTTGAGTATCAATGGATAGGAGGGCCCAAGGAAATCAAATCCAGGCCTAAGCGGCTAAATCAAGCTGTCCCTAACCATGTGCTTGTGTCATGAAGGTCCAAGTGAAAAGCTTGAGACTGAGTGGTTAAAGTCGTGATCCAAAGCAAAAGAGTGTGCTTAAGAGCTCTGGACACCACTAACTGGGGACTCTAGCAAAGCTGAGTCACAATCTGAAAAGGTTCACCCAGTTATGTGTCTGTAGCATTTATGTATCCGGTGGTAATACTGGAAAACAAAGTGCTTAGGGCCACAGCCAAGACTCATAAGTAGCTGTGTTCAAAGAATCAACATACTTAACTAGGAAAGTCAATAACACTATCCGAAATTCTAAGTTCCTAGAGAAGCCAATCATTCTAAACTTCAAAGGAAAAAGTGAGATGCCAAAACTGTTCAGAAGCAAAAAGCTACAAGTCCCGCTCATCTAAGTAAAATTAATATTCATTGATATTTTGGAATTTATAGTATATTCTCTTCTTTTTATCCTATTTGATTTTCAGTTGCTTGGGGACAAGCAACAATTTAAGTTTGGTGTTGTGATGAGCGGATAATTTATACGCTTTTTGGCATTGTTTTTAGGTAGTTTTTAGTAAGTTCAAGCTACTTTTAGGGATGTTTTCATTAGTTTTTATGTTAAATTCATATTTCTGGACTTTACTATGAGTTTGTGTGTTTTTCTGTGATTTCAGGTAATTTCTGGCTGAAATTGAGGGACTTGAGCAAAACTCTGAAAAAGGCTGACAAAAGGACTGCTGTTGCTATTAGAATCTGACCTCCCTGCACTCGAAATGGATTTTATGGAGTTACAGAACTCCAAATGGCGCGCTCTCAACAGCTTTGGAAAGTAGACATCTAGAGCTTTCCAGAAATATATAATAGTCCATACTTTATTCGGAAATTGATGACGTAACTTGGCATTGAACGCCAAGTACATGCTGCTGTCTGGAGTTAAACGCCAGAAATACGTCATGATCCGGAGTTGAACGCCCAAAACACGTTATAACTTGGAGTTCAACTCCAAGAAAAGCCTCAGCTCGTGGATATATCAAGCTCAGCCCAAACATACACCAAGTGGGCCCCGGAAGTGAATTTATGCATCAAATACTTACTCATGTAAACCTTAGTAGCTAGTCTAGTATAAATAGGATAATTTACTATTGTATTAGACATCTTTGGTCTCAGTTTTGTTTTATTCTTCATCTTAGGAGGCTATTGATCACATTCAGGGGGCTGGCCATTCGGCCATGCCTAAACCTTTCACTTATGTATTTTCAACGGTGGAGTTTCTACACACCATAGATTAAGGGTGTGGAGCTCTGCTGTACCTCAAGTTTCAATACAATTACTATTACTTTCTATTCAATTCTCTTTTATTCTTATTCCAAGATATACGTTGCACTTCAACTTGATGAATGTGATGATCCGTGACACTCATCATCATTCTCACCTATGAACGCGCGTGATTGACAACCACTTCCGTTCTACCTTAGGCCGGGCGCATATCTCTTAGATTCCCCAACAGAATCTTCGTGGTATAAGTTAGATAGATGGCGGCATTCATGAGGATCCGGAAAGTCTAAACCTTGTCTATGGTATTCCGAGTAGGATTCTGGGATTGAATGACTGTGTCGAGCTTCAAACTCCTGAAGGCTGGGTGTGATGACAAACGCAAAAGAATCAATGGATTCTATTCCAACCTGATTGAGAACCGACAGATGATTAGCCGTGCTGTGACAGAGCATAGGAACGTTTTCACTGAGAGGATGGGATGTAGCCGTTGACAACGGTGATGCCCTACATACAGCTTGCCATGGAAAGGAGTAAGAAGGATCGGATGAATGTAATAAGAAAGTAGAAATTCGAGAAGAGCACAGCATCTCCATACGCCTATCTGAAATTCCCACTATTAATTTACATAAGTATTTCTATCTTAGTTTATTTATCTTTATTTTCTATTTATTCCATTAATCAAATTTAAACCAATAATCCAATTATACTTGAATCCACCTGACTGAGATTTACAAGGTGACCATAGCTTGCTTCATACCAACAATCTCTGTGGGATTGACCCTTACTCACGTAAGGTATTACTTGGACGACCCAGTACACTTACTGGTTAGTTGAACGGAGTTGTGTCCACACATAAGTGCCATAATAATGATTCCATACAACAACAAAGAATACTACATTGATGTGATCACAATTTTGTCCACAACTTAGTAACAAGCATGATTCATTTCTTATCATTGCACCTTCATCTTGAGTCTACTTGCACCCGCTATGCTTAAAATTGCATCAAAGAAATCATTCTTTTGAAAGGAAAGTGTTGAGAAATTTTATCAATTTTAAGACAAGCTAAAAGATTAAGAGAAATGGTTCTGATTGTATGATTGTGTATTAAAGTTGCATATTTGTGAAAACTTGCATGGGAGCTCATAGACAGGAATTGAACTTTGGAGAAGTGGTATGGATATTCTCAAAAATCTATTGATCGAAGAAGTAGTAAACAAAACAAAAAATAAAGAAAAATAAAGAATCAACCCAAGGCTCTAAGCATCAATTTCTAAGAAGAAAAAGAAAGATACAAAAACTCAAAGAGTTATTATCCTAGTTACATGCTTGTGGTGGATTTGTGTCAAAGAGAGAGGCTTGAGTGAGTAAATCCTAAGGGGTGCTTCATCACCTAATACCTTAACCCAACTGGATTGGGAGTAAATACTGCTTCAAGGTGATAATCTATAAAGAGTACTCCATAATACCATTCGAATGACACTCCCAAGATCTAAGACTTCCAAGATGTAAGGACTAATAAACACTGAAATGCTTACATAAGCATACACTTAGAGTTGGCCCCCATTATCACTTAGTCACTTCACTCACTAAAGCAGCATAAGAAAATTCTTCAGCACACTCCCATAGAATGAATCCTTTGTGTATAATTCTTTCCTTGCTTGGGGACAAGCAAGATTTAAGTTTGGTATTGTGATGCGGGTGCATCATTATCTATTTTTGGTAGTTCTTTTAGTAGATTTTAGTTTAATTTTCATACAAATTTTGTTAATAAATGAGTAAAATCATGAAAAATCTCTGCATTAGGAAAGATCTCAAGCATAAGTGAATTTTAGCTAATATACAAGAAAACTATGATAAAATAGATCCCACTAGGTGAAGATTTAATTTTGAGTATTATTAGCACACTTAGTATATAAAGATCATTTTGTATATTAGTTTGATACAATTATTTGCTTGATGATAGGTAAAATAGAAGCAGAGGAAAGCAAGGAGGTGAACTAACGTTGGTGTTCAATTATCAAAGACCCAACGTTGAAGAAAATATTAATGATGATTCAACGTTGGTATGAAAAAAGATGGAACTAACGTTGGTGGCAAAGTTGGACCACAAACGTGCCAAGAGAAAGTTCCATAGTTGGAGCTATAGTTGGAGTTGTAGTTGGAGGTCCAACTACAACTCAAACTACTGTTGCAATGTTGGAGCCAAAGTTAGTGGCCCAACATTGCACTCCAACGTACGTGACTTGGCCAAGAGGAATTCAAGGTGCCAAAGTTGGAGTTGTAGTTGGACTCCAACTATAACTCCAACTATGATCCTGAAAGCCTAATGGGGTCTTCTTCAAACAAGAATAACTTGAGCTACAGAACTCTGAATGAGGTAATTCCAAAGACATTGGAAAGTAAACATTTGGGAATTTCCAAGCATATATGACACTATATGATGGACATTAAGATTGAGGGAAGAAACTGCCCCGAAATGTGCAAAGATAAATATTTCAACCTGTAGTAAGGCCAACTGACCTCTGCACCTTCGATCGAGTATAACTCGAGCTATAAAGCTTCAAATGATGTGATTACAATAGCGTTGGAAAGTATACATTTAGGGCTTTCCGATAATATATAATAGTATTGGGGTAGACAACAAGTTTGAGCTTCAGAATCAGACGTTGTTATCAATGCTGATGCACCAACATTTGGGGTCAAACGTTGGGTCCAACTTTGGGTCCAACTTTGGATCCAACATTGGGTTAAACGTTGAAGCAGGCCTGGAAGTATTTCTGAATGTGTGTGACACAAAAAATGGCCCCAATAAATGCCAATACATCCTTGAAGCATGCATACACTTCTCAACCAAGCAAAGCCCATCAACATCACTCAATCCATGGCATAAGAAGCATCTAGATTAGGAATTTTTCATTGAAGTGTACTTTTCATTTCAGTTTTGTAAGCCTATAAATAGGCATTAGTTTTTATTGCGTAGTGCCGGAAGGGAGAGTTACGAAGAATTGAAGGAAGGGGAGAGAGTGAAGACCAATTAGAACTTCTGATAATTGGCACACTCTAAGGGGAGTGGGTCTTCGGACCCCTCCCCTCAACCACTTTACTTCCTTTTCTCTTCTTTTCTTCCTTAGCAATAGTTGATTTTAGTTTTTAATTTTTTTTTACAAATTCTAAATTTTCATTTTTTGCTTTGAATTCTCCATTTTCATCTTTATTTTTTTGCACTTGAGTTTCATAGAAATTGGTTTCTGTTTGAGAGCAATGACCATGTAAACCCCACTTCATTGGGTTACGGAGCTTTGTTGTAATTCAATGGATCAATAATAGTTTTCATTCTTCTTCTTCTTTCTTTTCTCTTGATTTCACTAGAAAGCTTTCAGTATTCATCCAATTGGGTAGTTGTCTTGGAAAAAAAGCTATTCATAATTGGATCTCCTTTGAACCTTGGAAGAGGAATAAGGAGATCATGCTAGAAATGCTTTCTCATATTGGACCGGATTGGGGTTTGGATGGATATAGTGACATATAATCCTACCAACACTTTGATCTAGAAATACATGTGGTACAATCAGTGACCACACTTTATCTCTTCCCATGAGCAATTAAATCAAAGAACTAGGCAATTGTTCAAGATTAGAGAGATTGGGTTGTCAAAGAATTGGAATCCAATCACCTAAGAGTGCCAAGGAGATCAATGAATGAATTGATTGAGGAAGAGATGAGAATGAACTTGATTTGGAGAATTCAACATCTCCTAAGCCCAATGAATTTTCCATCTCTGATCTACCCATTCTCTTTATTTTCTGCTGTTTATTTTCATGCTTAATCACCCCATTTCCATTTATTTTCCTGCAATTTAAGATTCTACACTTTAATTTCTTGCTCTTTACTTTCCATCATTTATAATTTCATGCAATTTACTTTTCCCATTTAATTCTCTGCACTTCCAAATCCAATTCTGCTTAGTTAAACTAGAACAACCCTCCAATTAAAGTTGATCAACTAATCAATCCCTGTGGGATTCGACCTCACTCTACTATGAGTTTTTACTTAACGACGATTTGGTGCACTTGCTGGTAGAAATTTGTTGAGACATATTTTCGTGCATCAAATAGCTAATTAAACTTTTTAATGTACATGTATTTATACTGAGAAAAATAATTAAAATTACGTCTAAAACTTATGTACTAAACCACTTTATACTATTTTGATATGGATAATAATATTATATAAAAAGATGAAAATAAATAAATGATATGCAAATATATTATATTAACTAATTTAAAAAAACTATTTAATACGTTATATATTATCTCAATTAATTTTTAATAAAAACTAAAAAATACTAATAACTTCATTCATATTTGACAAGTTAAATAAACTTGTCTTTGAGTAATTATTATTATTATTATTATTATTATTATTATTATTATTATTATTATTATTATTATTATTATTATTATTATTATTATTACAGCCAAAAAACTATATGATAATAAATCATAACATTAAAAAAAGACATAAGACATCTTTTCATAATCATCTAATTAAAGTATGTAACCAACTTGGATTAGTTGAGTGGTCAGTTCACTTATCCGCTGAAGTAAGTGTCGGCAGACCTTAAATGAAACTCAGATCTACAACGGATTAGTCTTTGACCTATTGGGTTAGGGGATACCGTAAAAAATAAAAAAAATCTAATTAAAGTATGTTAAATTATTTAAAAAGTTTTATTATTAAATAACTAACTAACACTAAACATCTACATGTCTTGACTTGCTACCGTAACTATTTCTTACAAAACAAATTCTTGAATTTGTGTGAGTCTCAGTGCTACAGAAAGTATTGTCTTTGATTTTCATATATGGTAGCAAATTGGATTGTAAATTTGACATCAATTATTTATACATGTAGAAAAAATTTAATATCTACACATTAACATTTGCCTTCAAGTTATCATCAAATTATCTATTATATCTATTAGGAAAAGTATATGGAACCAACTAATAATCAGCCAAGAATGGAACAACATAATTAATTATAATTAGTTTTATTAATTTATAATTTAATTTGTTTGTTAAATTATTGTTGACCACGTTAGTGTTAGGAGAGAATCACGGAACAAATACTTTGATCATTCATTAGTTGATTCCATATAATTAATTATGTTTTATTAATGCGTAACACATGAAACATAGAAATCATATCCAAAACCATCCAATTTACAAGAAAAAGAAACATCCGTGTGCCTATTAGTAGCAACATCCGATTACCAGTTGGCTGATTCATGGCTTATATAAAGTTGGTTCCCTAGCATTGTTGTATCTATTATTTATTATATATTACTAATTTTATGAATAAAATATATATATTATATGTCATTTTTTATTATAATTGAAATTAAATCTTTCTTTCTAAAATTAAAAAGTTCTCTCCTCTTTTTTTCTTTTTCTATTTCTCATATTCTTTCACTCACTCTAGTTCTCTTATATATTATTATCTTAACCAATTATAAATTTGACAATCAAAATGTACAATATGACAATCTCTAATTACAATTAAAATTAAATTAAAATATTAAAATTAAAATTAAAACATAGCTATATTATATTACTAATTTAACAACCAAAATATGTCACATAACATGTTGTTATTAAAATTGAGATGAAATATTTTTCTACAAAATTAATAAACTATTTTCTTCCATCATTTGACCTTATCTACCTCTCTTTCCTTTTCTATTTTTCTCTATTCTTCCTATTTTATATATAACTTATAATTTATATTTAATATTATTAATTTAACAAAACAAAATATCACGAGATATCTTTTACTATAATTAAAATAAAATCTTTTTTTAAATTAACAACCTTCCTCTCTCATTCTTCTTTTTTATTTTTCTCTTTTCGATTTTGTTAGGTAGACAATAACTTTTGTGAATAATATGAATAATAGACTCTAAAATTGGCCTAAGTAAAGTGAAAATATACTACACCACTAATTTTTTCCAAAACCCTAATTTTAACCATCCTAGTTTTTACCATCCTAATCATCCACCTCCTCCCCTTTGCCTAGCAGTAAGCACGTTTCCCCTACCCCCAATTTGAAGGAGCAACCACGGAAGAGAGCCCCACCGCCAACGCTGCAGTACCAACCCCCACTAAGCCTGCTGCAACCTGAACAGCAGTCAGAACCCAACAGCTTCTCCCTTCCATATTGCATTCTTCCTTTCTCTCCGCTGTTGCCGTCATCCTGGGTGCCTCCCTCGTGTTGCCGTCGAGCGTTGGTCGTTGTGTACGAGCTCCCTGTCGCCATTGCCTGGCTGCTGGACAGTCGTTCTCTGTCGCCCCGTACTTATTGCTGAACGTCGTGGCTTCTTTACATTGCTTATGGTCTACCGTGAACAACCCCAACGCCACCATTTTGTGTGCCTGATTGCTACTCCCAAAGGTCAGTATAAGGCTAGCTATTTTTTAACTAATTAGATGTTCATAAAAGTCGTTAGATGATGATTGTTTCGAACAGTTATGCTGCTTGTGCGCATCGCTGAATCTGTTTGAGTTCCGGGAGTGATGTTGAAGAAAATGACCGGTTGTTGTTGTTGCTGAATTCTATATTTTTGTCCTCTTGTTTTTTTATGGTTGACAGAATTCAGGTTTGTTCTGTCCCGGGTTTTAGTTAGTCAGCAATTGATTTTGACTCATTTTTTAAATTGCTTGCCATATGAATTTTTTATTCATTGTAAGACAGACGGTTATTTCACCAGGTTCATGGATGGTTGGATTAAATTCAAGATTTTGAAATTTGTTTGAGTTTATTGACCAATTTTTTATGTATTAGTTCATGTATTTGTGGGTTACATGTGATTTACTATGTAATTTACCCATTAGGTATGTTCGGTTTTTTAAAACTCTGTGAGACAAAAATTGGAAGGCTTTTGTGGTGGTTTAAATGGTTACACATTTATTAGCTTAACAATAATGTGGAAGCCAAATTATAATGTGGACAAAACCTATCTGTATATGATTCTGGAATTGGGTTGGGTTTTGTTTCTTTGTTTTTGTAATCATAATTGAAAGTGTCCTATGCTACGTCTCCACACCTTTACTTTGTTAGTATAGTACACGATAAACCCATATTTTATGATATATATTGTGCTCAATTTAAGTGGTTTATTCAACTCTGCACCCACTTATTCATGTAAATTGCATGGTTTTATTTTTCCTTCCTTATTATGTGATATATGTGAAATACATGTTTTCTATGCTTTAAAAGTAACTATTTTAATTACCCTTTGTTACCATTCGATGTCGTGATTTGTGTGTTGAGTAGTTGCAGAGCTTCTAAGGCAGGAATGGCTTGAAGGATGGAAAAGAAACATACAAAATGGAAGGAAAGCACAAATTGGAGTCCTTGGAGAAACTAGCAGTGATGTGTCCGCATGAACAACGCGAACGCGTGGTTCGCGCAAAAGAGAATCGACGCGAGCGCATGGATGAGGCGAACGCGTAACTTGCGAAACACAACTAAGGTGGGCGCATGGATGACGCAACCGCGTGGAAGGGCAACACTACAGATGACGCGACCGCGTGACCCACACGAACGCGTGACGTGCGCAATCTGCAGAATGTGCAGATATCGTCCTCAGCAATTTCTAGGCCCCTTTTGGCCCAGATCCAAGTTCAGAAAGCACAAATCAGATGTTATAAAGTGGGAGAATGCATTCATTCAAAGACAGGCTTTCATAATTCATAATTTTTAGTTTAGATGTAGTTTTTAGAGAGAGAGGCTCTCTCCTCTCTCTTAAGATTTAGGATTTAGATTTTTAGAATTAGGATTCCTCTCGGTTTGTGGTTATTTCTCAATTTCAGGTTCAATGTTCTTCAATTTAGATTTCTCTTCTACTTTTAAATACTCTAATACTTTTATCTGTTAATTACTTATGTTGCCCATTTGACTTATAAATCTTTCCATGTTAGATTTGACTTTATGTTTAAACGTAGTTTGATGTGTTCCAGATTTATGATTTTTCATTTAGCTTTTTATATTCTTGCCTTTAATTGATTAATTGGTAACTCTTGAGTTGTCAAACTCATTGTTGACTGAAAATTGGAATTCTTCAAGAATTAATTCGAGTTCCACTAACTCTAGCCTTTCCCAAGGAAAGACTAGGACCTGAGGAACCAAACTTATTCCATCCACTTGACTTACCTTCATAGTTAGAGGTTAACTTAGTGGGAGAAAATTCCAATTCTCATCACAATTGATAAGGATAACTGGGATAGGACTTCCAGTTTTCATACTTTGCCAAGAGTTTTATTAATTATTAATTTATTAATTCTTGCAATCTATTTTTCTTGCTTAAAACCTTTTTCAAACCCAGACACTGTTTTTCCATAACCAATAATAAATTATAGTTCCCTGCAATTCCTTGAGAAGACGACCCGATGTTTGAATACTTTGGTTTATAAATTTATTGGGTTTTGTTACTTGTGACAACCAAAACGTTTGTACGAAGGGATTTTCTGTTGGTTTAGAATTTATACTCACAACACGACTATATTTTTGTAAAATTCTTTACTAGCAAAAATCCTAACGTCAGTACCTTTTGAATGTGGATATTCGATTTTGACTGCTTACTAAGCTGGATGATTATTTTATCAGGTGTTTAGTTGTTCGCCTGGTTGAACAAATTGTTCACTAATGTTATTATCTACCTATACTTTTTTGTTTTTATTCATTGTAATATGATTGGTTATATCACCAGGTATATGGACGGTTGGATTAAATTCAAAACTTCGAAATTTATTTGAGTTCAGTGACCAATTTTTTGCTTGTATTAGTTTATATATTTGTGTGTTACATGTGATCTATTTTGCAATTTACCCGTTAAGTATGTTAAGTTTTTTAGAACTCTGTGAAATAAAGTTGTGAAGGCCTTTTGTGGTGGTTTAACTTGTTACGTATTTATTCGCTTAAGAATATTATGGAAGCCAAATTATAATGTCGACAAAACCTATATGTATATGGTTTTGGAATTTGGTTGGTATCATTTGTTTGTGTTTTTAATCTCAATTAAAAGTGGAATATATTACTTCTCCACACCTTTACTTTGATAGTATGGTACCTTTTAGTTGTGGATGTTCAATTTTGTCTACTTACTAAGCCGGATGATTGTTTTATCCGGTGTTTGGTTATTTGTCTGGTTGATCGTGTGATTAATTTAATTTTTTCATTTAGAATTCACCATTGGTTTAATTAACACTGCACAATATTAGTTGCTCTGGTTATCTAAAAGGCGTCCATAATTATTGATTTTAAATTGTAATGTCATGCTGCTTTTTATGTCGTGCTTTTTGGATTGTTAGCTAGTTGTATAATTCTAATTATATGATAATCTGTAGTTTGTGGGAAGACTAATGATTTATTGGTTCTTAATAGGCTAGAACCCGTTCTAAGTTTTATTTGCTGAACAACAACCATATGAATTTTTTTATTCATTGTAAGACGAATGGTTATTTCACCAGGTGCATGGATGGTTGGATTAAATTCAAGACTTCAAAATTTTTTTGAGTTTAGTGACTAATTTTTTTCTTGTATTATTTCATGTATTTGTGTGTTACATGTGATTTACTATGTAATTTACCCGTTAGATATGTTCGGTTTTTTAAAACTCTGTGAGATAAAGATATGAAGGCTTTTTTTGGTGGTATAAATGGTTACACATTTATTAGCTTAACAATAATGTGGAAGCTAAATTATGATGTGGACAAAACCTATCTGTATATGATTCTGGAATTGGGTTGGGTTTTGTTTATTTGTTTTTGTAATCACAATTGAAAGTGTCCTATGCTACGTCTTCACACCTTTACTTTGTTAGTATGGTACCTTTTGAATGTGGATGTTCGATTTTGACTGCTTACTAAGCTGGTTGATTATTTTACTACGTGTTTAGTTATTCGTATGGTTGATCAAATTGTTTACTAATGTTATTATCTACATATACTTTTTTAGTTTTTAGTCATTGTAAGATGATTGGTTCTATCACTAGGTATATGTACGGTTGGATTAAATTTAAGACTTTGAAATTTCTTTGAGTTCAGTTACCAATTTTTTGCTTGTATTACTTTATATATTTATGTGTTACATGTGTGATTTACTTTGCAGTTTACCCGTTAGGTATGTTCAGTTTTTTAAAACTCTGTGAGATAAAGTTGTGAAGGTCTTTTGTGGTGGTTTAACTTGTTACGTATTTATTCGCTTAAGAATATTATAGAAGCCAAATTATAATGTCGAAAAAACCTATATGTATATGGTTCTGGAATTTGGTTGGTATTATTTGTTTTTGTTTTTAATCACAATTAAAAGTGTAATATATTACTTCTCCACACTTTTACTTTGTTAATATGGTACCTTTTGGTTGTGGATGTTCAATTTTGATTGCTTACTAAGCCAGATGATTGTTTTATCCAGTCTTTGGTTGTTTCCCTGGTTGATCGTGTGATTAATTTATTTTTTTTTGTTTAGGATTCACCATTGGTTTAATTAACACTGCACAATATTAGTTGCTCTGGTTATGTAAAAAGGCATCCATAATTATTGATTTTAAATTGTAATGTCATGCTGCTCTTTGTGTCGTGCTTTTGGGGTCGTTAGCTAGTTGTATAATTTTAGTCATATGATAATCTGTAGTTTGTGGAAAGACTAATGATTTATTGGTTCTTAACAGGCTAGAACCTGTTCTGAGTTTTATTTGCTGAACAACAACCAGATGGTAAAAAGGTAATATATGTTTCGTTGTTCATCCGTCTTGATTCTAGTTGCTTCTAACATGTATTTGTTAATAGAAATTAGTCGAGACGCATTGTTCTGCATGCTATATGACAGGATGATCACCCACCTGAAAAAAATTAATGCCAACATACGATGTGGAAAGTGAAGCAGAGGATAATGGTACAACTAGCGAAAACATACGATGTGGATACAAACACAGTTATAGTGGATGTTGGCAACATCTGCATTAATGTTGAATTGATAGAAAGGGCGTTATGGATACCCTCTAGTGGTAAGCTGTTGTTATTCCCTTTTGAGGGTTTGTCGTATATAGTTTAGTTGGTTTCTTTTTACCTTTCCTAACAATTATTGTACATACTTTGGTGTCTCCACAATGTAGGAGTTGACTTTCCCTAACTAAATAAGAAGAATGCTGCCCATGTGGCAATCAAAGCACAATTTCAAAAAAAATAACCACCCAATTACGCGACTTCGTATATGGCTGCCCCATGGACACTGAGGCAGAACGGATGAATTTTAGGCGGCACTTTATATTGGTGGTCCTGAAGATGTTCCTATGTCCAACAAGTCAACATACCATATCTTAGTAGCACATACCTCCGATTCTAGATGTCTCAGACCCCAGCAAATTCAATTGGGCATATAGGACATTCAAGTGGTTGGGGCTAGCAGTAGGAAAATACCAAACTAAGAAGCATGAAACTTGTGGTGGCTGCATGTTCGCCCTGATGGTAAGATTAATTGTTAAACTGCTTGTATATCATATTTGTGTTTATGTTGCACCACTTAACCTTTCAACCTTTCCATCCAGCTGTTATACTTTCAGCGACTAAAGCATGGTCCGCTAGATCGCTGTCAAGTACCAGAGCCATGGGTCACTGCATGGACTACTAAAGAACTTGAAAAGAAGGCAACTAATGTCCTTGTTGAGGTACTAACCCAGACGTTTTATTCTTTGTTCTATGCTAATCCACTTAACCGAGGAGTGATTTTCTAAAATAGGAAGAATTTTTTCCTGGTAGAATTTAGATGATTACTTTCTACCCCAATTTACCTTTACCTATTAGGGTTGCATCGAAGATAAGGTAAAAGTGGGTGAGGAACCCAAAATTGGAACAAAGATGAAGGGTGCACACTCCCTATCCAAAGAACAAAGTTCAAAGAGGGAATGCAAGACTATAGTGGCGCACAAGGTAATACGTCTGTTGGAATTTAAAGTACTTACAACATGCAAGCTATAGGTGGTTAGATTACATGATAATTTGAAGTGTTTATTTGTAATTACAAAACTGGATGCATGCTCCTATATCCTTCGAATTTTTTGTATGATTGACATTAGTGTAACTGTATGTCAAAAATGGTAAGGTTATTATATGAATTTGTGGATGCATCTATGCAAGAATGCAAGGAGGGAGCCTTTTAAAGCCGGCCCCTGAAGACGTCAGAACAACCACCCTCGAGCCCAGTTGAAACAAAACTACCAGAAAGTCATACAACGGCACAAGAGGTGAGTGCATCTTGTTATAGATATAGGTTGATTTTCTAACATAGTTACTCGAATTCCCTATCAATTTTGTTAGGGTTGGATTCTGTATATTTTTTTGTGTCATGTCATTTGTATCAGATGTTCATTTCATTCTATTCAACTGTTCGACGTTTACAACCCAAGAAATCAGGAAAGGCAAGCGAAAAAAGTTACCTTTCATCAGAGGCAGATCCTACATAGGTAGGACAACAACACCTGCAGAGCAAGCTGCCCCGAAGCGCAAGGAGAAACCTGTAGTTGCTGCCAACTCTGATGATGAAGATAATGAGCCACTTGCTAAAAGAAGGCACTGCCTGTTTCAAAATAACTGGAACTCACATAATGAGAGCCCAAGGGACGACAAAGTCAGTGTTAAACAGTTAAATAAGAATGTAAACCCGTCGGAGGCATAGGAAATGGATCCAGTTACACCATCAACAACACTTGTTTAACTTACTGGATACGATTTTGGCAGGCAAGTTCTATGGGTTAAAATATGATGTATATATCAATTAGCCATATTTTATGTTTCCTGTTATTTAAAGCCTTATACTCATTGTGTTAGCTAACTACAATTGCATTCGATGCAGAGACTTTAACGTGAACTTCGTGCAATGTCTAGAAGTTGAGAAAATATTGATAAACATTGAACAAGGTCGGTACACAAGGCCAATAAACATGGAATCCCTCCAGACCATGATGCCGACGAAGTCACGTTATCACACACCGAGCCCGAGAAAGCCTAGCTTTTCTCTTAGGTTGACACAGCTTGAGAAGTCACCGATCATGCCCCCTATCACATCAGTACATCCGATGCTTAAGAATGTAAGGTTAGGAGATCATAAGGAGAAAAAAGTCCGAGGTTGGATTCTGAACTCGGCCCTCGATAAAGAGGCGTCATTGGCAACCTACGAAGGTAGGCCGCATCTGCAGCTGTTGAGGAAGGATCTATGAACATTGAAAGTAATTGAACTCCATGTTGTAGTTACACTCATTGTGTTATTCGCATATTTTATATCGTGCTTCTAAAATTTACCACACAGATCATGCAATAGATGTATTATACATTCAATGATTCATGGGCTATAAGATTCAAACGTGATTTCTACTACGTGTATGGAATATTAGTATAAATACTATATTTTTTGGTAATCTTACCGTACTTGTTGCATTATTGACTGTTTCTTTCATAATAGGAAATAGTGACACGACAACATAACCTGGATTGCTTCAATAACGGGCCAGTTCCAGTGTATGTGGGGTTGGATCCAAACTTTAGAAAGAATACCAGGTTCTTCAACAAAATCGACGCAGCCAAGAGAAAATGGGTGAGACATCAGTCTATTTTATGTATTGCATGTTATACCATATTTAGATAAGAACATATTTGTCCAGGTTAATTGTGCTGCCTAGTTTGATAAGTTTGTGTTGAATATGTTAGACTTTGCCAGATGTGTTTTCTTTATGGACTTATTGAATCGTACTTATTAATTTTGGGGAGGGGTGTGGATGTTCAATTCACCATGAATGGGGATGATTGTTTCAGTTGAGAAGGGTATGTTCATTTTATCCATACGATGACAATTTTATTGATTGAGCGTACATGCAACAGACCGATAGATTTATGTTGTAGTTTGAAGTGGTTGTCAAATATCTTGATTTTAGTTAGGTCCTAGCAACAACAATGAGGGTTAACTGATTCAGATACGGTACATTATGATGCATGTTATACGATGCGATTAATAGTTGAACGTGTTATACTTTTTGAATTTTTGTTGCAGTGGTTTATTCTGATGTGTTTGAGAGGACAATGGAGGCTGTATGCGTTTGAGGTGGCAAGGAAAAGGTGTTGGTAATTGATTGTCTGCATGCTGAGGCACCCGATGATCAACAGAGTAAACTAGATGCATATGCGGTAAGCTAAGACATCCTCTATACCTCGTGAACATTGCTTATATATACACCAATAACAAAAAAAATCAAAAGAACGCTGGCTATTTTATAGGGACGACTAATTGAAGACATGGCTAAAGTGGCCATCCCCATATATGACCGTAGTACAAATGGCCTATATTGTGCATATGCCAAAGTGTCTAAGCAACAAAACGGGTAAATAGAACTGAGCAACACACCCAAAAATGTAACTATAACGCTGTTGCTGTAATATTGGTATCATCCTGATAGCACCATTATTACTTAATTATGTAGCTGGAATTGTGGCATCTATGCCATTAAATTCATGGAGACATGGACTGAAAATTGTAACTGATGAGCGGATAATTTATATGCTTTTTGGCATTATTTTTGCATAGTTTTTAGTATGATTTAATTAGTTTTTAGTATATTTTTATTAGTTTTTAAGCAAAATTCACATTTCTAGACTTTACTATGAGTTTGTGTATTTTTCTGTGATTTTATGTATTTTCTGACTGAAATTGAGGGACCTGAGCAAAAATCTGATTCAGAGGCTGACAAAGGACAACTGATGTTGTTGGATTCTGACCTCCCTGCACTTGAAATGGAATTTTCGGAGCTAAAGAAGTCCAAATGGTGCGCTCTCAATTGCGTTCGAAAGTAGACATCCAGGGATTTCCAGCAATAGATAATAGTTCATACTTTGCCCGAGTTTAGATGACCTAAACTGGCGTTTAACGCCAGCTTTCTGCCCTATTCTGGCGTTAAACGCCAGAAACAAGTTGCAAAGCAGAGTTAAATTCCAGAAACAAGTTACAAACTGGCGTTTAACTCCAAGGAAGACCTCTACACATGAAAGCTTTAATGCTCAGCCCAAGCACACACCAAGTGGGCCCGGAAGAGGATTTCTGCATCATTTACTTATTTCTATAACCCTAGTAACTAGTCTGATAAAAATAGAACTTTTTACTATTGTACTAGGGATGTTTGATCAGTTTTATGCTATCTTAGACTTTTGTGGAGGCTGGCCATTCGGCCATGCATGGACCATTATCACTTATATATTTTCAACGGTGGAGTTTCTACACACCAGAGATTAAGGTGTGGAGCTCTGCTGTTCCTCGAGTATTAATGCAAAGTACTACTGTTTTCTATTCAATTCATGCTTATTCTTATTCTAAGATATTCATTCGCACACAAGAACATGATGAATGTGATGATTATGTGACACTCATCACCATTCTCACTTATGAACGCGTGATTGACAACCACTTCTGTTCTACATGAAGATAAGCTTGAATGTATATCTCTTGGGTTTCTAATCAACAATTCACATCGACTCCACTCTGACAATGGGGCATCTGAATCCGAGATTAGAGTCTTCGTGGTATAAGCTAGAATCAATTGGCAGCATTCTTGAGATCCGAAAAGTCTAAACCTTGTCTGTGGTATTCCGAGTATGATTTGAGATGGGATGACTGTGACGAGCTTCAAACTCGCGACTGTAGGCGTGGTGACAGACGCAAAAGAATAGTAAATCCTATTCCTACACGATTGAGAACCAACAGCTGATTAGCCATACGATATCTGTGCATGGAATTTTTCATCCGAGACGAGCAATCTGACAGTTGATTAGCCGTACAGAAATTGTAGAGGACCATTTTCACTGATAGAACGGGAAGTAGCCATTGACAACGGTGACACCCAGCATACAGCTTGCCATAGAAAGGAGTATGAAGGATTGGATGAAGGCAGTAGAAAAACAGAGATTCAGAAGGGATAAAGCATCTCCATACACTTATCTAAATTTCCCACCAATGAATCACAT
This sequence comes from Arachis hypogaea, assembly GCF_003086295.3. NCBI lineage: Eukaryota > Viridiplantae > Streptophyta > Magnoliopsida > Fabales > Fabaceae > Arachis > Arachis hypogaea. The sequence goes on from NC_092045.1 coordinate 20,323,844, forward strand.
AAGTATCTCTATCTTTATTTTATGTTTATTTATCTTTTTAATTATTAAAACTCCAATAACCATTTGAATCCACCTGACTGAGATTTACAAGATGACCATAGCTTGCTTCAAGCCGACAATCTCCGTGGGATCGATCCTTACTCACGTAAGGTTTATTACTTGGACGACCCAGTGCACTTGCTGGTTAGTTGTGTGAAGTTGTGAAAAAGAGTTGAGATTACAATTGCGCGTACCAAGTTGTTGGCGCCATTGAGATCACAATTTCGTGCACCAAATTTTTGGCGCCGTTGCCGGGGATTGTTCGAGTTTGGACAACTGACAGTTCATCTTATTGCTCAGATTAGGTAATTTTCTTTTTTTCAACCTTTATTTTATTTTCAAAAAGTTTTCAAAAATATTTAAAAAATTTTCTTCTTTTTCGTTCTTTTCAAAATAATTTTCGAAAAAAAATACAAAAAATTAATAAAATCATAAAAATAAAAATATTTTGTGTTTTTTGTTTGAGCCTAGTGTCAATTTTTAAGTTTGGTGTCAATTGCATCTTTTTATTTTTCTAAAAATTTTCGAAAATTCATGCATGTGTTCTTCATAATCTTCAAGTTGTTCTTGGTAAGTCTTCTTGATTGATCTTCAAATTTTCTTGGTTTGTGTTTTTTTCTTGTTTTTCATATGCATTGTTGCATTCATAGTGTCTAAACATGAAAAATTTCTAAGTTTGGTGTCTTGCATGTTTTTCTTTTCTTAAAAATTTTTCAAAAATAAGTCTTGATGTTCATCTTGATCTTCAAAGTGTTCTTGGTGTTCATCTTAACATTCATTGTGTTCTTGCATGCATCATTTGTTTTAATCCAAAATTTTTATGTGTTGAGTCATTTTGTGGTGTTTCTCTTTCCTCATTAAATTCAAAAAAATCAAAAAAATATCTTTCCCTTATTTTGCTCATAATTTTCAAAATTTTTGGGTTGACTTAGTCAAAAATTTTTAAAATTAGTTGTTTTTTTTGTTGTTAGTCAAGTCAAGATTTCAATTTTAAAAATTATCTTTTCAAAATTAAATCTTTTTCATTTTTTTATTTTCGAATTTTTTTAAAAAAATTGATTTTCAAAATCTTTTTCTTATCTTTACTTCATAATTTTCAAAAACTTTACTAACAATTAATGTGATTGATTCAAAAATTTGAAGTTTGTTACTTTCTTGTTAAGAAAGGTTCAATCTTTAAATTCTAGAATCATATCTTTTAGTTTCTTGTTAGTCAAGTAATCAATTTTAATTTTAAAAAAAATCAAATCTTTTTAATTTCCTTTTCAAATCTTTTTCAAAATATCTTTTCAATCATATCTTTTCAATCATATCTTTTTCAAATCATATCTTGTTCAAAATCAATTTCAAATTCTTTTCTAACTTCTTATCTTTTCAAAATTGATTTTCAAATCTCTTTCAACTAACTAATTGATTTTTTTAGTTTGTTTTACTATTTCTTATCTTTTTCAAAACCACCTAACTACTTTTCCCTCTCTAATTTTCGAAAATTCCTCACCCTTTTTCAAAATTCTTTTTAATTAACTAATTTTAATTTTAATTTTATTTCTTCTCTTAATTTTCGAAAATCACTAACCTTTTTTTTTCAAAAATAATTTTCAAATTTCCCTCTCTCTATTTCTATTTATTTTATTTATTTATTAACACTTCTCTTCTCAAAATTTGAACCCCTCCCTTCTCTGTGTTCGAATTTTTCTTCTTCTTCTTTCATTTTTATTCTTCTACTCACATAAAGGAATCTCTATACTGTGACATAGAGGATTCCTCTTCCTTTTCTGTTCTCTTCTTTTTCACATGAGCAGGAGTAAGGATAAGAACATTCTTGTTGAAGCTGATCCAGAACCTGAAAGGACTCTGAAGAGGAAGCTAAGAGAAGCTAAAACACAACACTCTGAAGAGGACTTTACTGAAATTTTTGAAAAAGAAGTAGAGATGACCAAACCCAATAACAATGGTGGAAGTGCAAGGAAGATGCTTAGTGACTTTACTGCACCAAATTCCAACTTCCATGGAAGAAGCATCTCAATCCCTGCCATTGGAGCAAACAATTTTGAGCTAAAGCCTCAATTAGTTTCTCTGATGCAACAGAATTGTAAGTTTTATGGACTTCCATCAGAAGATCCATTTCAATTCTTAACTGAATTCTTGCATATATGTGATACTGTTAAGACCAATAGAGTTGATCCCGAGGTCTACAGCTTATGCTTTTTCCTTTTGCTGTAAAAGACAGAGCTAGAATATAGTTGGACTCTTAACCTAAAGATAGCCTGAACTCTTGGGATAAGCTGGTCACGGCTTTTTTAGCCAAGTTCTTTCCTCCTCAAAAGATGAGCAAGCTTAGAGTGGATGTTCAAACCTTCAGACAAAAAAAAGGTGAATCCCTCTATGAAGCTTGGGAGAGATACAAGCAACTGACCAAAAAGTGTCCTTCTGACATGCTTTCAGAATGGACCATTCTGGATATATTCTATGATGGTCTGTCTGAATTGTCTAAACTGTCATTGGACCATTCTGCAGGTGGATCTATTCACTTGAAGAAAATGCCTGCAGAAGCTCAGGAACTCATTGACATGGTTGCAAATAACCAGTTCATGTACACTTCTGAAAGGAATCCTGTGAGTAATGGGACACCTCAGAGGAAGGGAGTTCTTGAAATTGATGCTCTGAATGCCATATTGGCTCAGAACAAAATATTGACTCAACAGGTCAATATGATTTCTCAGAGTTTGAATGGATTGCAAAATGCATCCAATAGTACTAAAGAAGCATCTTCTGAAGAAGAAGCTTTTGATCTTGAGAACCCTGCAATGGCAGAGGTGAATTACATGGGTGAAGCCTATAGAAACACCTATAATCCCTCATGGAGAAATCATCCAAATTTCTCATAGAAGGATCAACAAAAGCCTCAACAAAGCTTTAATAATGGTGGAAGAAACAGGTTTAGCAATAGCAAGCCTTTTCCATCATCCTCTCAGCAATAGATAGAGAATTCTGAGCAGAGCCCCTTAGCTTAGCAAATATAGTCTCTAATCTATCTAAGGCCACTCTAAGTTTCATGAATAAAACAAGGTCCTCCATTAAAAATTTGGAGGCACAAGTGGGCCAGTTGAGTAAAAGAGTCACTGAAACTCCTCCTAGTACTCTCCCAAGCAATACAGAAGAGAATCCAAAAAGAGAGTGTAAGGCCATAACCTTACTTAGTGTGGCCGAACCTAGAGAGGAGGAGGAGGACGTGAATCCTAATGAGGAATACCTCATGCGACGTCCTCTGGACAAAAGGGAGTTCCCATCTGAGGAACCTAAGGAATCTGAGGCTCGTCTAGAAACCCTAGAGATTCCATTGAACCTACTTCTGCCATTCATGAGCTCGGATGAGTATTCCTCCTCTGAAGAGGATGAAGAGATTACTGAAGAGCAAGTTGCTAAGTACCTTGGAGCAATCATGAAGCTGAATGCCAAGTTATTTGGTAATGAGACTTGGGTGGATGAACCCCCTGATAAACCACTATTTCATGGTTTATATTGTATTCAATTGAGTGATTTTATCAAGCTTTTCACCCACTTATTCATAGGATTTGCATGATTTTACAATTCCTTCCTAGTTTAGTTCTATGATTGAAAACATGCTTCTTTGGTCTTAATTTAGCTAATCTCAATCCTCTCTTATTACCATTCGATGCCTTGATCTGTGTGTTAAGTGTTTCAGGCTTCATAGGGCAGGAATGGCTTAGAGAATGAAGAGAAAGTATGCAAAGATGGAAGGAATACAAGGAATTGAGGAGATGACCAGCGAAAAGTCACGCGGTCGCATGGCTCACGCAACCGCGCGAAATGGAAGAAATCAGAGTGACGCGTTTCCGTGCCTGACGCGACTGCGCGAATTGGAAGCTGCACGAACGACGCGAAAGCGTGGACGACGCGCACGCGTGGTACGAGAAATGCTAAGTGATGCGAATGCGTGGACGACGCGGACGCGTGACGTGCGCGATCTGCAGAATTACAAAAGTCGCTGTCAGAGATTATGGGCCGCATTTCAACCCAGTTTTCGGCCCAGAAACACAGATTAAAATCAGGGAACATGCAGAGACTCAACATGCTTTTCATAATTCACAATTTCAGTTTTAGATGTAGTTTTTAGTGAGAGAGGCTCTCTCCTCTCTCTTAGGTTTTAGGATTAGGATTGCTCTTAAAGGATTTAAGATTCAACTTTTCATCAGGTTCAATATTTCTTTTACTTTATATTTATCTCTTATTTTAGATACTTTAATGCTTTTATTGGTATTTGATTTATGTTGCCCAATTGGCTTATGAACTTTTCATGTTAGGATTATACATTATTGAGATGTTTTCAGATTTATGATTTCAATTCAGCTTTCCACATTCTTGGCTTTGGTTAGGAAATGAGTAACTCTTGAGTTATCAAACTCAACGTGATCGATAACCGCTATCTTTACTAATTAGCTTGAACTTCTATAATCCCAAACCTTTTCCTAGGAATTAACTAGGATTTGAAGATCAAACTAATTAGCCACTTGACCTTCCTTTGCAACAGCAGAGGTTAACTAAGTGGAGTTAAGATTCAATTTTCGTCATCATTGATAAGGATAACTAGGATAGGACTTCTAATTTCTCATACCTTGCCAAGAGTTTATTTTACAGTCAATTATTTATTTTACTTGTCATTCATCATAATTGTTCTTCATTCTTAAAACCCCCAATTTACAAAACTCATAACCAATAATAAGAACATACCTCCCTGCAATTCCTTGAGAAGACGACCCAAGGTTTAAATACTTCGGTTATCAATTTATTTAGGGGTTTGTTACTTGTGACAACCAAAACGTTTGTAAGAAAGGTTGATTGCTTGGTTTAGTAACTATACTTACAACGAGAGTTTATTATAACCTATAAACCATCAATCTTCAGTTCTTCAAAATGGCGCCATTGCCGGGGAATTGCATACATGTGCCTTATTATTGGTTATCGTAAATATTTTTCAAAAAAAAAATTATATCTGTTTCAAAATCTTATCTTATCCTTTTTCAAAAATCATATCTTTTTCAAAATCCTATCATATCTTTTTCAAAATCTTATCTTTTTCAAAATATTTTCTTTTTGTTAGTTTTTTTTTTTATTTTCTTCTACTACTATGAACTCTCACCCCTTTGGATATGAGTCTGGTTACAACTATGTTGCAGGAAGAGGAGATTATAATGGGAACATGCATCAAGGTTGGAACAATCAAAGATGGGAGAAGCCACAAGGATTTAATCAACCCTCATGGCAACAACCACCTCCAATGGACTATCAACAACCGTTCTGTGATGTATATCAAGGCAATGGCTATGGTGAGCACTTTTTTTATTATCAACAACCACCACCATACACCTATGAACCCCCTCCTTAACATAGCTTTGGACCACCATACTCACGAGTCCCTTACCACCAAACACCCTCATATGATCCTAACACGTACCCACCATACCAACCACCTTATGAGCCAAATGAACCATACACAGAACCACCACCTCAATATACACCATCTCCTTATCATTATCAAGATGAACCACCTTCCTACCATGAACCCCTTCTCCCAACAAATGAACCCTCCTATCCACCCCAAACCTCCATGGAGAAAGCATTTACCGATCTAAACTCTATTATACAAGCTCTCACCGCCCGAATCAGACCATCAAATACCTTCAACAATCAACACTCAAACTCTAGTGCACTTCCTTTTCAACCACATAATGATCCATGGTGGACAAAATTGTGATACGTACTCTTTATTGTTGTATGGAATTAATTCCCCGATAATGGCTCCAAAAACTTGGTGCTCAATATCATGGTGTCTAAAATTTAATTCACAACTTCGCACAACTAACCAGCAAGTGCACTGGGTCGTCCAAGTAATACCTTACGTGAGTAAGGGTCGATCCCACGGAGATTGTTGGTATGAAGCAATCTATGGTCATCTTGTAGATCTCAGTCAGGCTGATTCAAATGTGATTGGATTAGATAATTAAAAGATAAATAAAATAAACAGGAAATAAAGATAAAGTTACTCATGTAATCCAATGGTGGGAATTTCAGATAAGCGTATGGAGATGCTGTGTTCCTTCCGAATCTCTACTTTCTTATTACATTCATCCAATCCTTCTTACACCTTTCCATGGCAAGCTGTATGTAGGGCATCACTGTTGTCAATGGCTACATCCCATCCTCTCAGTGAAAAAGGTCCAAATGCTCTGTCACAGCACGGCTAATCATCTGTCGGTTCTCAATCAGGTTGGAATAGAATCCCGTGATTCTTTTGCGTCTGTCACTAACGCCAGCCTTCAGGAGTTTGAAGATCGTCACAGTCATTCAATCCCGGAATCCTACTCGGAATACCACAGACAAGGTTAGACTTTCCGGATTTCCATGAATGCCGCCATCAATTCTAGCTTATACCACGAAGATTCTGATTAAGGAATCTAAGAGATATGTGCCCGGTCTAAGGTAGAACGGAAGTGGTTGTCAATCATGCGCGTTCATAAGTGAGAATGATGATGAGTGTCACGGATCATCACATTCATCAAATTGAAGTGCAACGAATATCTTAGAACAGGAATAAATCAAATTGGATAGAAAATAATAGTAATTGCATTGAAACTTGAGGTACAGCAGAGCTCCACACCCTTAATCTATGGTGTGTAGAAACTCCACCGTTGAAAATACATAAGTGAAAGGTCCAGACATGGCCGAATGGCCAGCCCCCATGATCTGAGAACTAAACCTCCCAAGATGTCTAATACAATAGTAAACTATCCTATTTATACTAGACTAGCTACTAGGGTTTACAGGAGTAAGTAATTGATGCATAAATCCACTTCCATGGCCCACTTGGTGTATGTTTGGGCTGAGCTTGATCTATCCACGAGCTGAGGCTTCTTTTGGAGTTGAACGCCAAGTTGTAACGTGTTTTGGGCGTTCAACTCCGGTTCGTGAACAAGAGAGAGAGGATCGTCTTCGCGAATCCATACTTCATAAGGAGCTAGAGGAGGCACTAAAGGTGAAGGAGTAATTGAAGGGAGTTGTCATGGGAAGGTAATCATCAAGGAGAAACAAGAGTCAAGGGATCATTTCAAGGAAACAGTAGATCAATTTCATGCAACCCTTCATCAACTGGAGCAAGCAATAAATCAATTATCTTCCAGACGTTCAGACATCCAACAGACTCCCATGGCCCCATGTGGAGAATCCAATGAAGAACGTAGCATGAGGGAGACACTAGAGACTCCAGTGGACAATAAGGAGCATGACTTTGTACTGGAACAAATGGAGGAAGCCATAATAGTTGCAGAAGAAGAGGTGGTTGCAGACTTAGGAGATGCAGAACCTCCATGGGAAAGTCAAGTTATAGAGCCTCCTTCCAAGGCGATTGAAATTGATGCTGAAGAGGGTGTACAACCTCCAAGGTATATCATGGTTGAAGACTTGGAAGAGGTTGATCAAGAGATGGAGATCCTAGAAGAAAAAGCACAACCTCCCATACCCTTGGTGAACGATGAAGAAGAGATTGAATTGGAAGAAATCCACCAAGAGGAAGATGTTGATATTGAAGAAGATTGCAAAGAGGTGGAAGTTGTCAGAGGAGAGCACAAGGGAGTAGAGCTTCCACGTTCATTCCAAACACCTCCCCCTAAGTTGCCATCATCCTTCGCAACATTCAAGTGGGTAAAATTCATATCCCTTAGCTTTCTAATTCAACTTGAATATGGGCTACTGGAGACGGATGGTTGATGCCCGGAAAATTCGTCTCGTAACAAATTTCCTTCGGCAAGTGTACCGAATTGTCATCAAGTAAAAACTTACTATAGAGTGAGGTCAAATCCCACAGAGATTGATTGATTGATCAAGCAACTTTAATTAGAGGAATGTTCTAGTTGAGCAAACCAGAATTTGATTTGAGATTTGCAGAATATTAAATTGCGAAAAATTAAATAGCAGAAAAAATAAATGCTAGAAATAAAGAGCTGAATGTAAATGGCAGAAAGTAAATTGCAGAATCTTAAATGGGAATGGGGGAAATGCTCATAAAAGTAAATGGTAGAAATTAAAGAGAATGGGTAAGATCAGAAATGGGGAGTTCATTGGGCTTAGGAGATGTTGCATTCTCCGGATCAAATTCATTTTCATCCCTTCCTCAATCAATGCATTCATTGATCTCCTTGGCAATCTTAAATGATCGAATTCCAATTCCTTGGTAATCCAATCTCTCAGATCTTGATCAATAGCCAATTCCTTGGTCAATTTCTCATGAGAAGAGATGAAGTATGGTCACTTATTATACCACATGCATTCCCAAATCAAGTATTGGTAGGATTATAGTCACATATCCATCCAAACCCAATTTGGTCTAGCATGAGAAAGTATTTCTAGCATGATCTCTTCATTCCTCTTCCAAGTTTCCGAAGAGATCCAAATATGAATAGTTTCTTTTCCAAGATAACTACCCAATTGGATGAAGATTGAAAGCTTTCTAGTAAAATCAAGAGAAAAGATAGAAGAAGAAGAATGAAAACTAATATCGATCCATCAAATTGCAGCAGAGCTCCCTAACCCAATGAAATAGGTTTAGTTGTTCATAGCTCTGGAAAATGAAAACAAAGATGGAGAATACATCATGAAAGCAAAACTAGAAGTTGCAGAGAAGGTAAAATACAGAGAGTAGTTCTATGCCCAAGGCTCCTAAAGTTTCCAACCCCCTTCTAATTCAATGCTACTCCTATATATACTACTCTTCTGATGTTCTAGTTGGCTCTTCAAATCTTGGGTGTGGGCCTCTGAATCTTGAGTTTGAAGCAGTTATCCTCTTTATTGGGCTTAGCTTTGCTTGCAGAGAGAAAATATGAAGTAGGCAGGGACTTTGGCTCAGGACGTTAGTGGTGTCAACGTTAAGTGAAAGTGTGGGTTCAAGAATGTTAGTGACAATCACCTTTTTCACTAACGTTCCTAACCCAAATATGATCACGTTGACTTTAACATTAGTGGCACTAACGTGACCACTAACGTTGCCTCTTGGTCCTTCGCATACGTTATTGGGACTTACCTTTCCCAATAACGTGGTGAGTCTCCCCTTCTCCTTACGTTAGAGTCCACGTTAACTAGGTTAACGTGGCTTCTAATGTAGCAATGCCAATTCTTCGAGAACGTTAGTGACACTTACCTTTGTCACTAACGTTCCAATGTGCCCCTACTTCCCACGTTAGAGTACACGTTAACTAGGTTAACGTGGCTTCTAACGTAGTCATGCTGCCCATCTCCAACGTTAGTGACAAAGGTGAGTGTCACTAACGTTGGCTCATCATCTCTTTATCCACGTTAGCTTCCACGTTAACAAAGTTAATGTGGGAATTAACGTTGCTCATGGTGGCTCTTGGTGGTTCACCCCAACATTAGTGACAAAGGTAAGTGTTACTAATGTTGGTGATCAATTGCTCTCTCCACGTTAGCTTCCACGTTAACTAAGTTAACGTGGCTCATGGAGGCTTGGACAACGTTAGTGACAAAGGTGAATGTCACTAACGTTGGCTTCTCTTTTGCTCCTTTAACGTTACAGTCCACGTTAACTTAGTTAACGTGGCAACTAACGTGGCCAATTATGAGCTTGGTCCAACGTTAGTGACAAAGGAGAGTGTCACTAACGTTGGCCTTGTTGTCTTCTTCCACGTTAGGTTCACGTTAACTTAGTTAACATGACTCTTAACGTGGGCTGTGATGGCTTCGAGGGCGTTATTGGCGATTACCTTTCTCACTAACTTTGCAAGCTAGCTCCCATTCCACGTTAGAGGTCACGTTAGTTGAACTAACGTGAATGCTAACGTGGTTCTTCTTTGCTTCCTTTGTCCTGAAATCAAGCAGCAAAGTGCATCAAAGTTCTAATCTAAGTCATGAGACATGCATCATCCAATTTGTCATATAATTCATTCAAAATTCTCATGAAATCATGTAAAGTGCACAATGTATGCTTGAAACAAGATGTAAGTGAATATCTACCCAAAACTAGCTTATTTCTTAAGAAAATGTATGAAACTACCCTAAAAACAATAAAGAAAGGTCAGTGAAACTGGCCAAAATTCCATAGCATCACAACACCAAACTTAAAGCTTGCTTGTCCCTAAGCAAGAACTGGAACAAGAGAATGATGAATGGAATTCCAAGAGAAATGAGTCATTCTTGTGGAAGTCATGTCCCTGGTTTTTATGGTGGTTTCATGCATAGCAACTTAGGTTCATTCCTTCACTGGCTTTCAGACCTTTATCATGTCCTAGAATACTCACTTGATTGCATCCCATGAGACTTTTATTCATTGATCCTTTTGTTGTCATTTTAGGGCTTATTTGTGTTCTTGGGCTAATTGCTCTGTAAGGGGGCAACTCTTTAGAATAAGCTTTCAGCCAACACTCCCGAACCAGTTGGTTCAAGGTGCTAGGTGTTGAAACACCCCTAAGGACTTACTTCCTCAAGTCTCTCCCCCATACATACACACCACAGGCACATGGTTTGTTTATTTTCTTTCCTTGAGGTCTTGGTGTCCAGCACCTCTTTGGGCTACTAAATGTTCTGTAGCAAAGATTGCTCTTGATAGTGGACTTTCAGCTGATAATCCCGGGTTAGATAACCCAAGTTACCAGGTGATAAAGCACCCCTGAGAGCTTAGTAATCCAAGCAGATCCTTGGTACAAGAACACCACAGACACATCCCTCAAGACTCAACCCCTTGGTGCCTAGCCTCTTTTCTTGCTATTTTTCTTTTATTCTTCACTTTCCTTTTTCTTTCCCTTTTCTTATTAGGATCTTGTTATTTAGTTAGTCTCATGGGGTGTGTTCAAAGCATAGGATTCAGGACAGATAGTTGTCTTCCCACCTTGTTGGTGAACCAACTTAGCTAACTTATGATTACATCACAAACTTAGGAACTTACTCCATAATATGAACTCCACTCTGATCTTTTATAAAATACTCATTCTCTTTTCATTTGATTAAAAAGGACAAGCATACAATTAATTAAGGAAAAGATGCAGTGACATTCAGACTAGCAAACATAGACCTAATCAACGAAAAGTTTAAAAGACAGATTTAAAAAAAGGTTCAAACTATCATGGAAGCATGTTCTATTTCATACAAGATCTTCCTTATTTAAAGCATAGAAAAAGATGGACCAAAGAAGGAACTCCACCACCTTTTACTCATGTGGATGCCCATGCTCCCCTCCTTGTTTGTCTTCTTTTTGTCCTTCTTTAGCGCTTGAACTTCCACTCCCTTTGCTTTTTCCAATCAACTTCTTCCAAAAGCCAGCATCTTCCATCTTCTTCTTTAATGTTTCCTTCTGCTGTTTCACCTTCCCTTCTTCTTATTCTACAAAGTCTTTTTGGACCTCATCATATGTAGGGATGGCATAGTGTAGATGATGCATATGACTAGACATGTAATTCAACTTGGCTTGAGTGTTTACGTTGAACTCCTCCCTATGTAGTTGCCGTCCTTCATTAAGTACACTAAACTCGTTGAATGCTTTCATCTGAGCTTGCTGCCGCTGATTGAGTTCCTGCAAGCGCTTATCTTGACGCTCTTGTCTTTCATTCACTTGGTTGATGGCTTGAGTGAGCTGGGAGTAGTGTTCCTGTTGCTGCTCTATTTGTTGTTTCTGCCACTCTCCTTGTTGACCCATCCAGTTGGCAAGTATTTCTTCCTGACGATCCATCCGTTGGGATTGAAGGTGTAGTAGTTGCTCTTGTCCTTCCATATATATCCTTGACAAATCATCGATGGCTCCTCTTATGTGACCTAAGTTGATGTTGGTTGGGTCATGATATCCTTCTTGATGATACTCCATGGGTTAGGGTTCTCCTTGGAGAGGCTCTTCCTCTTGTGCTTCTTCTGATGTCTTCTTCCTTAGATGGGGTCTTTTCTGCTGTTGAGCTGGAGTCACATGGGTTATGCGTTGGTGTAAGTGATCTCCCAAGACCTAGCCAAGTTGGATTTCTATCCTCAAAGACTACCTTGGCTTTCATGCATAATCTAAGGATGGTGTTGGGGTACCAAAGTCTAGCACCTGAGTCCTTCTTCTTGGCTGATTCTTGGATTCCTTCAGCTATAATTTCGTGCACGTTGATGCTTCCACCCTTTATCAAGTAATGTACCATGGTAGCTCGAGTAATATTGACATCAGAATTTTTTACTGCTGGAAGGATAGATCATCTCACAAGCTCAAACCAGGCCTTGGCTTCCGGGATGAGGTCTCCTCTCCTGATGAACCGGGGTCTCTTATCTGAATACCTTTCCCAGTCAGATCCCACAACGCATATGTCACCCACGATCTCTTCCAATTCATCATTGTCAGAACCTTTATTTATTCTTTCTTGATAACCAAGCTCAACAAAACGTGGGGATTTCAATTAGAGAGTGATGAGCAGATAATTTATACGCTTTTTGGCATTGTTTTTAGTATGTTTTTAGTATGTTTTAGTTAGTTTTTATCATATTTTTATTATTTTTTAGTTAAAATTCACTTTTCTGGACTTTACTATGAGTTTTTGTATTTTTCTGTGATTTCAGGTATTTTCTGGCTGAAATTGAGGGACCTGAGCAAAAATCTGATTCAGAGGCTGAAAAGGACTGCAGATGCTGTTGGATTCTGACCTCCCTGCACTCGAAGTGGATTTTCTGGAGCCACAGAAACCCAATTGGCGCGCTCTCAACTGCGTTGGAAAGTACACATCCTGGGCTTTCCAGCAATGTATAAATAATCCATACTTTGCCTGAGATTTGATGGCCCAAATAGGCGTTCCAAGTCAGCTCAAGAATTCTAGCGTAAAACACCGGAACTGGCAAAAGAATGGGAGTTAAACGCCCAAACTGGCACAAAAGCTGGCGTTTAACTCCAAGAAGAGTCTCTACACGAAAATGCTTTAATGCTCAGCCCAAGCACACACCAAGTGGTCCCGGAAGTGGATTTTTATGTAATTTACTCATCTTTGTAAACCCTAGGCTACTAGTTCTCTACAAATAGGACCTTTTACTATTGTATTCTCATCTTGGTAGCTATCTTTGAGTAGTCTTATGCTATCTTAGATCATGGGGGCTGGCCTCTCGGCCATGCCTAGACCTTGTTCTTATGTATTTTCAACGGTGGAGTTTCTACACACCATAGATTAAGGTGTGGAGCTCTGCTGTACCTCGAGTATTAATGCAATTACTATTATTCTTCTATTCAATTCAGCTTATTCTTGTTCTAAGATATTCATTCGCACCCAAGAACATGATGAATGTGATGATTATGTGACGCTCATCATCATTCTCACTTATGAACGCGTGCCTGACAACCACTTCCGTTCTACAAGCAAACAAGGCTTGAATGTTTATCTCTTGGATTCCTTAATTAGAATCTTCGTGGTATAAGCTAGAATTGATGGCGGCATTCAAGAGAATCTGGAAGGTCTAAACCTTGTCTGTGGTATTCTGAGTAGGATTCAAGGATCGAATGACTGTGACGAGCTTCAAACTCGCGATTGTGGGGCGTTAGTGACAGACGCAAAAGAATCACTGGATTCTATTTCGACATGATCGAGAACCGACAGCTGAATAGCCGTGCTGTGACTGAGCGCGTTGAACATTTTCACTGAGAGGACGGGACTGTAGCCATTGACAACGGTGATGCCCAACATACAGCTTGCCATGGAAAGGAGTAAGAAGGATTGGATGAAGACAGTAGGAAAGCAGAGAGACGGAAGGGACAAAGCATCTCCATACGCTTATCTGAAATTCTCACCAATGAATTGCATAAGTATCTCTATCTTTACTTTATGTTTTATGTTATCCTCCATAACCATTTGAGTCTGCCTGACTGAGATTTACAAGATGACCATAGCTTGCTTCATACCAACAATCTCCGTGGGATCGACCCTTACTCGCGTAAGGTTTATTACTTGGACAACCCAGTGCACTTGCTGGTTAGTTGTGCGAAGTTGTGATAAAGAGTTGAGATTGCAATTGAGCGTACCATGTTGATGGCGCCATTGATGATCACAATTTCGTGTACCAGAGAGCTCTAGTGATTGCATTGGGGCTAAAGTCCACCTCTATTCCCCTTACATAGCTCTTGAAGGTGGGGGCTGTGGTCTTATCTTCTCTAACCACATTTGCATAAAATTCTCTGATGAGGTTTGCATTTGCCCTTGCTTCCAGGTTAGTGAGCTTTTCCTAACCCCTCTTTTCAATCTTCTCCCGAATTTGTGGACAATCATCTTCATCGAACTGGAAGGTTGATTCAGGCAGTATCTTCTTGTCCTTTATTCGCTCAAACTCGAGCTCATGGAAGGCTATTTTGAATTTCCCGGTGTCGAAAGAGGGCTGCTCCATTGGCTCCTTTCCTCTTCGCCTCTTGGAGCTCGAAGATGCCATGAATGGGAGTTAGTGTGTGAAGGTGGTAAGGGTGTGGAGACTTTTTGTTGTTTAGGATTGAGTGCAATGAAGGGAGTGAGGGGAAGTGTTTTTAATGTGGTAAGAATGGTTTGGTTCCGAAGAGGAGTGTGTTAAGTTGGGCGTTTGTAATGTGAAGGTGGTATGGAGGGAGAGCTACTTATATAAGGACGTGGTGGGTAAATGAAGGGTTTGGATAGATGTTGTGAGTGTTGGATGGATGGATGGGGTTTAGCATGGAGAAAAGACAAGGATCATCAACTTTATGAAGAATTTTGTCCGGTCTTCAATGGTCTCATCCTTTTCAATGTTGCATGGCAACATTTTCCAATGCATCCCCCCTTTAGGCACGTGTGTAGTACCCTCCTTTTGTGGTGTCCAAACTTTCCTCATTTAATTGTCCAATCAATCCCCTTCAATGCTCCTTTCCTTTTTCCTATAAAATAAAATAAAGAAAAACTAATATCATTGAAAAAGCTAAACTTTTCGGCAAGAGTAATAAGGAAAAAAAATTAGATTGCTTATTCATGAATACCAACTAACCAACTAACTGTGTATCCTTATATGCATCTTGGTGGCACCATGGGTGACACCAAACTTAGTTTGTAGCAATGTGATGAAAAGGTTCTGTTCAAGGCTCCAAGAATAGCATGATCTAAATTACATTCATGCTCTCTTGGTATGCCTTGAACACCAAACTTGTTTTTCACTATATACTGCATAATAAGGATTTCACCAAGTGTTAGTCAAGGTTGGTTTGGAACTCATGAATATTGAATTATTCACTATTCTAAAAGCATATAAAACATGGGTTGCCTCCCATGAAGCGCTTCTTTAGCGTTACTAGCTTGACGTTTTTCCTTTATCAGGGAGGTTGATAGTGCTTCAAGTCTTCTCCTCTGGCAGTAGACCTATATCCATTGGTTGTATCAATGATCTCTACATGTTCCAAGGAGAGAACTCTGTTGATGGTGAAGACTTTAGGTAATTGAGATGGTACAATGGGGAGATTAGGGGGGATGTTTGGGAAGTAAGCTGAGATTACTTTATCCCCTGGGGAGAAGTCCTCTGTAGGGATCTTCCTGTTCCTCCACCTTCTTGGTACCTTCTTCTTTGTTCCTTGTGATGTTGTCTTACTCTTTGTGACCTCCTCCTCTAAGGAAATGTGGTTACTAGTCTCATATGATTCTAGTGGTTTAGGTTCCTCCTGATTTTCTTTGAGCTGCGGCAATTGCTGTTTGCCTTGTTCCTCAATCAATGGGATTCCCAGATGTGCTGGTTGTACTTTAGTGCTTGTTTCTTCCTTTAGTATCTCACATTGATCTTTTCTTAGTTCATAGTCCTCTTGATCTGTTTCTTGTAAGCGTTTGAAAACATTGAAGGTGAGCTGTTCATTATGGATCCTCAGAATTAGCTCCCCTCGCTCCACATTTATGAGTGCTCTGGCTGTAGCTAGGAATGGTCTTCCCAATATGATTGGGTGAGTGTGACTCTCTTCCATGTCCAGTATGACAAAGTCTGTTGGGAGGAAGTATTTCCCAACCTTTACCAACACGTTTTCCACCACTCCTATTGCTTGTTTTTGAGTTTTGTCTGCCAGCCTGATGACTACATCTGTGGGCATTATCTTGTTGATCTACAGCCTCTTCATAAGCGATAAGGGCATTAAGTTGATGCTTGCTCCCAAATCGCAGGGTCCTTTATCAAACATGGTTTCTCCTATGGCACAGGGAATGTAGAAACTCCCTAGGTCCTCTCTTTTTGTAGGCAACTCTGGTTGAATGAGAGCACTGCATTCCTTATTCATCACTATAGTTTGGCCTCCCTTGAGTGAGCTTTTCTTGGGAAGCAGCTCTTTCATATACTTGATGTATGCCGGCATTTGTTGGAGGGTCTTGATGAATGGTATGTTTACATGGAGGGATGCAAACAAATCAAGAAACCTTGAGTATATTCTCTTCTCCACAGCACCATTGAGTAATTGGGGGAAGGGTGCATAGAGTCTCAGCAATTCCTGTTGTGAGATTTTGGATTCTTGGTGATCTTTTTCCTGCTTCTCTACTGAGGTATCTTCAGGTTGTTCTGACAGCTTGGTTGGCTCATTCTTGGTCTCCTGACCACTTATAGTGACCATCTTGCAATCTTCCCATCTGACTTTCTTTGTTTCTCCTCTCGGATTTTTCTCCGTATCACTTGGGAATCCATCTGTAGGTTTGGGAATGTGCTCAAAGAGATAACCTACTTGAGATTCTAACCTCTTGATGGTGTCTCCCTGGTTCTTAAAGTTAGCTCGCACTTCCTTCTTGAACACCTTGTTGTCTTGAATCTCTTTGCATATACCCTCAAGTAAGTTCTCAATCCTTGAGAGTCTGTCATCAGAAGGTGATGGTGAGTTGAGATTTGAGGGATGAGAATGGTTAGGTTGGCTTTGGTATAGGTATTGAGATGGGTTGTTATGTGAGTGTTGATATGGTCTGGGTGTGGCATGTTGGTGAGCTATGTTGCTGGGATTTGGACGTCTTTGATCTTGGCTTTGATCTTGTTGATTTCCCCATCCAAAGTTGGGATGATTTCTCCATCCAGAGTTGTAAGTTTTAGAGTATGGATCATGGACTTGTCTAGGTGAGGTTCCCACATAGTTGGCTTGCTCCCAGTCACCTTCTTCTCCTATGTTTACTCCTTCTTGAGTTGGTGATGAGGTGATGGCTACTGCAACCTGGTTCTCTTCCACCTTCTTGGTAAGATCTGCTAGCTGCTTGGTGATCATCTTGTTTTGAGCTAACAATGCATCCATGTGGTTCAACTCCATTACTCCTCTAGTGTTACTTCTTTCAGAAGCATAGAAGTAGTCATTCTCAGCAACTATTTCGATGACATCTGTGGCTTCTTCAATGGTTTTCTTCTTGTTTAAAGAGCCTCCTGATGAATGATCCACAGCCTTCTTTGACTCATAAGAAAGACCTTCATAGAAGATGTGAAGTTGGACCTACTCATTAAACATCTCTGGTGGGCATCTCCTTGTTAGATCTTTGAACCTTTCCCAAGCTTCATAAAGTGTCTCCCCATCTTGCTGTCTGAACGTCTGCACTTCAGTTCTTAGCCTATTGATCCTTTGAGAGGGGTAAAATCTTGCCAAAAACTTGTTCACTACCTCCTCCCAATTAGTCAAGCTCTCCTTTGGAAAGGATTCAAGCCACTTGGATGCCTTGTCCCTGAGTGAAAAAGGGAATAAGAGCAGCCTATAGACATCTGGGTGGACTCCATTGGACTTCACTGTGTCAGAAATCCTCAAGAAGGTGGACAAGTGTTGATTAGGATCTTCTTGAGCACCTCCTCCAAATGAATAATTATTCTGCATCAAGGTGATGAGCTGAGGTTTTAACTCGAAATTGTTGGCATGTATTGTGGACTTCTGAATGCTGCTTCCACAGTTTCCTGGATTAGGATTGATATAGGATCCTAAGACCCTCCTTTCTTCCCCATCCTGATTTGCATGGCCTTCTCTGGCATGATTATGAGCTTCTTCTTCATGATTGTTCTCCAAATTCTCTTCCATGTTGGGTTCGAAGTACTCTTCCTCTTCTTCAGCACCTACTACTCTTTTTCCTCTTGCTTCCCTCCTTAATCTAAGGAAGGTCCTCTCAGGTTCAGAATCAAAGGAAGTTGAAGCCCTGCTTCTTCTCCCTGTCATACAATCAACAAGGCACAAGCTAGGAAATAAATGCAGAAACTATTCTTGTTAAAAAAATGTTGTTAATGTGAGTGATGCAATGTATCAAACAGATAGTGGGTGAGTAAAAAAAGATTGTAAACAACTGGAATAAAAGGGTTAAAGGGATGGGAAGAAAAAAAACTGAAACTGAAAGTAAATTGCTCAAACAGAAATTTAAATCAGCAAAATGAAAAATGCTCAATCTAGTTATCCTCCAACTTAATCATTATTGATACAAAATCAATCTCCGGCAACGGCGCCATAAACTTGATGCCCGAAAAATTCGTCTCGTAACAAATTTCCTTCGGCAAGTGTACCGAATTGTCGTCAAGTAAAAACTCACTATAGAGAGAGGTCGAATCCCACAGAGATTGATTGATCAAGCAACTTTAATTAGAGGAATGTTCTAGTTGAGCGAACCAGAATTTGATTTGAGATTTGCAGAATATTAAATTGCGGAAAATTAAATAGCAAAAAAAATAAATGCTAGAAATAAAGAGCTAAATGTAAATGGCAGAAAGTAAATTGCAGAATCTTAAATGGGAATGGGGGAAATGCTCATAAAAGTAAATGGCAAAAATTAAAGAGAATGGGTCAGATCAGAAATAGGGAGTTCATTGGGCTTAGGAGATGTTGCATTCTCCGGATCAAATTCATTTTCATCCCTTCCTCAATCAATGCATTCATTGATCTCCTTGGCAATCTTAAATGATCGAATTCCAATTCCTTGGTAATCCAATCTCTCAAATCTTGATCAATAGCCAATTCCTTGGTCAATTGCTCATGAGAAGAGATGAAGTATGGTCATTGATTATACCACATGCATTCCCAAATCAAGTATTGGTAGGATTATAGTCACATATCCATCCAAACCCAATTTGGTCTAGCATGAGAAAGTATTTCTAGCATGATCTCTTTATTCCTCTTCCAAGTTTCCGAAGAGATCCAAATATGAATAGTTTCTTTTCCAAGATAACTACCCAATTGGATGAAGATTGAAAGCTTTCTAGTAAAATCAAGAGAAAAGATAGAAGAAGAAGAATGAAAACTAATATCGATCCATCAAATTGCAGCAGAGCTCCCTAACCCAATGAAATGGGTTTAGTTGTTCATAGCTCTGGAAAATGAAAACAAAGATGGAGAATACATCATGAAAGCAAAACTAGAAGTTGCAGAGAAGGTAAAATACAGAGAGTAGTTCTATGCCCAAGGCTCCTAAAGTTTCCAACCCCCTTCTAATTCAAAGCTACTCCTATATATACTACTCTTCTGATGTTCTAGTTGGCTCTTCAAATCTTGGGTGTGGGCCCTGAATCTTGAGTTTGAAGCAGTTATCCTCTTTATTGGGATTAGCGTTGCTTGCAGAGAGAAAATATGAAGTAGGCAGGGACTTTGGCTCAGGACGTTAGTGGTGTCAACGTTAAGTGAAAGTGTGGGTTCGAGAACGTTAGTGACAATCACCTTTTTCACTAACGTTCCTAACCCAAATATGATCACGTTGACTTCAACGTTAGTGGCACTAACGTGACCACTAACGTTGCCTCTTGGTCCTTCGCGTATGTTATTGGGACTTACCTTTCCCAATAACGTGGTGAGTCTCCCCTTCTCCTTACGTTAGAGTCCACGTTAACTAGGTTAACGTGGCTTCTAACGTAGCAATGCCAATTCTTCGAGAACGTTAGTGACATTTACCTTTGTCACTAACGTTCCAATGTGCCCCTACTTCCCACGTTAGAGTCCACGTTAACTAGGTTAACGTGGCTTCTAACGTAGTCATGCTGGCCATCTCCAACATTAGTGACAAAGGTGAGTGTCACTAACGTTGGCTAATCATCTGTAGAAACAAGATTTGGGATCCCGGAGGATATTGGATTTGCAAACATTGGTGGAGATTCCTGGATCAGTACAAGCATAAGCCACCATGACAAGAAGCTCACCAAATGTCCAACTTAAGGACTTTAACAAAAAGTGCTAGGTGGGAGACAACCCACCATGGTATGATCATCCCTTTTCAGTTTTAATTCTAATATGTTTTGTTTGTTTTTGAATTTTTATTGAACCTGGAATCATGCATAGCATTCATATTAAGCATTGCACTCTGCATACTGCATAATCATAAAAAAAATTTTGCACGCGACGCGTCCGCGTCGCAGGTGCATTAGGGAGAAAAGAAAAGTGAACAGAGAGTCACGCGAAAGCGTTGCTGAAGGCTTGCCTTTAGCACATATTGATCCACGCGACCACGTCGATGACGCGTCCGCGTCATGTGGTAAAAATGCCTCCCACGTGTCAGCGTCACCCACGCGAACGCGTGCCCCAAAATCGACGTAAAACGGGGTGCTTGGCAGAATGTTGGGCTGGAACGTGGCTGGACTTGTGCTAGAAGCACAAGCCCTACCACGCGAACGCGTCATCCATGCGTGTGTCACCCACGCGTCTGCGTCATATTGGAAATAAGGCCATTCACGCGATCGCGTCACCCACGCGACCGCGTCACCCTAAAAATTGGCAAAAAGAGTTTCAAACAGAGAGTTGCACGACCGCGAGGCTGCCCTCGCGCCAATCGCATGAATCAAGTCATGCGATCGTGTGATCCACGCGTCTGCGTCACCTGACCTTATCGCACACCACGCGACCGCGTCACTCATGCGTCCACGTCACATGCGATGCACAGCTTGTCCAAATCAGTGCCAATTATCTTATCTTTTCTTTTCTAATCCTAATTTCTTCTATCTTTTCCTCTTTCTTTCTTACTTTATTTCTTTCACTTCTCATTCTTTTTCACCTTCATTCTATTTTTCTTCATTTATTTGCATATTTCATTCATTGCATTTTAATTTTGTGCATCTTTTTCTTTTCTTTTCTAAATTTATTATTTTTCCATCGGTGTTACTTATTCATATTCAACTGTTGTGTCTTTTCTGGTATTATTTTGGTGCTCAGTGACTTGTTTTACACTGTTGGGTATTATTATTTAAATCAATGTTAATCTTTTATGATACTTGTATTAATTTTGCATTGACATGAATTTATATTGTCTTTCATTACCCACACTCTTCCCCTATTTTGCAAATTTTTGCACTCTTGATCTGCCATGTGCTTCTACTGTTTTCTCACTTACATGTTGAAGCTTCCATGTAAATGAGACCCTTATCAATTGGCATTAACCCACCCATACTTTATTCATTTTCTTATCTTTATTCCTGGGTTACTTTTCTTCCCTTTTTCTTTCAGGATGGCCACCTGGAAGAGAACTGGAAGACGTTTACATGGGAAGATAGACAAGTCCATCTGCACGATCTTTGGAGAAAGGCGCCAGTTAGAACCACCCGTCCACTTGCACATCTCAGCATGCACCGAGGACGGTGCAATCTTTAAGTGTGGGGAGGTCGATATCGATCTCCATGGGTTAGTTACTCTTCTATCTCAACACCAATGGTTTATTTTTCTTGTTAGTTGTTGCATTTGCATATTTGATTGCATATTTATTTGATTTGGTGCATTTAGTTACTACTTGGTTGAAGTAATATTTTCTTTTTCAAGAAAACTTTTTATAATATTTCACTAATTTAAATTAAAAACTTTTTGAAAAACTTGTATGAAGAAATATTGTTTTGGAACATAGTTTAGAGCTCGAACACACAAAACCAGTGAGATTTTGAGCCTATTTGATTGGTTGCATTCTATCAACCAATATTTTATTTTTGATGTGTATTTTTCTCTCTAAAATTGTGATCTTTGTCTTGCTTAATTCTATATTTCCATCATTTGATGTATGCATGCACTTATATGATTGAGGCCTTGTTTCACTGAGCTTACATACCCATATGGCCTTACCTTTTATTATCCTTTGCAAACCTATGTTGAGCCTATTTTACCCCTTGTTCTTTACTTTAGCTCATTACTAACTCTAAGCGGAAAACAATAATGTCCTTAATTTGAATCCTTGGTTAGCTTAGACTAGTAAAAAGTGCTCATGATTTAAGTGTGGGGAAGTTGGGTTTAAAAATATTTGGTTTGAATAATTGGGTGTTGTATATTTTAGTGAAAAATGTGCAAAATAATAGTTGAGCACATATTATTGCATTCAATATTTTAATCATATGCATCGAAAGAAAAAAATTAGAAAAAGAAAAGAGCAAATAATAAAAGGGGACAAAATGCCCCAAAGTAAGTGTTGGTATCAATGCATATGTACTGTACTCAAATTTAGGATGCATGAATATGTAGAAAATACAGTTAATGGGAAGTTAGATTTTGTATTTTAATTAAATGGATTGTCTTAAGTTAGGTGGAAAGTTTATGTTAATTAAGGATTCAAATTTTAGTCCACTTGGCCAAATACAATCCTACCTTGACCCTAATCCCATTACAACCCTTAAAAGACCTCTTGATTTGTGTATTGGTGCATTAAATTTTTGTTGATTGTTAGATGAAGAGCAAGCTATAGAAAGCAAGATTAGTAGAGAATTGAGAGAATTGACCCTATACACCTGAGAGATTAGAGTGATATACACTACGAGTGAGGGTTCAGTGCTTAGAGAATGAAGAGGAAGTGTGCAAAGATGGAAGGAATACAAGGAATTGAGGAGATGACCAGTGAAAAGTTACACGGTCGCCTGGCTCACGCGACCGCGCGAAATGGAAGAAATCAGAGTGATGCGTTCGCGTGCCTGATGCGACCGCGCGGATTGGAAGCTGCACGAATGACGCGAAAGCGTGGACGACGCGCACGCGTGGTACGAGAAATGCTAAGTGACGCGAACGCGTGGACGACGCGGACGCGTGACCTGCGCGATTTGCAGAATTACAAAAGTCGCTGTCAGAGATTCTGAGCCGCATTTCAACCCAATTTTCGGCCCAGAAACACAGATTAAAGTCAGGGAACATGCAGAGACTCAACATGCTTTTCATAATTCACAATTTTAGTTTTAGATGTAGTTTTTAGTGAGAGAGGCTGTCTCCTCTCTCTTAGGTTTTAGGATTAGGATTCCTCTTAAAGGATTTAGGATTCAACTCTTCATCAGGTTCAATATTTCATTTACTTTATATTTATCTCTTATTTTAGATACTTTAATGCTTTTATTGGTATTTGATTTATGTTGCCCAATTGGCTTATGAACTTTTCATGTTAGGATTATACATTATTGAGATGTTTTCAGATTTACGATTTCAATTCAGCTTTCTACATTCTTGGCTTTGGTTAGGAAATGAGTAACTCAGAGTTATCAAACTCAACGTGATCGATAACCGCTATCTTTACTAATTAGCTTGAACTTCTATAATCCCAACCTTTTCCTAGGAATTAACTAGGATTTGAAGATCAAACTAATTAGCCACTTGACCTTCCTTTGCAATAGTAGAGGTTAACTAAGTGGAGTTAAGATTCAATTTTCGTCATCATTGATAAGGATAACTAGGATAGGACTTCTAATTTCTCATACCTTGCCAAGAGTTTATTTTACAGTCAATTATTTATTTTACTTGTCATTCATCATAATTGTTCTTTATTCTTAAAACCCCCAATTTACAAAACTCATAACCAATAATAAGAACATACCTCCCTGCAATTCCTTGAGAAGATGACCCGAGGTTTAAATACTTCGGTTATCAATTTATTTAGGGGTTTGTTACTTGTGACAACCAAAACATTTGTAAGAAATGTTGATTGCTTGGTTTAGTAACTATACTTACAACGAGAGTTTACTATAACCTCTAAACCATCAATCTTCAGTTCTTCACCCCCTTGCTCACCAATGAACTACATAACTTTTTTAGGCAGACATTACCTTAAAAGAAAGAGGATCCTGGTAAATTCTTAATTCCCTATACCATTGGCACCATGACCTTTGAGAAGGCTCTGTGTGACCTGGGGTCAGGCATAAACTTAATGCCACTTTCTGTAATGGAGAAACTGGGAATCTTTGAGGTACAAGCTGCCAAATTCTCATTAGAGATGGCAGACAAATCCATGAAAAAGGCTTATGGACAGGTAGAGGACGTGCTAGTAAAGGTCAAAGGCCTTTACATCCCTGCTGATTTCATAATCTTAGATACTGGGAAAGATGAGGATGAATCCATCATCCTTGGAAGACCCTTTCTAGCTACAGCAAAGGCTGTGATTGATGTGGACAGAGGAGATTTGGTCCTTCAACTGAATGAGGACTACCTTGTGTTCAAAACTCAAGGATCTCCCTCTGTAACCATGGAGAGGAAGCAAGAAAAGCTTCTCTCACTGCAGAGTCAAACAAAGCCCCCACAGTCAAACTCTAAGTTTGGTGTTGGGAGGCCACAACCAAACTTTAAATTTGGTGTTGAACATTCACATTCAAACTCTAAGTTTGGTGTTGGGAGGTTCCAACAATGCTCTGAATATCTGTGAAGCTCCATGAGAGCTCACTATCAAGCTATTGACATTAAAGAAGCGCTTATTGGGAGGCAACCCAATTTTATTTGTCTATGTTATTTTCTTTTTTTTTTTAGGTTGATGATCATGTGGAGTCACAAAAATAATTGCAAAAATTAAAGAAAAATAAAAAACAGCATTAAAAATAGCACACCCTGGAAGAGAAACTTACTGGCGTTTAAACGCCAGAAATAAGCACCAGACTGGCGTTAAATGCCAGAAATAGGCTACAATCTGGCGTTAAATGCTAGAAACAGGTTGCAGCCTGGCGTTTAACGCAGGAAAGGAATAAAAGCTGGCGTTTAACGCCAGAAACAAGCAACAATATGGCGTTAAACGCCAGGATTGCACAGTAAGGGCATTTTACACGCCTAATAGGAGCAGGGATGATACATCCTTGACCCCTCAGGATCTGTGGACCCCACAGGATCCCCACCTACCCTCCCACAATACTCTTCCCCAAATACTCCTCACCAATCAACTCAATCACTCTTCCCCATCACCTCTTCACCAATCACCTCCATATCTCTTCCGCAAAAACCCCACCTACCTCACCTTTCAAATTCAAAACACTTTTTCTTCCCAAACCCAACCCTAATGACCGAAACCTAACCCTCCCCTCACCCCTATATAAACCCTTCACTACTCCTTCATATTCACACAACACAAACACCTTTCCCCCCTCTTGGCCGAACCACCTATAACCCTCCATCTCCTCTATTTTCTTCTTCTTCCCCTTCTTTCTTTCTTCTTTTGCTCGAGGACGAGCAAACCTTTTAAGTTTGGTGTGGTAAAAGCATTGCTTTTTATTTTTTCATAACCATTTATGGCACCTAAGGCTGGAGAAACCTCTAGAAAAAGGAAAGGGAAGGCAAAAGCTTCCACCTCTGAGTCATGGGAGATGGAGAGATTCATCTCAAAGGTCCATCAAGACCACTTCTATGAAGTTGTGGCCAAGAAGAAGGTGATCCCTGAGGTCCCTTTCATGCTCAAGAAAATGAGTATCCGGAGATCCGACATGAGATCCGAAGAAGAGGTTGGGAAGTTCTTACCAACCCTATTCAACAAGTCAGAATCTTAATGGTTCAAGAGTTCTATGCCAATGTATGGATCACTAGGAACTATGATCAAAGTATGAACCCGAATCCAAAAAATTGGCTTACAATGGTTCGGGAGAAATACTTAGATTTCAGTCCAGAAAATGTAAGGTTGGCGTTCCACTTGCCAGTGATGCAAGAAAACGCACGCCCCTACATTAGAAGGGTCAACTTTGATCAAATGTTGGACAAGTCCTCATGGACATATGTGTGGAAGGAGCTCAATGGAAAAGAGACTCAAGAGGCAATCCGATTCAATTGAGAAGACCGGACCTTAAGCATGTGGCTAGAGGATGGTTAGAGTTCATCCAACGCTCCATCATTCCTACTAGCAATCGATCTGAAGTGACTGTGGATCGGGCCATTATGATCCATAGTATCATGATTGGGGAGGAAGTGGAAGTTCATGAGATCATACCTCTAGAACTCTACAAGGTGGCTGACAAGTCATCCACCTTGGAAAGGTTAGCCTTTCCTCATCTCATTTGTCATCTATGCAATTTGGCTGGGATTGACATAGAAGGAGACATCCTCATTGAAGAGGACAAGCCCATCACTAAGAAAAGGATGGATCAAACAAGAGAGCTCATTCATGGACCTCAACAAGAGCATGAGGAGGATCCTCATCAAGAAATCCCTGAAATGTCTCAAGGGATGCAATTTCCTCCACACAACTATTGGGAGCAACTCAACACCTCATTGGAAGGCTTGAGTTACAACATGGACCAACTAAGGGTGGAGCACCAAGAGCACTCCATCATTCTCCATGAGATTAGAGAAGTGACAAACCCCATTTTGAGGGTTTACCCTGTGCTAATTTCAAAGGGTTTATCAATGATTTCACACACTTTCTGCATGAAAAGACAAGGATTTGCATTCCTTCCCTAGTTTTGTCTCATGAATGAAAACATGCTTATTTTGCACTAAAATAGATACATCTCTAATCTTCTCTTGATGCCATTCGATGCCGTGACTTGTGCGCTAAGTGGTTTCAGGATATAGAGCAGGAATGGACAGGAAAAGAGAAGGAAGACGGGTGCAAGGAAAGGAAGCATGAGAATTGAAGCTTTGGAAATTTCCGCAAGGGCGCGTGCGCGCACCTGACGCGCCCGCGTGGATAAGAGCAACGTGAAGCCGAGACCAAGAGCCAAGCCACGAGCCGGCTTGAGTAGCGGCTAAGCCAGGATTCTCATGGACGCGTACGCGTACGTCCCGCCTCCGCATACACTCTAAAACCGCATCCATGGCGCGTCCGCGTACCTTGCGCGTACGCGCCGATGTTCGAATATGATTTTTTAGAAGTCACGTGACTCAGGCGTGGAGTTGGTTAGAGATCCTACTTTTGAGGAGTGCTTTGGCGGGAAAAGGCCTAAGAGGACCAAGGGGACAAGGGTAGAGGACACTTAGTTCATTTTCTAGTTTTTTGAGATATTTTGGGGGGAGAGAGGAGAGAGAACTCAAGTTCCTACTAGGGTTCTTCTTCATCAAAATTCTGGATTTTTCACCCATTCCTTGGTGAGATCCATTGCAACTTTCACTTCATTGTGTTCATGTAATAGATTCCCTTTTTCAATTTCAAGTTGTAGATGTAATTGCTAAAATTCCTTGGATCTAGGATTCAACTCTATGATTTTTGGATTCCATTGATATTTTGAGATTTTTGATCCTCATTGTTGCTCTTTGACAATTGTTGTTAACTCCTTGCATTGCAACATCTTTAATTCTATCTTTCTCTTCATTTTACTATGACCTTCTTTCATGCTCATTACATGTTTGATAAAATGTCAACTCTAGCTATGGAGTAGAATTCTTACACTTGGCATAGGGTTTGGTCATTGGAAGAAATTGAATAGTTGTATTAATAGTTGATTGAGAGTTAGGATTGCTAATTGACTTGGAGTGCACTAAAGCTAGATTCCCATAAGGTGAAGCTAGGACTTGTGACAAAAGTTGATTGTTTTCATTTGATTTTCCTCTATACTTAGGGGATGACTAAATGAAGCAAGGCCTAATTGTTGTCAACATTGAATGGACTATAATGATAAGATTTCTAATGCCAACCCTAAGTCAAGTCCTTTTGATAATTGATTGTTTGTTTCTCATTACTTGCTAAGACCTTCAAAGAACTCAAACAAGGCTTACTAAATCAATAAGATGCATACTTTGGCAATTCCAAGGGAGAACGACTCGGGAGATTAATACTCTCGGATATAGATTGTAGATTTGTTTGATGATGGATTTTGCGTTGGTTTAGACTATACTACGATTGATCACTTGCTAAATTCTATACCAACAAAAATTCATTTGTCAAGAAGATCAAAGAGCTATGAGGGAGGAGCAACAGAGACAAGGAAGAGACATAGAGGAGCTTAGGCGTTCCATTGGTTCTTCAAGAGGAAGACGCCACCCACACTAAGGTGGACTCATTCCTTAATCTTGTCTATTTATTTTTTTGTTTTTCAGTTTTTATGCTTATTGTGTCATCTATGTTTGTGTCTTCATTACATGATCATTAGTGTCAAGTCTCTATCTCTTAAAGCTATGAATAATTCCATGAATCCTCCACCTCTCTTAAATGAAAAATGTGCTTAATTACAAAAGAACAAGAAGTATTTGGATTTCAAATTTTATCTTGAAATTAGTTTAATTATTTTGATGTGGTGGCAATACTTTTTGTTTTCTGAATGAATGCTTGAACAGTGCATATTTTTTATAGTGAAGTTTATGAATGTTAAAATTGTTGGCTCTTGAAAGAATGATGAATAAAGAGAAATGTTGTTGATAATCTAAAAAATCATAAAATTGATTCTTGAAACAAGAAAAAGCAGTGAAAAAAAGTAGTAAAAAAAGAGAAAGAAAAAGAAAAAGCAAGCAAAAAAAGCCAGTAGCCCTTTAAACCAAAAGGCAAGGGTAAAAAGGATCCAAGGCTTTGAGCATTAATGGATAGGAGGGCCCAAGGAAATAAAATCCAGGCCTAAGCGGCTAAATCAAGCTGTCCCTAACCATGTGCTTGTGTCATGAAGGTCCAAGTGAAAAGCTTGAGACTGAGTGGTTAAAGTCGTGATCCAAAGAAAAAAGAGTGTGCTTAAGAACTCTAGACACCTCTAACTGGGGACTTTAGCAAAGCTGAGTCACAATCTGAAAAGGTTCACCCAGTTATGTGTATGTGGCATTTATGTATCTGGTGGTAATACTGGAAAACAAAGTGCTTAGGGCCACAGCCAAGACTCATAAAGTAGCTGTGTTCAAGAATCAACATACTAAACTAGGAGAGTCAATAACACTATCCAAAATTCTGAGTTCCTATAGATGCCAATCATTCTGAATTTCAAAGGATAAAGTGAGATTCCAAAACTGTTCAGAAGCAAAAAGCTACTAGCCCCACTCATCTAATTGGGACTAAGTTTCATTGATATTATGAGATTCATTGTATATTCTCTTCTTTTTATCCTATTTTGTTTTCAGTTTCTTGGGGACAAGCAACAATTTAAGTTTGGTGTTGTGACGAGTAGATAATTAATACGCTTTTTGGCATTGTTTTTGCATAGTTTTTAGTATGATTTAGTTAGTTTTTAGTATATTTTTATTAGTTTTTAAGAAAAATTCACATTTTTGGACTTTACTATGAGTTTGTGTGTTTTTTTGTGATTTCAGGTATTTTCTGGCTGAAATTGAGGGACCTAAGCAAAAATCTGATTCAAAGGCTGACAAAGGACTACTGATGCTGTTAGATTCTGACCTCCCTGCACTCGAAATGGAATTTTTGGAGCTACCGAAGTCCAAATGACGCGTTCTCAATTGCGTTGGAAAGTAGACATCCAGGGTTTCCAGCAATATATAATAGTCCATACTTTGCTCGCATTTAGATGACGCAAACTAGCGTTTAACGCCAGCTTTCTGCCCTATTCTTGCGTTAAACGCCAGAAACAAGTTGCAAAGCAGAGTTAAACGCCAGAAACAAGTTACAAACTGGCGTTTAACTCCAAGGAAGACCTCTACACGTGAAAGCTTCAATGCTCAGCCCAAGCACACACCAAGTGGGCCTGGAAGTGGATTTCTACATCATTTACTTATTTTTGTAACCCTAGTAACTAGTCTGATAAAAATAGAACTTTTTACTATTGTACTAGGGATCTTTGATCAGTTTTATGCTGTCTTAGACTTTTGTGGAGGCTGGCCATTCGGCCATGCCTGGACCATTATCACTTATGTATTTTCAACGGTGGAGTTTCTACACACCAGAGATTAAGGTGTGGAGCTCTACTGTTCCTCAAGTATTAATGCAAAGTACTACTGTTTTCTATTCAATTCATGCTTATTCTTATTCTAAGATATTTATTCGCACACAAGAACATGATGAATGTGATGATTATGTGACACACATCACCATTCTCACTTATGAACGCGTGATTGACAACCACTTCTGTTTTACATGAAGATAAGCTTGAATGTATATCTCTTGGGTTTCTAATCAATGATTCACATCGAATTCCCTCTGACAATGGGGCATCTGAATCCGAGATTAGAGTCTTCGTGGTATAAGCTAGAATCAATTGGCAGCATTCTTGAGATCCAGAAAGTTTAAACCTTGTCTGTGGTATTCCGAGTAGGATCTAGGATGGGATGACTGTGACGAGCTTTAAACTCGCGACTGTAGGGCATGGTGACAGACGCAAAAGGATAGTAAATTCTATTCCAAAACGATCGAGAACCAATAGCTGATTAGCCATACTATATCTGTGCATGGTATTTTTTATCCGAGACGAGCAATCTGACAGTTGATTAGCCGTACAGAAACCGTAGAGGACCATTTTCACTGAGAGGATGGGAAGTAACCATTGACAATGGTGACACCCAACATACAGCTTGCCATAGAAAGGAGTATGAAGGATTGGATGAAGGTAGTAAGAAAGCACAGAAGGGATAAAGCATCTCTATATACTTATCTGAAATTCCCACCAATGAATCACATAAGTATCTCTATCTTTATTTTATGTTTATTTATCTTTTTAATTATTAAAACTCCAATAACCATTTGAATCCGCCTGACTGATATTTACAAGATGACCATAACTTGCTTTAAGCCGACAATCTCCGTGGGATCGACCCTTACTCACGTAAGGTTTATTACTTGGACGACCCAATGCACTTGCTGGTTAGTTGTGCGAAGTTGTGAAAAAGAGTTGAGATTACAATTGTGCGTACCAAGTTGTTGGCGCCATTGAGATCACAATTTCGTGCACCAGTAACCTAGATGAATGAGACGATGTAAGTTTGCCGGTCCTTTTGGTTTTAATTTGTTATCTGTGTTTCATGTTACTTATGGGCTCAAGGAAATGAATGTTCATCTTCATATTCTTTTGAACTTGATCTATGATTTGTTACCCTTTAATTACCTACTATGTTGACGGATCAGACCACCATAAAAAAGTTGGTGAGACCACGGTTGCACTAAGAGCCAATATAACAATGCAAGTTTCTAAACTACTATCATCATGGTTTGAAAAGGTTGCACTAAGAATAACCATCTAATTCATATGAAAATAAACACCCGTACCAATGCATCAATCTACATTGCTTACCTTGTTAGATTGTTCACTCTCTACGTCGCAAGGATTGAGAAGGTTGTCAATTGAATATGTGGAATTGTCGTCGGGGAACAAAGATGGACATGACAAACCGATTCAACTAAATTAGACTCCATCTATGTAGATGTGGGGGGTGATGTACGTATGAAACGGCAGCCACAAATCTCTCCTATATTTCGATGGATCTGACGCAGATGAAGAGGCTGTGACGGTGGATGCAGTGGGCTGCCGGGAGCCTACACAGTGCATAGGTTTGTGGGCTGTGCGAAAGCAAAACCTGCAATTAGAGTATGAAAAAATTATGCTATTTGAGTTATAACTCGTTGGTTTTCTCTTTCTTTTTCTCCCATTCTCTATCTCTCTACTTTTTTTATTCTACAAAAAATAAAATTAATAAAATAATATAATTCAAATAAATTCATAAAATTATAAAGAATACATTAAATTTATAATTAAAAAATAATCATGTGATATTATTCACATAAAAAATATATTATTATTATTTAGTTTTTTTTTTTAGTTTTAAACTTCCAATCGCTTATTTTTTTTAATTTATATTTTCATCTCGCTTCCTTTAAAATTTTATTACATATAATTTGAAAAAAAATACTAATATTGTAATTAATAATTAAAATCAAGATTTAATTATTTTTAAAAAAAATAAATTAATTTTATAATTATTAATATAAATTTTTTATATTAATATCTAATTATATTTATATATATATATATAGTGAGAGAGAAAAAATATTATTTTTAAATAACAAACATGAAAATTAATTATTTTTATTTGCACAATTAACTTGACATCTAATCAAATGTAAAAATATATATATATATTAAATTTTTTTAAATTTTGGATAATAAATATTAAAATTAAACTCTTTTACATGAAAATAATAAATAAAAAATTTATTATTTAATTTTTTTATCTACAAAAATTCTAATTTTTTTAGTTAACAAAAGTTTTTGTCTTTTACAATTATTTTGTAAAATTAATTTAATTTTATAAATTTTTTTGTCATAATCTATGATATAAAAATAAAATTAACATAATTTTAAAAGATTTATATTCCTATAATTTTATTACGGATAAAAATATTAATTTAACGCTAAATCCATCGTAAAGCACTAGCCAGCAAATGGAACACTACGATTTTGCGTTTAATTACTGTCGTATTATTCAACGCAAAATCCAACCATAAAAGATAAGCCATTTAAAAATGATTTATTTTGAGTCAGAATTAGAATGGATGTTAGCGTTATTCGATTTCAAGATTCTATGCATGGTAAAAAATTTAAAAAAAAAATCATACTAACGTAATTTCATGGGACTTTCCCATGGTAATTCTGATGGTAAGTAGAAAAAAATTCAAGGATAATATTTGATAATATTGCTGAATTTTTAATTATCTATTATAAATTTCTAATTATATATCATAAACATTAAAAATCAACCATAAATAATATAAAATATAGATTAATTTCTATATACAAGTAATTCTACTATACAAGTTTTACAAGTTTTTTAATTAATATTACGTTCAAATGCGTCTCTAACAGATTTTTAATTTTTGAAAAGATTCTATTTCCTTTTTCGAATTTCTTGTCTTCTCTTTCTCATTTTTCATTTACGTGCTTTTCTCTCTGTTCTCTTTTTTAGGAATTCTCAATTTTTATTGTTTTTTGACATCAAGTTCTGAAATCATTTTTGAAGTGTTTCATCTTCATCGTCGTGTTTCTCCTCGTTCTTCTTTTGATTTTGCAACATTATGTATTTTTTTTTCTTTATTTGATTTTTTCCTCCCAAAAAGAATTATGAGAATATGAAATAAGAAGATGAAGAAGAAGAAGCAGCAGAAGATGAGGAGGAAAAAGAGGAAGAGTTCTGATGAATTATGCATAAAGTGTACTTCAACGAATTGTGGGTGTATTTCTTAAATTCTTTGGGTGTATTTTTGTAATCCTTTGGGTGCATTTCTATAATCGTTTGGGTGAATTCCTGTAACCATTTGGGTGTATTTCTGTAATCTTTTGGGTGTATTTCTGTAATCGTTTGGGTGCATTTTTGTAATCGTTTGGGTATATTTCTGAAGTTCCATTATCTTCAAAATGATTTCAAAGCTTGATTTCAAAAACCATGAAAATCGAAAAAGACGAATCAAGAATACCAGTGATAAATGTAGGTAAAACAATGAATGAAAAGGCGAAAAGAGAACGCACGAAAGAGATCGAACAAATTTGATAAGAAACTCGTTTTCATAGAGGAAGGAGAAGAAGAGTCGTTCATAATGCATGGTGAGTAGCACGTTTTGGAAATAGGAAGTGGTTGAATAACATACTTGTATTTACTCTTGAATGTGGAAGTGTAATACACATGTGTTTTATTGAACTTGTGCCAACTTATAAGACTTATAAGTTAAAAAGGCTTATATGCATAGCAGGTCTCATAAAATATATATTTTATGTAAAATACGTATCTCTTCTTCTAATTATATATAAATCGGTTTAATTATAAATGTTAATTTTATTTTATTATAATTAAAATTTAATTTGACTATATTATTTATAGAATTTAATTATAAATATAATAAGTTCTGTATTTTTTTAATATTATTATGGAACAACTACGAATTTTTATATAAAAAAAGTATATAGCAATTATATTTACAGTATTTATTAATTATACGGTGAATACTCTTTTCCGTCCTGACAATTTTTTGAAGGACTACGAAATTCTTTAAATAAATATATTTTTTTGATGGTTGTCTTCAACTCTTTGAGACTGATAACTCTTCCATGAATAATTTATTTTTTGAGTTAACAGAAGGTGCTTACATGATATATTAATAAATAGATTTGTCTATTAAGTACTAGTTAGATCGACAGAATTTTCGTTGAAGCCTTGTGGTCTTATAGAATAATTGTCAAGGACCAGGTATTTTCTCTATTTGATATTATCTTAATATATATATATATATATATATATATAATTTATTATATAAAAGCTAGTAAATTTTATATTTTTATTTATAAAAATTAAATAGTGAATATATATAATATTAATAAAAATAACATTGTTAATTATTGTTATTAATCTTATTTTTTACTAATTATTCTAAAGTATTGAAATTTGAATCTTTGATGTTATATTGACATACATATTTGACATAAACATTTCTATTTGTAGATATTGTGTCAACTTTTTCATTATATATCATAAAATAAAATATATACTTTTAATAATAATAATAATTTATGTGAATTATGATAGTTATTTTAAATTAAGTACACTTAAAACTTAATATAATTCTAATAATATAACATCTTAACAACTTTTTTAAACCAAAATAAAAAATTAAAAAAATATAGAGTAAAGAATAAATAGGTCCCTGACCATTAAAAAATATTTTTAAGTCCGTGACGTCTTTAAAAGTTGAACGGATCAGTCTCTTCATCCAAATACCTCCGTCAAATACCTCTGTCAGACTCAACGGAAAAATCTAACGTGGCTTCTCACGCGTACGCGTCGCCTGACAGATTTTCCACTCACGCATACGCGTCGCCATGAATTCAACAGATCCCCACTTCTTTACGAATTCTCCATTTTGCATACTTTATTTCTATTTCTTTCAAGTCATTCTTGCCTTCAAAATTTTTAATCACTCAAACAAACAAACATGTCAATGCATCGAATGAGAGAAAAGTAAGAATGACAGAGCCTCTGCATGATTAAAGAAAGTTACAATGATGAAACCACTCTCAAAGTTAAGAGTCACTGTTAGTAACATTTTTCGTCGGCTTTTTTTTCCTTTTTTTATTTTTTTGCATCATCATAGTCTTGCATTGTATATCAAAATATTAATTTAGTATTCTTTTACAATATACTCTTATTTCAATACTCTTAATAATCTTATTCTTAATATTATTTTGGATTCTAACGTTTATGATTATTTTTTTATTTAGTTTGTCTTTTTTAATGAGATCATAATTTATATTATAAAAAAATTACACTAAAATATATTACACGAGAATTACAATTATAAAAGAGAGTACTAAAAATAATAAAAATTAAATATTTATCTTGACAATGATGAAAATAAATCTAAAAGTTTTTTTTACCATATCTTTATATAGATATTTTTAGTACTCTTAGTTTAGTACGCCGTAATTTTACTATTATTATTCTATACAAAAAAATAACAGATAAAAATATATATAAATAAAAAAATAAGAATTCTACAAAGAAAAATAATATCCATAAGAGAGTATTAGAGAAAAAATATTATAAAAAAAAGTAATAAAATTAATAATATGAACAATGAAGTACAAAATTGGAAGATAAAAAATAAATTTCAATCTAACGTGAAATGTAAACGAAAAAGTTATCATTTTTAGCTTTGGCTAAACTTGGGTTGAAGAGCAGAATCACGTTTACATTGAGAAGAAGAAAAAATAGCCAAACTAAAAAGTGAAACTTAAAAAAAAAACTAAACCTACGTTTGATATTTCAAATACTAAGCCAAACACATCCTAAATTGCTAAATTTAATTTACTTTTCTCCCATTCGATGTCTTTATATGTTTATTTGAGTGATTTAAAGTTTTAAAGGCAAGAATGCCTTAAAAAAAATGAAAAAAAATATGTAAAGAGGAGAATTCAACGTGAAGTGGAGAATTCATGTTCACGCGTATGCGTGACAAGCATTACGGAGGCATTTGGATCGAGGGACTGATCCGTCCAACTTTTAAGGACATCAGGTACTTAAAAATATTTTTCAATTGTCAGAGACAAAAATATTTGCGAAAAAAAGTCAAAAACTTATTTGTCCTTTACTTAAAAATATATTTTTCATTCTATTTTTATAATTAAAAAAATAAAAAGCATTAATATTTCTCAATTTTTTTACAATAAATTTAGTTAATATATATAAAAAATAATAAAAAAACATAAATAACTCCTGATAATTATTCTCATCTCTCTTAACGAAAAAATCTATTCATCTTAACTGATACTTAATAAATAAATTAATTTCATGTGTCACGTAAATATATATTTTGTTAACTCAAAAGAAATTAATAAAAAAATTAATTAATCTCATAAAAAAATTCAAAAATTATTTACGATTTTTTTTATTTATATAATAAGTTTCAGTCTCGAATAATTTTTTAAGCGGTCAAAACTCTTAAACATAAAGTTAATTTTTTTA
This sequence comes from Arachis hypogaea, assembly GCF_003086295.3. NCBI lineage: Eukaryota > Viridiplantae > Streptophyta > Magnoliopsida > Fabales > Fabaceae > Arachis > Arachis hypogaea. The sequence goes on from NC_092045.1 coordinate 20,360,361, forward strand.
TTATATTTTTACATAAAAGTATTCTATTTATAATTTATTAAAAAAATATATAAAAACTCAATAAATTTAATGTACAATATGTATAATAAAAGATTAAATTAAAATTAATATTAAATAATAATTAATTAATTAATTTTTAATATTTTTAATTTAAAATTTAAAATTAATAAAAAATTATAATAATTACGTAGATCTCAAAAATAGCCTTTTTTTTTTCATCTAATCTAACTTTTTTGTCGTCCAATCATCTCCTCCTCTCTTTCCAACAGTTACCTAAACATCAGCCGTTGTTGTCTAAAAACACATCTACAACAATAGTTCATATTAGATTGGAACGGTTCACATTTGGATCTTTACCCCTAAAGCGATAATATATTCTTTTTCTTCGTCCACAAAGTTCCGTTTGTTTCTTCCCATGAATGATACAAATTTTCTTTCAACCACAGCCTCTTTCCCTTTTTCCAAAATTTCTCACACATTCTATGCTTATCGCTTTTCATTTTTCACTTTTCACTTCCGATCCATGTCTCAGCTGTCGTCTTCATACACTATCTAATCATGATAGAAAACGTTGAAAATTTCCATTATAAACACCAAAATTCGAATCTTCTTCTTGTAGCTGGTTTCACGTGGGGGCTGAGCAAGAAATTGTGCTAATTAAGTTAATCGATTGGATATTGTGCGCAACAAAAACTATTATTTTATATATAGAAGAAGCCAAAAAATGAGTGTGACAACCGACTGTTCTTTAAAATAATCCTATGATATGAAGATAAAATAATTGGATTAACAACCGACTTATTCACTTGCTTTGTTTAATGTGATATTTTTTAAAATGTTATTTGTGCACTAAAATCAATTATTAAAATTAATTACGAATTAATTACGAATATATATATATATATATATATATATATATATAGTTTAATTTATTTTTAATATATATTTATATTTTAACATACATATATTTTATACTGATAATTGTTCATACCCTGGGTCGAGTTGACCGACCCGGGATGTTTATCGACAAAGCGACCGACCTCTTTAGGTTAGACTATTCGACCTCTTCTCAAAGAGCTCGACCAAATTGACAGGAAAGCTCAATAAAGGGCCCAAATAGAGGAACATGACCCAAATCCAGAGGTAATCCCAGCCTACAGAGATAAAGGCGGTTCCGTTGAAGATAAGCTGACCTCACTCAAAGATAAGATAAGATAAGATAACTAACTTATCTTATCTAGAAAGGTCACTTCTCACCATTACAAATACACTGGAGTACCCAAGTATAACTCATACTCTGATTCTACTCAATACCTGCTTAATACCCTTGCTAACTTAAGCATCGGAGTCCCTTGCAGGTACCTCCCACCCTTCGATGATAAAGGATCAGCAGCACTCTCAGTTCCACAAGTCAGACACACCAGCTCCGGCCGCCATTCACCTTCCGGACACGTCGGCTCCGACCAACACAGAAGATCTCGTCCGAGATCGACCTACAGTTTCAGGTAACCCCCGGAACATTGGCGCCGTTGCCGGGGACCTGGAAGTCATCCCATCACCATGGCGAACGACCATGACAACGACCACGATTCAGGTCTGGAGGATCGGACACCGCACAAAAACACGGGTGTCACGCTACAAAACACTCCGGAAACCAACAAAGACGAAGATTCACCAAATTCAGGAGCAATAGAAGCGCTCTTGGATCGCCTAAAACAACTGGAAAAAGAAACCCAACAACAACGGAAAATTGGAAGAGATCTCCAAAGAGAGGTGCGGCGACGTCGGGAGTTGGAAGAAAAACTACAGCAATTGGAAGCCGATCTCAAATCAAAAGGCCCCCGGGCTAATCTCGAGGAAAATTCACGCAAAGAGCAAGACCCGTTCACTAGGGAAATCATGAAAACCAAAATTTCAAAAGACTTCAAACTCCCGGATATGACCCTGTATGATGGCACCACGGACCCCAACCACCACCTCAGCAACTTCAGAAGTAAAATGTACCTCACTGACGCCCCAGATGCTGTTCGCTGCAAGGCTTTTCCAACAACTCTCACAAAGACAGCGATCCGATGGTTCGACAACCTACCCCCGAAGTCCATCTCAAGCTTTGATGACTTAGCTAAAAAATTCCTAGCCAGATTCTCCATTCAGAAAGATAAAGCCAAGCACGCCCCCAGTTTACTAGGGATCAAACAAGGAGATCGGGAGAGGCTCCGCAGCTACATGGAGAGATTCAACAAAACATGCATGGACATACAAAGTTTACCAACGGAGGCCGCCATCATGGGACTCATCAATGGCCTACGAGAGGGACCTTTCAGCCAATCCATATCAAAAAAATACCCAACCTCCTTAGACGAAGTGCAGGAACGAGCAGAAAAGTATATCAACATAGAGGAGAATGCTTGGTTAGGAGAAACCTCAAAATCGGGGGCCTTCTACCCAGACAAAGACAAGGAATCCAAAAGAAAAGAAAATCGACAAGGGGAGAAAATAAAAAAATACCATAACTACACCCCTCTCAGGACATCCCTGGTCGAGATATACAAAGAAGTCTGCCATACAGAAAAAATCCCCCCAGCACGGCCACTCAAAGGCAAAAGGGGAGGAGGAAACCAAAAGGAATATTGTGAATACCATCGAGTTCGAGGACACTCCACAAATGAATGCTTCGACCTAAAAAACATTATAGAAAAATTGGTGAGAGAAGGAAAATTAGATCGATTCCTGGTCAGCCGAGATGATGATCAAAGAAAGAGACGAAGGGATGAAGATACCGAACGAACAGAACGATCACTTCGGACACCAGAAAGACATGTCCACATGATACACGGCGGATTCACAGCAGGTGGAATCTCCAAATGCTCTCGCAAAAGATATCTCAAAGAAGTATATCATGTCGAAGGAGAGGAGAAAACACTCAACATTCCGGCAATTACATTCACTAAAGAAGATGCATCCGGCATCATCACAGGACATGATGATCCCATGGTTATCACCATCATATTGGCAAACGCCAACCTACACCGCACCTTAATAGACCAAGGGAGCTCTGCCGACATCTTATTCAAAACAGCCTTTGATAAGTTCGGCTTGGAAGAAAAAGAACTTAAAGCATATCCAAACAGCCTGTTTGGGCTAGGAGATACCCCGGTTCGACCACTCGGATACATACCACTACATACAACCTTTGGAAAAGGGGACCAATCCAGGACCCTTAAAATAGACTACATCGTAGTCGATGCAAGTTCAGCTTACAACGCTCTCATAGGACGGACAACACTCAACCAACTCGGCGCAATAGTCTCAACCCCACACCTATGTATGAAGTTCCCAACCCCAAAAGGGATAGCCACGATAAAAGCAGACCAAAAGACGGCACGTCGCTGTTATAACGAAAGCCTAAACCTCAGAGGCAAAGGAGAAGAGTTCCACACAATCGAGCTGGGCGGAGTTCATCGACGAGAAGAACTTCGTCCCCAGCCAGAAGGCGAGATAGAAAAGATTCAGATCTGGGACACCCTGAAAAAAACAATCAATATCGGCACAATCCTAAAAGGAGATTTAAAAGAATTACTAATACAATTCTTGCGAGACAACGTCGATATCTTCGCGTGGAAAGCCGCAGACATGCCAGGTATCGACCCTAAGCTAATGTGTCACAAGTTGGCGGTCTACCCAGGATCTCGACCGGTGCAGCAGAGATGAAGAAAACTTGGGCCAAAACGATCCAAAGCTGTGGACGAGCAAGTACAGGCACTACTGGAAGCCGGATTCATAAGAGAAGTCAAATACCCGCTATGGCTAGCCAACGTTGTCTTGGTGAAAAAATCAAATGGGAAGTGGCGAATGTGCACCGATTACACCGATCTCAACAAGGCTTGTCCAAAAGATCCATACCCACTCCCAAGTATTGACGCTCTAGTAGATGCTTCCTCCGGATACAAATATCTCTTGTTTATGGATGCATACTCAGGGTACAATCAAATCCTCATGTATCCACCAGATCAAGAAAAGACCTCGTTCCTAACACCGAAAGCAAACTACTGCTACATTGTGATGCCTTTCGGTCTCATGAACGCAGGAGCTACTTATCAAAGGCTAATGAATAAAGTTTCTCAGATCACATCGGAAAAATCATGGAAGTTTATGTGGACGACATGTTGATAAAGACACAAAGCGAAGATACATTATTATCCGACCTGACTCAAGTGTTTTACACTAAAAGGAAGCACAACATGCGGCTCAATCCCGCAAAATGCACCTTCGCAGTAGAAGCAGGCAAATTCTTAGGCTTCATGCTCACACAAAGGGGAATTGAAGCAAACCCAGAAAAATGTCAAGCCATACTCAACATGAAGAGCCCAACTTGTGTCAAAGAAGTACAACAACTCAACGGGAGGTTGACCGCCCTATCCCGATTCTTAGCAGGAGCTGCGATAAGATCTCTCCCCTTCTATGCTACTTTAAGAAAGGGAAAACAGTTCGAATGGACGACAGAATGTGAGCAAGCCTTCCAATACTTCAAGGAGTTCTTAGGACAGCCACCTATCCTATCTCGACCACGAGAAGGAGAACCGCTCATATTATACCTCGCAGTAGGGAGCCGGGCAATAGCCTCAGCACTAGTTAGAGAAGACGAACATGGGTAACAACCCGTCTACTTCATTAGCAAAGCGCTACAGGATCCGAGCTGAACTACCAGAAAATAGAAAAATTTGCCTATACCCTCATTCTAACATCTCGACGACTCCGCCCGTACTTCCAGGCTCACACCATTAAGGTTCGAACTAACCAGCCCAATTAAGGAATATTGCAGAAAATAGATCTGGCAGGCAGAATTCTACAATGGGCAGTCGAGTTGTCAGAATTTGACCTCCAATATGAAGCTCGGACGGCCATCAAATAACAGTATCTGGACGACTTTATCGCAGAATTCACAGATGCCCTGGAAACCCCCACAGAATGGAATCTTTACGTGGACGGTTCTTCAAATAAAACTGGAAGCGGCGCAGGCGTGATAATAGAAAGTGACCAAGGAACCCAAGTTGAGCTCTCCCTCAAGTTTGGGTTCCCGGTCTCAAACAACTAGGCAGAATATGAAGCATTATTAGCTGGTTTGAAGTTGGCTAAAGAGGTCGGAGCTCAAAAACTCAACATTTACAGTGATTCACAAGTGGTCACATCACAAATAATAGGGAGCTACCAAGCCAAAGATCCAACCATGAAAAAATATTTGGATAAAACCAAGGAACAGCTCGGACAAATCGGGGAGTATAAAATCTGCCACATACCCCGCGAACAAAATGCCCGAGCTGATGCACTCTCAAAACTAGCTAGCACCAAACCAGGGGGCAACAATAGGAGCCTCATCTAGGAAATGTTACAAAACCCGTCAATCTCGGAAGAAGAAAAATCATGACTATAACAAGTCAGGACCAAGGATGGATGACTCCCATAATCAACTACCTCAAAACAGGAACGTTCCCCACAGAAGAAAAGGAGGTAAAGAGGTTAAAAAGGGAGGCACAGTACTACACCATCATAAACAACATTCTGTACAAAAGAGGAATGTCAACACCTTTACTAAAATGCGTGCCGAACTCCAACACAAGGGAAGTGCTAGAAGAAATACACGGTGGCATCTGTGGCAATCATCTCGGAGCACGAGCTCTCGCAAAAAAAGTACTCCGGGCGGGATTTTATTGGCCAACTTTACAGAAAGAAGCTACAGAACTTGTAAAGACATGTCCACCATGTCAGAAACATGCCAACTTTCACATCGCCCCGCCAGAAGAGCTCATTAGCGTGACCTCGCCTTGGCCATTTGCAAAATGGGGACTTGATCTTCTCGGCCCCTTCCCACAGGGATCAAGACAAGTTAAATTCCTCATAGTATGGGTAGATTACTTTACAAAGTGGATCGAGGCAGAACCCCTAGCCAATGCCACCGCTCAGAGAAGCCGGAAATTCTTATATAGAAACATTGTCACAAGGTTCGGGGTTCCATATTCAATAACCACAGACAATGGCACTCAATTCACAGATGCATGCTTCAGAAAACTAGTGGCTGACTTGAATATAAAGCACCAGTACACCTCCGTTGAACATCCGCAAGCCAATGGACAGGCTGAAGCTGCTAACAAAGTCATATTGGCCGGATTAAAACGGAGATTACAAGACGCAAAGGGAGCCTGGGTGGAGGAGCTTCCACAAGTCCTATAGGCATATCGAACAACGCCACATTCCACCACGAAGGAATCCCCCTTCCTATTAGCATACGGAATTGAGGCAATGATTCCAATAGAGATTGAGGAAGGGTGGCCTAGAGTAGTTCACTACAATGAGGAAGCAAACTCCCAACTTCAGAGAGAAGAGCTCGACTTGTTACCCGAAATCCAAGAAAAAGCTCGGATTAGGGAAGAAGCTCTAAAGCGCCGAATGGGTTCCAGATATAATCAAAGGGTAGTGCCGAGAAGTTTTGCAGAGAATGATCTCATCCTAATCCGAAATGATATTGGAACAACTCGACCAGGAGAAGGAAAGCTGGCAGCAAACTGGAAAGGACCCTACCGAGTCATAAAAGTACTTGGAAAAGGCTACTACAGACTGTCTGAACTCGATGGACGAGAGCTTCCTAGGTCATGGCATGCCTGCAACCTAAGAAGGTACTACAGTTAGAAAAGACAAAAGATCTCATCATTTGATGCACTCTTTTTCCTGAAAAAGGTTTTTTAATGAGGCACCATGTTGAGATCTAGGTCATGCCCGACTTAAAGGGATAAGAAAATTCCCGCATGTATATATTTGCATTTTTTCTTTGAATAAAGTCTATTTAGATATTCTACAAAGAATCCAAGATGCATTAATCTGAAGTATTCATCGTCCGATTATAAAGCGACAGGTCGGCAAAAAGTGAAAAACAATTTCACTGCACGACCACGATAAAGATAAATCGTCCGATAAAGGTGAAAACGTGATTCACCCAAAGGACGATCTAAAGATGCCAACCACTTTCTATAAATCGGCAAAGATGAACACAGAGTAATGTAAGAAGTTATCGAAAGTGATCTAAAAAAGAACCTGATGAGGTCTTACGGATCGCTAAAATAATAACTTAAGGACTGGTCAAGCGAACCAAGTCAACCCAAGTTATAAGTAAACCCTGGAAAGAGGTCTGGCCAACCCTATTAAAGAGAATTACTTTAACTTAGAAGGGCCTAACATAACAAAGTTAGCCCAAAAACAAAAAGGTATACAAGTAGTCCCTGAAAGAGATCTGACAAAGATCCAAGAAAGAGGACTACAAAAAATAACTTAAAGGAGACCGACATAACCAAGTCGGACTCCTACCACTAAAAAGTTATACAAGTAGTCCCTGAAAGAGATCTGACAAAGATCCAAGAAAGAGGACTACAAAAAATAACTTAAAGGAGACCGACATAACCAAGTCGGACTCCTACCACTAAAAAGTTATACAAGTAGTCCCTGAAAGAGATCTGACAAAGACCCAAGAAAGAGGACTACAAAAAATAACTTAAACGAGACCGACATAACCAAGTCGGACTCCTGCCACTAAAAAGTTATCAAAGTAATCCCTGAAAGAGACCTGACAAAGGTCCTAGAAAGAGGATTACAAAAATAACATGGAAAGAGGTCGACCTAACAAAATTGATCTCCCACAAATAGGTTATAAAAGTAACCCCCGAAAGAGACCTGACAAAGGTCCAAGAAAGAGGATTACAGAAATAACTGAAAGGGGGACCAACGCAAAAGAACCACCAAGAAACAAGTTGGACCCATAAGTCACAACCTCAAGAGGATCCAAGCTACAAAATAAAGCAATCCGAGGAGGTCGAGATGCAAGATTTCAAACATCAGTAGAAAACTGAAAAGCTATCTCTATTACTCCACAAAAATTATAAGGCCCCGGAACAGTGGCCATCAACACCTGCTAAAGATAGCGAGCTACATTTTGTTTTTCAAAATAAAACAAAGCAACTAGAAACTGTCAACAAAACAAACAAAGTTTTAAAAAGCCCACAAGCCGGGCCAACTACATAAATATTTAGAAAGAGATCAGCAAGCATCAGGAGCCTTCTGGGCATCATCAGGACAAGGAGAAGGAGGACGAGTCTGAATAGGCACGACATCTATAGTTCCATCCTCCCGGTTCAGAACTTGGCAATCCGAATCAGGTGCAACCGGAGGAACAGAAGAGGTCGACACTTTGGCAGAGGATACAGGAGGAGGATCAGCATCATCATCACCCTCGTCATCAGGGACAATCTTGCCATCTCTGACAACATTGTCTAAACTAAAAAGGGTGAGATCGGCCTCGGGAGCAATGACCCGAACTTGCTCCTTCAAGTTCTCGTAAGCAGCAGTCACGCTGCCGACAAGATGACCTTGGAGTTCAGAATAATCCTCCCGAGCACTGTCCAACTCCCCTCTCAGACGCATCACCTCCCGATAAGTTGTAACATAACTATCCTTATACATCAGGGCTGTGTCCTCGGCCAACCTCAAAGAAGCCGCCAGTGAAAGGGAACTCGCCTTCTCATTCTCTAGATCCTTCTCCAACTTGGTCACCTTTGATTCAAGTTCCTCCTTCAGCCCCTTCATCCGGTCGAACTCCTGCTTTGCCTCCTCCATAAAGGCTTTGGTGGCATGAAGAGGAAGATTCTGAGCAGTCCGATGTATAGCAGCCGACATGAACGCCATTTGTATATGATTTCGGGCCATAAATTCCAAATGGTGGAGGATAGACACATCGTCCATCGAAAGGAAACCATAGGGAGCAATTTGCTGATCCACAAATTCAATGGCATTAAAATCAGGAGCATTGAGGTCAAAAGGCTCAGCGGTCTTTTGTTTTTTATTGGGAGGAGCACCAGAAGGAACAGCAGAGGTAGGATGAGGATCCAACAAGTGGACCCGAGGTGTTGAGATCACCTTCTTCACTCCGGGGGAACTCGGCACTGATGGCTTCTCGCGCACTTGGGAGGACCCCTCCCCAGCCGCCTTGGCAGCAATGTTTCTGGCAGCAGTAGCCTTCTGCGCCCTCTTAAAAGCTCTCATAGATTCGTTATTCTTCATTGCCTCTGCAAATAAAACAGAAAGTTAAGCTACAAATCGGACAAGTTGGAAAGGACAGCTACAAGCAACATAAACAGAATAAAAAGGGAAACACAAAATACCCAGCTCAGTTTGAAGAAGAGAGGGATTGGTTAGAAATTTCTTTGTGTCGAGATGGGGAGGTTGCCCTCAGTGTTCTTCCAAGACAGTCACAAAGGCTTGCTCAGCCTCATCCAACATCTCCCACGTATATCGGGACATCCTCACCTCTTTCTGCCATTCCAAGGGAAAAGAAGGCTCGTCGTTTTCGTCCAAAAAAAAGGGGCGAGCTCCTTCAACAGCTCGGACCTTGAAAAAGTAGTTTTTAAAATCACGAAAGGATTCGTCAAACATGGAAAAAACCTTCTTTCCCTGGGTAGAGCGAAAGGAGACCCAAGCCGCCTTATTTTTTGCCACTCCAGGCTTAGTCAAGACAAACAGATAGAAAAAGAGAGATTGGGAAGCAGGGATACCAAAACCATTGCACAACAATTGAAAAATATTTATGAAACCCCAGGAATTAGGGTGAAGTTGAGAAGGGGCAACATTACAAGACCATAACAGGTCGGTTTCAAATTGAGTAAAAGGAAGGGTAATGCCCAGCGGACCAAAGAAAAAGTCATAAACATAGAAGAAAGGGCGATCGTCAACAACCCGAGTAGAGAAGCAGACTCTCTCTTCGGAGGAGGGAGGGACAAGTTCATAGTTCTTGTCATCACCTGGATTACTACAGACCCTATGAAACTGCCTAAGCTGCGCGCAAAACTCGGAATCAACCAAGGAGACACACATAAGGACCATTGAGTCCACCCAATCAGCCATGCCCTCAGGAATCTGGGAAGGCATCTCTACAACGTTATTGCGAGAAGACATGAGGCCAACTAAATCCTACAATAAGAAAAGAAGAGTGGATTACTAAAAAAGCATCTCGGACAAGGGGCAAAAACAACTCAACGGACGAACAAAAAAAAGGAAAACCCCAAGATTCAAACCAAAATCTTGGGACATCCTTTGGAGGCAATAGCAAAGCAAGGATTCAAGAAATTTCTACAACTTACGCCCCGGCACTCATCAGAAAGAAAACAAAGTCCTAAAAGAAACAAAGGAAGTAAAAACAAAGACACAAAGTCACCACCTTCCTACAGTCTACCGGCAAAAAGCATTATCAAACATCAAAAATTCCAAGCAGAAAATCACCAAAGATGCAAACTTTTTCAAAGATCAAACAAAAAATCATCATCAAAGGTGCAACCAGAAGCGGCGACAACATGCAAAGGCCCTAAGAAAAGATTCAAAAGACTTGCACCAAAAGACGAAGAAATTCCAGAACACACAAACAATTAGACATGGTAAAAACAGAAAGATCCCAACTTTCTCTGAGCAAAATTCAAACTTTCTACCGACAAATAAAGGGAACAGAGGAAGAAAAATTGAACCTGGAGAAATAGAAGAAAAACCTCGAAGTGGAAGAATGCAAAGACAGAAGGAGAAAATCTGGAATCACCCCTCTTCCGAAAACGTAGTAGCAGAGCAGGCGTCGCAAAGAAGAAACTACAAACTCTGGGCAAGAAACAGAAAGTGAGAGAGTAAAGGGAGAAGTTACGAAAAAGAGCAAAGAAGAGAAACCGTTTTTGAGAAAATCAAAATAAAAGCCAAAAAGAAAAAACGGGGCAACTAATACCGATTAATGAAGGTATTAAACCCCCTACGTTCCCAAGAACAAAGCGCTGGTATAAAAGCGCGCACTTTTAGAGGAAAATGTTCTACATTCAAAAATCTACAAAAGAAGAAATCGACAAAATGCTTAAACTCGGTTTCACTAAAAAGGACCAACGTCAAAAGACTCAACCTCAAACAAGAAAACCGAGCTCAAGCAGGGGCACTGTTCATACCCTGAGTCGAGCTTACCGACCCGGGATGTTTAGCGACAAAGCGACCGACCTCTTTAGGTCAGACTATTCGACCTCTTCTCAAAGAGCTCGACCAAATCAACAGGAAAGCCCAATAAAGGGCCCAAATAGAGGAACACGACCTAAATCCAGAGGCAATCCTAGCCTACAGAGATAAAGGCGGTTCCGTTGAAGATAAGCTGACCTCACCCAAAGATAAGATAAGATAAGATAACTAACTTATCTTATCTAGAAAGGTCACTTCTCACCATTATAAATACACTAGAGCACCCAGGTATAACTCATACTCTGATTCTACTCAATACTTGCTTATTACCCATGCTAACTTAAGCATCAGAGTCCCTTGCAGGTACCCCCCACCCTTCTGTGATAAAGGATCAGCAGCACTTTCAGTTTCACAAGTCGGACACACCAGCTCCGGCCGCCATTCACCTGCTAGACACGTTGGCTCCGACCAACACAGAAGATCTCATCCGAGATCGACCTACAGTTTCAGGTAACCCCCGGAACAATAACTAACTTTAGTAACTAATTTTAGTATACCATGAAACATAACTCGACAATTTTTATATAGTAAAGCTTCTAAGACTATATAATCAAATAGATTTCTAAAAAATTGTGTGTGAAACGGTTTTATCTTAAAAAAATTATTATATTTAAATTTTACAAAAATAAAATATATAAATTTTAGTTTAATTAGATTGATTATTTTTATTTAAACATATAATTTTTTAAAATATGAGAAAAAATTATATATCTTATTTTTATAAAATTTAAAAATTTTAATATAATAAATTTTTTTTAAGATGCAAATTTTTTTATGAATATGTTTGAATGGTCATGAATTTCTTACTCCTACATTTTTGTAGGAGTACCATTAACCTGCATTAAAATAATTACAAAATATACCTCTTTTTTGTAAAAATTACTAATTGTATTTTGATCCCTCCAATTATTAGTTTTTTAATTTTGTTCATTTTTCTTTCATTCTCACATTAGAAACATTTAGAGAAGAGAAGAGAAAGTCTGCTAGGATTTTCATACAATTTTAATTCTTGCATTTCTCATTTCCTCTTCCTCTGCTGCAAATCTCATTAGCATATCCTCGCCGCCGCAACACACCTCCGTTGCCACCGCAACCTGCCGCCGCCGCACGCAACTTGCCGTGGCCGCCGCGCACCTGCTAGTGCCGCCGCGCAAGACGCTTCTGTCTCCGTCGCGCAAGACGCTGCTTCAACGCTTGGAGGTTAGTTAATCATTATGCCTTTTCAATTCATGGATCCCTTTTCTTCATCTCCCTCTGTCATTAAAAAACCTAAATGTGTGTTTATTGGTTATGACTCTCAATATAAAGGATGAAGGATACAAGTGTTTATCTTTTAATAACAAAATTTATTTCTAGAAATGTGTTCGATGAAAATTGCTTTCTATATTCTGAATTAGTTTCCTAGCATCAAATTGATTCTAAAACAAATACTGATATAATTATTCCTTCTATTGGTTTACAGATTCCTGCATTAAAATCTGCCGCGACCTGCGCCCGCCGCCGCGCAACCTGCCGCCGACGCACAGAACGCTGCCGCCGCCGCGCAAGACGCTTCAGCCGTCGTCGGGCAAGACGCTGCCTCAACTCTTGGAGATTAGTTAATCATTATTTTTTTCAATTGTTAAGAAATTTAATTATGCTTGCAATAAAAACTTAGAAATCTATTCAGTATTTTCACTGAAAATAATTTTATTTGTATATGTATCTGGTCACTACCTCTATGGTACTAAACAGAGCAGAACTATCTAATCTAGTGTAGTAGATGTAGATCAACTCAAACTTTTATGAACAGAATAGAAAAGAAAGTTGGGGAAGGACGTGAAGTGCCATCAACGTCTGTGTATGTGTTGTGGCCAATGGCAGTGAAGGGTGTCTTTTGGATGCTTGCTTTTCTAGCTGCATAAACGGGCAATTATTGGAGAAAGAGAACTATTATGCGTGACAATGTAAAATTGACCTCACCATTGTTTTATATTATTCATTCAACTTAGCCCAGTATTCTTATTAGCACTTTGATCTCACTCAAAACATGAAGAAAAGGGTTGTTACTTGCTATAAAGCTTAAAGCAGAAAAGTAACAGGTGGTGTTAATGTAATGATGGAATAAAATCTTTTTTCTCTATAGTATAATTGATCTCACCATTGTTTTATATTATTCATTCAACTTGGCCCAGTTCCAAGAAAGTTACCTTACTTTCATTAGATGTAGTAGTAAATATGGATTCACACCCGTAAGACCAATCACTTTGTATCCAGGAACACATGAGCACTTTCTTCCCTTTTTAAGATCAAATCTGCAAACACTATTAGCGCCTGAGTGGGAAAGAGGGGCTAGTTGTTATTTTTTTAATTTTTAATTCTTGATAGTTAATTATATATAAGTAGAGAAGGTGGATGGCATGTATGTTGCACAACTTGAAAAGATTGCCTAATTATCCAAAGTGAATGCAGTGAAGGGCTAGGGAAGGGGGCTACAATCAATCAACTCAAAGAAAGCAGTGTGTTTAAAATGGGGTCATTTCATCGAAGGGTATATCTAATCTTGCGAGCAATCTGTTTCTATGGATTGAGGTGGCAGCCAAGCAAACTTTGCGGGGTTCTCAAAGGGGAAACAATGTGTTCTTCGGTGGCCGCGAACGGTGGGAAATTTGTGACATGGGATCAGAAATATAGACAGATTGATAGATAGAGGATATATACTCTTTAATATTTTTTTGTCCTTTGCACCCACCGCATGCATAGCTAGCATTGCCAACTGTTCTGTCTTTTTGTTTTTACTCTTATAGTTTCACCATTAGATTTTGGATTCACGCTTCTTCATTTTCCCTTAATACAATAAATGAAACTCGTGTCCAATTCCATGATTTCTAAGATTGACACTATTGGATTGATTTCAATTTTAAAAGATTGTGATTTGTGATGGCTGGTACTCGGTGTGCAGACGATATCAAGTTCAATGGTTCTACTTCTACCGTTACTATTTGGTCTCTATTTTAAAATTATTTTTCTTATCATGTTTGGTAATTTATATACAAACTTAAGTTTCATTTTGAATTATGTATTGGTGTTTAGGAAGTTATGGGTCATGAATTTTCTAATGAAGGGGTTAATAGTGAGCATACATCATATGATCAGTATGTGCAAGAGGAAGAAAAACATGAGGAAGTTGACGTAGATTATATGAATGAGGATGACACAAATGTGAAATCAATGTTCGATTATCACGGCTTCGATGAATGGTATAACATTGACTCACTCGAAGACATTGGGATGATTGAATTTTGGAACATCAGGAAAGAAGATGTATGTCATTTTCACTTTTCTGATGTCAACATTGCATTTGAGTTCTACAATAGATATGCAAGGACAAGAGGCTTTAGTGCTCGAAAGAACAGGACTAGGAAGAGTCGTGCGGGCGTACTTAAGTTGAAGAATTTTATATGTCATCGTGAAGGATTTAGACCGCAAAATAATTACGGCATTGGAAACTTTAAGAGAAAACCTACACCCGAGACAAGGTGTGGCTGCAGTGCAATGATAGAGATTCGTGTAGATGCACCTAGTGGTCGTTGGTTTATTTCTTATTTTTTTGATGAACACAATCATCCATTTTTGGATCCTCGGTTGACTGGATTGCTCCCTGGCATAGATTCATGTCCGAGGCTGAAGTATCTAGAAGATCAAACAAAATACCTGGTGATGCATATGCAGTGGTGCACGAAATTGTGATCACTACTTTTCACACTCAAATAATCCCCGGTGATGAAACCAAAAACTTGGTGTTCAATACCATGGCATAAACACAACTTCGCACAACTAACCAGCAAGTGTACTGGGTCGTCCAAGTAATAAACCTTACGCGAGTAAGGGTCGATCCCACAGAGATTGTTGGTATGAAGCAAGCTATGGTCACCTTGTAAATCTCAGTCAAGCAAACTCAAATGGGTATGGTGATAAACGCATAAAACATAAAGATAAAGATAGAGATACTTATGTAATTCATTGGTAGGAACTTCAGATAAGCGTATGAAGATGCCTTCCCTTCCGTCTCTCTGCTTTCCTACTGTCTTCATCCAATCCTTCTTACTCCTTTCCATGGCAAGCTTAAGCAAGGGTTTCACCGTTGTCAGTGGCTACCTCCCATCCTCTCAGTGGAAATGTTCAACGCACCCTGTCACGGCACGGCTATCCATCTGTCGGTTCTCAATCAGGCCCGAATAGAATCCAGTGATTCTTTTGCGTCTGTCACTAACGCCCCGCCCTCAGGAGTTTGAAGCACGTCACAGTCATTCAATCATTGAATCCTACTCAGAATACCACAGACAAGGTTAGACCTTCCGGATTCTCTTGAATGCCGCCATCAGTTCTAGCCTATACCACGAAGACTCTGATCTCACGGAATGGCTGGCTTGTTTGTCTGGCGAGCACTCGGTTGTCAGGCGATCAACCATGCATCGTGTATCAGGAATCCAAGAGATATTCACCCAATCGAAGGTAGAACGGAGGTGGTTGTCAGTCACACGTTCATAGGTGAGAATGATGATGAGTGTCACGGGTCATCACATTCATCAAGTTGAAGAACAAGTGATATCTTAGAACAAGAACAAGCGGAATTGAATAGAAGAACAATAGTAATTGCATTAATACTCGAGGTACAGCAGAGCTCCACACCTTAATCTATGGTGTGTAGAAACTCCACCGTTGAAAATACATAAGTACAGGGTCTAGGCATGGCCGAATGGCCAGCCTCCCAATGATCTAAGATAGCATAAAAATGAAGATAGCTACCCAGATATGATCTAAGAACTAGATGTCCAAAGATTTAAAGATACAATAGTAAAAGGTCCTACTTATAGAAAACTAGTAGCCTGGGGTGTACAGAGATGAGTAAAAGACATAAAAATCCACTTCTGGGCCCACTTGGTGTGTGCTTGGGCTGAGCAATGAAGCATTTTCGTGTAGAGACTCTTCTTGGAGTTAAACGCCAGCTTTTATGCCAGTTTGGGCGTTTAACTCCCACTTTTGTGCCAGTTCCGGCGTTTAACACTGGAATTCCTAAGGGTGACTTTGTACGCCGGTTTGGGCCATCAAATCTTGGGCAAAGTATGGACTATCATATGTTGCTGGAAAGCCCAGGATATCTACTTTCCAACGCCGTTGAGAGCGCGCCAATTGGGCTTCTGTAGCTCCAGAAAATCCGCTTCGAGTGCAGGGAGGTCAGAATCCAACAGCATCTGCAGTTCTTTTTGGTCTCTGAATCAGATTTTTGCTCAGGTCCCTCAATTTCAGCCAGAAAATACCTGAAATCACAGAAAAACACACAAACTCATAGTAAAGTCCAGAAAAGTGAATTTTAACTAGAAACTAATAAAAATATACTAAAAACTAACTAGATCATACCAAAAACATACTAAAAACAATGCCAAAAAGCGTACAAATTATCCGCTCATCACAACACCAAACTTAAATTGTTGCTTGTCCTCAAGCAACTGAAAGTCGAACAAGAAAAAAAAAAGAAGAGAATATGCAATGAATTCCAAAAACATCTATGAAGATCAGTATTAATTAGATGAGCGGGGCTTTTAGCTTTTTGCCTCTGAATAGTTTTGGCATCTCACTCTATCCTTTGAAATTCAGAATGATTGGCTTCTTTAGGAACTCAGAATCCAGATAGTGTTATTGATTCTCATAGTAAAGTATGATGATTCTTGAACATAGCTACTTATTGAGTCTTGGCCGTGGCCCAAAGCACTCTGTCTTCCAGTATTACCACCGGATACATACATGCCACAGACACATAATTGGGTGAACCTTTTCAGATTGTGACTCAGCTTTGCTAGAGTCCCCAACTAGAGGTGTCCAGGGTTCTTAAGCACACTCTTATTGCCTTGGATCACAACTTTATTTCTTTCTTTCTTCTCTCTTTTTTTTTTTCGTTTTCTTTTTCTCTTTTTTTTCGATTTTTTTTTGTATTCACTGCTTTTTCTTGCTTCAAGAATCATTTTTATGATTTTTCAGATCCTCAGTAACATGTCTCCTTTTTCATCATTCTTTCAAGAGCCAACATTCATGAACCACAAATTCAAAAGACATATGCAATGTTTAAGCATACATTCAGAAAACAAAAATATTGCCACCACATCAAAATAATTAAACTGTTATAAAATTCAAAATTCATGCAATTCTTTTCTTTTTCAATTAAGCACGTTTTTTTTTTCAAGAAAGGTGATGGATTCATAGGACATTCATAACTTTAAGGCATAGACACTAAGACACTAATGATCACAAGACACAAACATAGATAAACATAAGCAATAATTTTCGAAAAATAGACAAATAAAGAACAAGGAAATTAAGGAACGGGTCCACCTTAGTGATGGCGGCTCTTTCTTCCTCTTGAAGGTCCTATGGAGTGCTTGAGCTCCTCAATGTCTCTTCCTTGTCTTTGTTGCTCCTCTCTCATGATTCTTTGATCTTCTCTAATTTTATGGAGGATGATGGAGTGTTCTTGATGCTCCACCCTTAGTTGTCCCATGTTGGAACTCAATTCTCCTAGGGAGGTGTTTAGTTGCTCCCAATAGTTTTGTGGAGGAAAGTGCATCCCTTGAGGAATCTCAGGGATCTCATGATGAGTGGGGTCTCTTGTGTGCTCCATCCTCTACTTAGTGATGGGCTTGTCCTCATCAATGGGGATGTCTCCCTCTATGTCAACTCCAACTGAATAACAGAGGTGACAAATGAGATGAAGAAAAGCTAACCTTGCCAAGGTAGAGGACTTGTCCGCCACCTTATAGAGTTCTTGAGCTATAACCTCATGAACTTCTATTTCTTCTTCAATCATGATGCTATGAATCATGATAGCCCGGTCTATGGTAACTTCGGACCGGTTGCTAGTGGGAATGATTGAGCGTTGGATAAACTCCAACCATCCTCTAGCTACGGGCTTGAGGTCATGCCTTCTCAATTGAACCGGCTTCCCTCTTGAATCTCTCTTCCATTGGGCGCCCTCTTCACATATGACTGTGAGGACTTGGTCCAACCTTTGATCAAAGTTGACCCTTCTAGTGTAAGGATGTTCATCTCCTTGCATCATGGGCAAATTGAATGCCAACCTTACACTTTCCGGACTAAAATCCAAGTATTTTCCCCGAACCATAGTAAGCCAATTCTTTGGATCCGGGTTCACACTTTGATCATGATTCTTGGTGATCCATGCATTGGCATAGAACTCTTGAACCATTAAGATTCTGACTTGTTGAATGGGGTTGGTAAGAACTTCCTAACCTCTTCTTCGGATCTCATGTCGGATCTCCGGATATTCACTCTTTTTGAGTGAAAAAGGGACCTCGGGGATCACCTTCTTCAAGGCCACAACTTCATAGAAGTGGTCTTGATGCACCCTTGAGATGAAGGGAAAGGGAATGGCTTTGTGTTCGGCCAAAAGGGGAAGAAGTGGTGTTTAGGTTGTGTGAAAATGAAGGAGTGAAGATGGGTTTATATAGGAGAGGGGGAAGGGTGATGTTCGGCTATGTATGGGTGGGTTTGGGTGGGAAAGTGGTTTGAATTTGAATGGTGAGGTAAGTGGGGTTTTATGAAGGATGGATGTGAGTAGTGAAGAGAAAGATGGGATTTGATAGGTGAAGGGTGTTTGGGGAAGAGGTGTTGAGGTGATTGGTGAGTGGGGGAAGAAGAGAGAGAGTGGTGGGGTAGGTGGGGATCCTGTGGGGTCCACAGATCCTGAGGTGTCAAGGAAAAGTCATCCCTGCACCAAATGGCAAGCAAAATTGCGTTTTTAGCCATTTCTGGCGTTAAACGCCGGGCTGGTGCCCATTTCTGGCGTTTAACGCCAGCTTCTTGCCTTTTTCTGGCGTTTAACGCCAGTCTGGTGCCCCTTTCTGGCGTTAAACGCCCAGAATGGTGCCAGACTGGGCGTTAAACGCCCATCTGCTAACCTTACTGGCGTTTAAACGCCAGTAGGTGCGTCCTCCAGGGTGTGCTATTTTTCTTCCTGTTTTTCATTCTGTTTTTGCTCTTTTCATTGATTTTGTGACTTCTCATGATCATCAACCTACAAAAAACATAAAATAACAAAAGAAAATAGTTAATTATAAAACATTGGGTTGCCTCCCAACAAGCGCTTCTTTAATGTCATTAGCTTGACAGAGGACTCTCATGGAGCCTCAGAAATGCTCAGAGCTATGTCGGAACCTCCCAACACCAAACTTAGAGTTTGAATGTGGGGGTTCAACACCAAACTTAGAGTTTGGTTGTGGCCTCCCAACACCAAACTTAGAGTTTGACTGTGGGGGCTCTGTTTGGCTTTGTTTTGAGGGAAGCTCTTCATGCTTCCTCTCCATGATGATAGAGGGATATCCTTGAGCCTTAAACACCAAGGATTCTTCATTCACTTGAATGATCAACTCTCCTCTATCAACATCAATCACAGCCTTTGCTGTGGCTAGGAAGGGTCTGCCAAGGATGATGGATTCATCCATGCACTTCCCAGTCTCTAGGACTATGAAATCAGTAGGGATGTAATGGTCTTCAACTTTTACCAAAACATCCTCTACAAGTCCATAGGCTTGTTTTCTTGAGTTGTCTGCCATCTCTAGTGAGATTTTTGCAGCTTGCACCTCAAAGATCCCTAGCTTCTCCATTACAGAGAGAGGCATGAGGTTTACACTTGAACCTAAGTCACACAAGGCCTTCTTGAAGGTCATGGTGCCTATGGTACAAGGTATTGAAAACTTCCCAGGGTCCTGTCTCTTTTGAGGCAGTTTCTGCCTAGACAAGTCATCTAGTTCTTTGGTGAGCAAAGGGGGTTCATCCTCCCAAGTCTCATTTCCAAATAACTTGTCATTCAGCTTCATGATTGCTCCAAGGTATTTAGCAACTTGCTCTTCAGTAACATACTCATCCTCTTCAGAAGAAGAATACTCATCAGAGCTCATGAATGGCAGAAGTAAGTTCAATGGAATCTCTATGGTCTCATTTTAAGCCTCAGATTCCCATGGTTCCTCATTGGAGAACTCATTGGAGGTCAGTGGACGTCCATTGAGGTCTTCCTCAGTGGCGTTCACTACCTCTTCTTCCTCCCAAAATTCGGCCATGTTGATGGCTTTGCACTCTTTTTTTGGATTTTCTTCTGTATTGCTTGGGAGAGTACTAGGAGGGAGTTCAGTAATTTTCTTGCTCAGCTGACCCACTTGTGCCTCCAAATCTCTAATGGAGGATCTTGTTTCAGTCATGAAACTTTGAGTGGTTTTGATCAGATCAGAGACCATGGTTGCTAAGTCAGAGGTATTCTGCTTAGAACTCTCTGTCTGTTGCTGAGAAGATGATGGAAAAGGCTTGCTATTGCTAAACCTGTTTCTTCCACCATTATTATTGTTGAAACCTTGTTGAGGTCTCTGTTGATCCTTCCATGAAAAATTTGGATGATTTTTCCATGAAGGATTATAGGTGTTTCCATAGGGTTCTCCCATGTAATTCACCTCTTCCATTGAAGGGTTCTCAGGATCATAAGCTTCTTTCTCAGATGAAGCTTCCTTAGTACTGCTTGGTGCATTTTGCATTCCAGACAGACTTTGAGAAATCATATTGATTTGTTGAGTCAATATTTTGTTCTGAGCCAATATGGCATTCAGAGTGTCAATCTCAAGAACTCCTTTCTTCTGACTAGTCCCATTGTTTACAGGATTCCTTTCAGAAGTGTACATGAATTGGTTATTTGCAACCATTTCAATCAGCTCTTGAGCTTCTGTAGGCGTCTTCTTCAGATGAAGAGAGCCTCCAGCAGAGCTATCCAAAGACATTTTGGATAGTTCAGAGAGACCATCATAGAAAATACCTATGATGCTCCATTCAGAAAGCATATCAGAAGGACACTTTCTGATTAATTGTTTGTATCTTTCCCAAGCTTCATAGAGGGATTCTCCTTCCTTCTGTCTGAAGGTTTGGACTTCCACTCTAAGCTTACTCAATTTTTGAGGTGGAAAGAACTTTGCCAAGAAGGCATTGACTAGCTTTTCCCAAGAGTATAGGCTTTCTTTAGGTTGAGAGTCCAACCATGTTCTAGCTCTGTCTCTTACAGCAAAAGGGAATAGCATAAGTCTGTAGACCTCAGGGTCAACCCCATTAGTCTTGACAGTGTCACAGATTTGCAAGAACTCAGCTAAAAACTGATGAGGATCTTCTAATGGAAGTCCATGGAATTTGCAATTCTGTTGCATTAGAGAAACTAATTGAGGCTTAAGCTCAAAGTTGTTTGCTCCAATGGCAGGGATAGAGATGCTTCTCCCATAGAAGTCGGGAGTAGGTGCAGTAAAGTCACCCAGCACCTTCCTTGCATTGTTAGCATTGTTGTTGTTTTCGGCTGCCATGAGTTCTTCTTCTTTGAAGAATTCGGTTAGGTCCTCTACAGAGAATTGTGCCTTAGCTTCTCTTAGCTTTCGCTTCAAGGTCCTTTCAGGTTCAGGGTCAGCCTCAACAAGAATGCTTTTGTCTCTGCTCTTGCTCATAAGAAAGAGAAGAGAACAAGGAAATATGGAATCCTCTATGTCACAGTATAGAGATTCCTTGAGGTGTCAGAGGAAAAGAAAATGGAAGGCAGAAGTAGAAATTTCGAACTTGTCAAAGAAGATGGAGTTTGAATTTTGCATCAAGGAATAGTGTTAGTCCATAAATAGAAGGATGTGAGAAGAAGGGAAGCAATTTTCAAAAATTAAGTAAAAGATTTTGAAAACATTTTGAAAAACACTTAATTGATTTTCAAAAACCAAGAGTGGAAAAGAAATCAAGTGATTTTTGAAAAAGATTTTGAAATTAGAAATCAAAAAGATTTGATTGAAAACTATTTTGAAAAAGATGTGGTTAAGAAGATATGATTAGTTTTAAAAAAATGTGATTGAGAAGATATGATTTGAAAAACATTTTTAAAAAGATTTGATTTTAAAAATTAATGACTTGGCTATCAAGAAAAGATATGATTCAAACATTAAACCTTCCTTAACAGAAAAGGCAACATGCTTGAAATGTTGAATCAAATCATTAATTGATAGCAAGTATCTTTGAAAAAGGAAAGAAATTGATTTTGAAAAAGATTTGATTGAAAAGATATGATTTGAAAAAGATTTGATTTTGAAAAGATTTTGAAAACTTGAAAAAAAATTGATTTGAAAACAAAATCTTCCCTCTTGTGCCATCCTGGCGTTAAACGCCCAAAATGGTGCACATTCTGGCGTTTAACGCCCAAAACACTACCTTTTTGGGCGTTAAACGCCCAACGAGGTACCCTGGCTGGCGTTTAAACGCCAGTCTGTCCTTCTTCACTGGGCGTTTTGAACGCCCAGCTTTTTCTATGTAATTCCTCTGTAGTATGTTCTGAATCTTCAATTCTCTGTATTATTGACTTGAAAAGACACAAATTAAAAATATTTTTGGATTTTTAATAATAAGAAATAATCAAAATGCAACTAAAATCAAATAACAATGCATGCAAGACACCAAACTTAGCAGTTTGTATACTACTGACACTAATGAGAATGCATATGAGACACATAAACACTCAAGTCAGGAGAATTTAAAGATCAGAGCAAGAAATCATCAAGAACAACTTGAAGATTAATGAAGACACATGCATGAGTGCAAGAAGAACAAAAACATGCAATTGACACCAAACTTAAAATGAGACTCTGGACTCAAAAATATTTTTGGATTTTATGATTTTGTAAATTTTTTTGTGCTTTTTTTTCGAAAATAAAGTGGAAAAAGGTATCAAAATTCTTAATGAGAATTCCAGGAATCATGCAATGTTAGTCTAAAGCTTCAGTCTAAAGAAATTAGACATTGCTAGCCAAGCTTCAGCAGAACATTGCATTCAAGAGCTAATTTGATGAAGATCAATCAGCTTTGGTGATGAAAAGAACATCACCTTGAAACACTAGAATTCATTCTTAAGAACTCTGAAGAAAAAAAATACCTAATCTAAGCAACAAGATGAACTGTCAGTTGTCCAAACTCAACAATCCCCGGCAACGGCGCCAAAAACTTGGTGCTGTTGCCGGATCAGAAATTTGGCACTGATGTTACCGGACCAAAAGCTTGCCGAAATACTCGAACAATCCCCGGCAACGACGCCAAAAACTTGGTGCACGAAATTGTGATCACTACTTTTCACACTCAAATAATCCCCGGTGATGAAACCAAAAACTTGGTGTTCAATACCATGGCATAAACACAACTTCGCATAACTAACCAGCAAGTGTACTGGGTCGTCCAAGTAATAAACCTTACGCGAGTAAGGGTCGATCCCACAGAGATTGTTGGTATGAAGCAAGCTATGGTCACCTTGTAAATCTCAGTCAGGCAAACTCAAATGGGTATGGTGATAAACGCATAAAACATAAAGATAAAGATAGAGATACTTATGTAATTCATTGGTAGGAACTTCAGATAAGCGTATGAAGATGCCTTCCCTTCCGTCTCTCTGCTTTCCTACTGTCTTCATCCAATCCTTCTTACTCCTTTCCATGGCAAGCTTAAGCAAGGGTTTCACCGTTGTCAGTGGCTACCTCCCATCCTCTTAGTGGAAATGTTCAACGCACCCTGTCACGGCACGGCTATCCATCTGTCGGTTCTCAATCAGGCCGGAATAGAATCCAGTGATTCTTTTGCGTCTGTCACTAACGCCCCGCCCTCAGGAGTTTGAAGCACGTCACAGTCATTCAATCATTGAATCCTACTCAGAATACCACAGACAAGGTTAGACCTTCCGGATTCTCTTGAATGCCACCATCAGTTCTAGCCTATACCACGAAGACTCTGATCTCACGGAATGGCTGGCTCGTTTGTCAGGCGAGCACTCAGTTATCAGGCGATCAACCATACATCGTGTATCAGGAATCCAAGAGATATTCACCCAATCGAAGGTAGAACGGAGGTGGTTGTCAGTCACACGTTCATAGGTGAGAATGATGATGAGTGTTACGGGTCATCACATTCATCAAGTTGAAGAACAAGTGATATCTTAGAACAAGAACAAGCGGAATTGAATAGAAGAACAATAGTAATTGCATTAATACTCGAGGTACAGCAGAGCTCCACACCTTAATCTATGGTGTGTAGAAACTCCACCGTTGAAAATACATAAGTACAGGGTCTAGGCATGGCCGAATGGCCAGCCTCCCAATGATCTAAGATAGCATAAAAATGAAGATAGCTACCCAGATATGATCTAAGAACTAGATGTCCAAAGATTTAAAGATACAATAGTAAAAGGTCCTACTTATAGAAAACTAGTAGCCTAGGGTGTACAGAGATGAGTAAAAGACATAAAAATCCACTTCCGGGCCCACTTGGTGTGTGCTTGGGCTGAGCAATGAAGCATTTTCGTGTAGAGACTCTTCTTGGAGTTAAACGCCAGCTTTTATGCCAGTTTGGGCGTTTAACTCCCACTTTTGTGCCAGTTCCGGCGTTTAACGCTGGAATTCCTAAGGGTGACTTTGTACGCCGGTTTGGGCCATCAAATCTTGGGCAAAGTATGGACTATCATATATTGCTGGAAAGCCCAGGATGTCTACTTTCCAACGCCGTTGAGAGCGCGCCAATTGGGCTTCTGTAGCTCCAGAAAATCCGCTTCGAGTGCAGGGAGGTCAGAATCCAACAGCATCTGCAGTCCTTTTTGGTCTCTGAATCAGATTTTTGCTCAGGTCCCTCAATTTCAGCCAGAAAATACCTGAAATCACAGAAAAACACACAAACTCATAGTAAAGTCCAGAAAAGTGAATTTTAACTAGAAACTAATAAAAATATACTAAAAACTAACTAGATCATACCAAAAACATACTAAAAACAATGCCAAAAAGCGTACAAATTATCCGCTCATCATGCAGCTTTGAAGTATTTAGAAGATCAAGCAACAAATGACCCTTCTTTCTATTTTAATCATCACATGGATGCCAATGATACTTTGCACAATTTATTCTGGTGCGATGGTCTCAGTAGGGTAGACTACTCATTATTTGGCGATGTGCTGGCTTTTGATACTACCTATAAGAGGAATAAATATATGTGTCCACTGGTGGTATTTTCTGGTGTCAAACATCACAATCAAACAATTATCTTTGCTGCTGCTTTAATTTGCGATGAGGAAAAAGACACATATAGGTGGTTGTTACAACAACTGAAGGTGGCAATGAATGGGAGAGCACCTATTTTGGTGATCACGGTTGGTGATCTATCAATGAAGTTCGCCATTGAGAAAGAGTTTCCAATGCACATAATAGATTATGTGCATGGCATCTGATTCGCAATGCAACAAGTAACATTGGCAAGCCCCAATTTACCTCCATGTTTAAAAAGTGTATGCTAGGCGACTATGAAATTGATGTATTTTGTCAAAAGTGATTTGAAATGGTTGAGGGATTTGGTGTCGAAAACAAGAATTGGGTCCTAGATATGTATAAAAAGAGACATTCATGGGCAACTGCACATATAAGAGGGAAGTTTTTTGCTGGTTTTCGGGCTATTTCTCGGTGCGAGGGATTAAACTCAATCATTGCAAAGTATGTCAACTCAAGGTACAATCTGGTTGAGTTCATTCAACACTTTAATCGTTGTGTCGACCATATAAGGTGGAAAGAGGTCCAGGATGACCTCGCATCTGTGAATGGGAGACCCACTATGCAAACATGTTTTCAACAGTTAGAGAGGAGTGCTGCCAATGTTTACACCCTATCAATATTTCATATGTTCCAACCAATCCTTGTACGGGCTGCATCAATGAAGGTAATAAATATAAGGTAAATTGGCTCTTATGTGATTTACTCTGTCGGTTTAGACCAAACGCCAAATAAGATGTGGCGTGTATTCTGTTGTGACATTGAGTTGGAATTCAATTGTTCATGTATGAGAATAGAATCATTTGGCATACCTTGTGAACACATAGTTTGCGTCTTGGTGCATGAAGATATAGAGGAGTTGCCAAGGTCATTAGTCTTGCCTCGGTGGACCAAGACTGCCAAAGTAGGTTTGCAAAATGCGGTCGAACTTCATTGGGATTCTTTGATGCTAAGTCAATACGGTTGTTTGATGGATTGGTTTAGACAACTAGCCAACTTTGCTTGCTGAGATAACGAGAGATTTATCTTTACACGGGAAATGGATATGAATTTGTTGAAATAATTTAAGGAGGAAGATGCTGCACAAAAAGAGTTGGTCAATGATGTAGATAGTGTAAGAGATGATGTGCAAGTGAATACTTCTAGAGCTGGGCGTGCAACCAATGATCTGGGACATAGCATGCTGGTGCACGAAATTGTGATCTCAATGGCGCCAACAACTTGGTACACACAATTGTAATCTCAACTCTTTCTCAGAACTTCGCACAACTAACCAGCAAGTGCACTGAGTCGTCCAAGTAATAAACCTTACGTGAGTAAGAGTCGATCCCACGGAGATTATCTTGTAAATCTCAGTCAGGTGGATTCAAATGGTTATGGAGTTTTAATAATTAAAAGATAAATAAATATAAAATAAAGATAGAGATACTTATGTAATTTATTGGTGGGAATTTCAGATAAGCGTATAGAGATGCGTTGTTCCTTCTGAATCTCTGCTTTCCTATTGCCTTCATCCAATCCTTCATATTCCTTTCTATGGTAAGCTGTATATTGGGTGTCACCGTTGTCAATGGCTACTTCCCATCCTCTCAGTAAAAATGGTCCTCTACGATTTCTGTACGGCTAATCAACTGTCGGATTTCTCGTCTCGGATGAAAAATACCATGCACAGATATCGTATGGCTAATTAGCCATTGGTTCTTGATCGTGTAGGAATAGAATTTACTATCCTTTTGCGTCTGTCACTACGCCCTACAGTCATGATTTTGAAGCTCGTCACAGTCATCCCATCCCAGATCCTACTCAGAATACCACAGACAAGATTTAGACTTTCTGGATCTCAGGAATGCTGCCAATAGATTCTAGCCTATACCATGAAGATTCTAATCTCGGATTCAGATGCCCCATTTTCAGAGGGGAGTCGATGTGAATCGTTGATTAGAAACCCAAGAGATATACATTCAAGCTTGTTTTCATGTAGAACAAAGGTGGTTGTCAATCACGCGTTCATAAGTGAAAATGGTTATGAGTGTCATATAATCATCCCATTCATCATGTTCTTGTGTGCGAATGGATATCTTAGAACAAGAATAAGCATGAACTGAAAAGAAAATAGTAGTACTTTGCATTAATACTCGAGGAACAGCAGAGCTTCACACCTTAATCTATTGTGTGTAGAAACTCCACCATTGAAAATACATAAGTGATAATGGTTTAGCCAAGGCCATGATGCTAGCCCCCCAAAACGTGATCAAGAGATCAAAAGATGATCAAAAGATATTCCAAAGATGTTCCAAAGATGTGAGTACAATAGTAAAAAGTTCTATTTATACTAAACTAGTTACAAGGGTTACAGAAATAAGTAAATGATGCAGAAATCCACTTCCAAGCCCACTTGGTGTGTGCTTGGGCTGAACATTGAAGCTTTCGTGTGTAGAGACTTTTCTTGGAGTTAAACGCCAGTTTGCAGCCTGTTTTGGGCGTTTAACTCTAGCTTGTAACCTGTTTCTGGCGTTTAACGCCAGAATAAGGCATGAAGTTGGCGTTTGAACGCCAGTTTGCTGGAAAGCTCTGGATGTCTACTTTCCAACGCAATTGAGAATTCTCCATTTGGGTTTCTGTAGCTCCATAAAATCCATTTTGAGTGTAGGGAGGTAAGAATTCAACAGCATCAGCAGTCCTTTTTCAGCCTCTGAATCAAATTTTTGCTCAGGTTCCTCAATTTCAGCCAGAAAATACCTGAAATCACAGAAAAATACACAAACTCATAGTAAAGTACAGAAATGTGAATTTTGCTTAAAAACTAATAAAAATATACTAAAAAGTAGCTAGATCCTACTAAAAACTATCTAAAAACAATGCCAAAAAGCGTATAAATTATCCGCTCATCACAATACCAAACTTAAATTGTTGCTTGTCCCCAAGCAACTGAAAATCAAATAGGATAAAAAGAAGAGAATATACAATGAATCTTACAATATCAGTGAAATTTAGTCTCAATTAGATGAGTGGGGCTAGTAGCTTTTTGCTTCTGAATAGTTTTGGCATATCACTTTATCCTTTGAAATTCAGAATGATTGGCATCTATAGGAATTCAGAATTTAGATAGTGTTATTGATTCTCCTAGTTCAGTATGTTGATTCTTGAACACAGCTACTTTATGAGTCTTGGCCGTGACCCTAAGCACATTTTTTTCCAGTATTACCACCGAATACATAAATGCCACAGACACATAACTGGGTGAACCTTTTCAGATTGTGACTCAACTTTGCTAAAGTCCCCAGTTACAGGTGTCCAGAGTTCTTAAGCACACTCTTTTTGCTTTGGATCACGACTTTAACCACTCAGTCTCAAGCTTTTTACTTGGACCTTCATGACACAAGCACATGATTAGGGACAGCTTGATTTAGCCGCTTAGGCCTGGATTTTATTTCCTTGGGCCCTCCTATCCATTAATGCTCAAAACCTTGGATCCTTTTTACCCTTGCCTTTTGGTTTAAAGGGCTACTGCCTTTTTTTGCTTGATTTTTCTTTTTCTTTCTCTTTTTTTTTGCTACTTTTTTTTTCATTGCTTTTTCTTGCTTCAAAAATCAATTTCATGATTTTTCAGATTATCAATAACATTTTTCTTTGTTCATCATTCTTTCAAGAGCCAACAATTTTAACATTCATAAACTTCACTATAAAAAATACGCACTGTTCAAGCATTCATTTAGAAAAACAAAAAGTATTGCCACCACATAAAAATAATTAAACTAATTTCAAGATAAAATTTGAAATTCAAGTACTTCTTGTTCTTTTGTAATTAGGCACATTTTTCATTTAAGAGAGGTGAAGGATTCATGGAATTATTCATAGCTTTAAGACATAGACACTAGACATAATGATCATGTAATGAAGACACAAACATAGATAGCACATAAAGCATAAAAATCGAAAAACAGAAAAAATAAGAACAAGGAAATCAAAGAACGGGTCCACCTTAGTGATGGCGGCTAGTTCTTTCTCTTGAAGATCCAATGGAACGCCTAAGCTCCTCTATGTCTCTTCCTTGCCTTTGTTGCTCCTCCCTCATAGCTCTTTGATCTTCTCTAATCTCATGGAGAATGATGGAGTGCTCTTGGTGCTCCACCCTTAGTTGGTCCATGTTGTAACTCAAGCCTTCTAAAGAGGTGTTGAGTTGCTCCCAATAGTTGTGTGGAGGAAAATGCATCCCTTGAGGCATCTCAGGGATTTCATGAGGAATTTTCTCATGCTCTTGTTGAGGTCCATGAGTGATCTCTCTTGTTTGCTCCATCCTTTTCTTAGTGATGGACTTGTCTTCTTCAATGAGGATGTCTCCCTCTATGTCAATCCCAGCCAAATTGCATAGGTGACAAATGAGATGAGAAAAGGCTAACCTTACGAAAGTGGAGGACTTGTCAGCCACCTTGTAGAGTTCTAGAGGTATGATCTCATGAACTTCCACTTCCTCCCCAGTCATGATACTATAGATCATGATGGCCCGATCCACAGTCACTTCAGATTGGTTTCTAGTAGGAATGATGGAGCATTGGATGAACTGCAACCATCCTCTAGCCACAGGCTTAAGGTCCAGTCTTCTCAATTGAACCGGATTGCCTCTTGAGTCTCTTTTCCATTGAGCTCCTTCCATACATATGTCCATGAGGACTTGGTCCAACCTTTGATCAAAGTTGACCCTTCTAGTGTAGGGGCGTGCATTTTCTTGCATCATTGGCTAGTGGAATGCCAACCTTACATTTTTCGGACTGAAATCTAAGTATTTTCCCCGAACCATTGTAAGCCAATTCTTTGGGTTCAGGTTCATACTTTGATCATGGTTCCTAGTGATCCATGCATTGGCATAGAACTCTTGAACCATTAAGATTCTGACTTGTTGAATGGGGTTGGTGAGAACTTCTCAACCACTTCTTTGGATCTCATGTCGAATCTCTGGATACTCATTTTTCTTGAGCATGAAAGGGACCTCAGAGATCACCTTCTTCTTGGCCACAACTTCATAGAAGTGGTCTTGATAGACCTTTGAGATGAATCTCTCCATCTCCCATGACTTAGAGGTGGAAGTTTTTGCCTTCCCTTTCCTCTTTCTTGAGGTTTCTCCAGCCTTAGTGCCATAAATGGTTATGAAAAAATAAAAAGCAATGCTTTTACCACACCAAACTTAAAAGGTTTGCTCGTCCTCGAGCAAAAGAAAAAAGAAAGAAGGGGGAGAAGAAGAAAATAGAGGAGATGGAGGGAGATATAGGTTCGGCCAGGGGGTAAGAGAGTGTTTATGATTGTGAAAATGAAGGAGTAAAGTGGGGTATTTATAGGGAAAGAGAGGGAGTATGGCCGAATAAAATTGGGAGGAAAAATGTTTGAATTTGAAAGTGAGGTAGGTGGGGTTTTTGGGGAAGAGATATGGAGGTGATTGGTGAAGAGAATATAGGAAAGAGGATAGGATTTGATTGGTGAGTGGTGTTTTGGGTGGAGTGTCATAGAGATGTGTGAGGGGGAGAGAGAGAAAGGTGGGGTAGGTGGGGATCTTGTGGGGTCCACAGATCCTGAGGGGCCAAGGATTTCTCATCCCTGCTCCTTTTAGGTGTGCAAAATGGCCCTATTTTGCAATCCTGATGTTTAACACCAGACTGCTGTTTGTTTCTGGTGTTAAACGCCAGCTTTTATTCCTTTCCTGGTGTTAAACGCCAAGCTGCAACCTGTTTCTGCGGTTTAATGCCAGTTTGTTGCTTCTTTCTGGCATTTAATGCCAGTCTGGTGCTTCTTTCTGGCGTTTAACGCCCAAAATGGTACTAGACTGGGCGTTAAACACCCATTCTGCTACCATTACTGGCGTTTAAACGTTAGTAAATTTCTCCTCCAGGGTGTGCTATTTTTAATGCTATTTTTTATTTTTCTTTAATTTTTGCAGTAGTTTTTGTGACTCCACATGATCATCAACCTAAATAAAAGAAAATAACATAGAAAAATAAAATTGGGTTGCCTCCCAATAAGCGCTTCTTTAATGTCAATAGCTTAACAGTGAACTCTCATGGGGCTTTACAGATGTTCAAAGCATTGTTGGGGCCTCCCAACACCAAATTTAGAGTTTGAATGTGGGGGTTCAACACCAAACTTAGAAGGTTTAGTTGTGGCCTCCCAACACCGAACTTAGAGTTTGACTGTGGGGGCTTTGTTTGACTCTACATTGAGAGAAGCTTTACTTGCTTCCTCTCCATGGTTACGGAGGGAGATCCTTGAGTTTTAAACACAAGGTAGTCCTCATTCAATTGAAGGATCAACTCTGCTCTATCCACATCAATCACAGCTTTTGCTGTGGCTAGAAAGGGTCTTCCAAGGATGATGGATTTATCCTCATCCTTCCCAGTGTCTAGGATTATGAAATCAATAGGGATGTAAAGGCCTTTGATCTTTACTAGAACGTCTTCTACCTGTTCATAAGCCTTTTTCATGGATTTGTCTGCCATCTCTAATGAGAATTTGGTAGCATGTACCTCAAAAATTCCCAATTTATCCATTACAGAGAGTGGCATTAAGTTTATGCCTGACCCCAGGTCACACAGAGCCTTCTCAAAGGTCATGGTGCCTGTGGTACAAGGTATTAAGAACCTTCTGGGATCCTCTTTCTTTTGAGATAATGTCTGCCTAATTGGTGCACGAAAATTACACTCACACTATGTAATTCCACACAACTAACCAGCAAGTGCACTGGTTCGTCCAAGTAATACCTTACGTGAGTAAGGGTCGATCCCACGGAGATTGCCAGCTTGAAGCAAGCTATGGTTATCTTATTATTCTTAGTCAGGATATCAATAGGGTTCTTTAGTTTCAATTGTAAAAAGTGAAAGAGCATGAAATGAGTAATTGTTACGCAGTAATGGAGAATGGGTTGGAGTTTTGAAGATGCTTTGTCCTTTGAATTTCTGCTTTCCTACTGTCTTCTTCTTCACGCGTGCAGGTCTCCTTCCATGGCAAGCTGTATGTTAGTGGATCACCGTTGTCAATGGCTACCAGCCGTCCTCTCAGTGAAAAGGGTCCATGTACATGGCTAATCATCTGTTGGTTCTCACTAATGTTGGAATAGGATCCATTGATCCTTTTGCGTCTGTCACCATACCCAGCATTCATGAGTTTGAAGCTCGTCACAGTCACTCCTTCCCGGATCCTACTCGGAATACCACAGACAAGGTTTAGACTTTTTGGATCTCAGGAATGTTTCCAATTGATTCTAGCTTATACTACGAAGACTCTGGACTCACGGATTGAATGCTCTGTTGTCAGGAGAGACAGTCAAACTCGTGAACCAGAAACCCAAGAGACATCCATTCAATCTAAGGTAGAACGGAAGTGGTTGTCAGGCACGTGTTTATAGATTGAGAATGATGATGAGTGCCACATATCATCACATTCATCATGTTGAAGTGCGAATGAACATCTTAGAATAGAAACAAGCGAAATTGAATAGAAAACAGAAATAGTTGCATTAATTCATCAAGACGCTGCAGAGTTCCTCACCCCCAACCATGGGGTTTAGAGACTCATGCCGTCAAAGATACAAATTCAGATGTAAAAATTTCATGAGGTCCAAAATAGATCTCTAAAAGTAGTTTTTATACTCTAGTAACCTAGGTTTACAGAAAATGAGCAAACTAAGATAGACAGTGTAGAAATCCACTTCTGGGGCCCACTAGGTGTGTGCTGGGACTGAGCATTGAAGCTTTCATGTGCATAGGCTATTCTTGGAGTTAAACACAAGTTTGTAACCTGTTTCTGGCGTTTAACTCTGCTTTGCAACTTGTTTCTGGCGTTTGATGCCAGAATAGGGCAGAAAGCTAGCGTTAAACGCCAGTTTGCATCATTTAAACTTGGGCAACGTATAGACTATTATATATTGATGGAAAGCCCTGGATATCTACTTTCCAAGGCAATTGAGAGCGCGTCATTTGGATTTCTGTAGCTCTAAAAATTCCACTTCGAGTGCAGGGAGGTCATAATCCAACAACATCAGCAGTCCTTTATCAGCCTCTGAATCAGATTTTTGCTCAGGTCCCTCAATTTCAGCTAGAAAATACCTGAAATCACAGAAAAATACACAAACTCATAGTAAAGTTCAGAAATGTGATTTTTTCATAAAAACTAATAAAAATATACTAAAAAGTAGCTAGATCCTACTAAAAACTATATTAAAACACTCCCAAAAAGCGTATAAAATATCTGCGCATCACAACACCAAACTTAAACTGTTGCTTGTCCTCAAGCAACTAGATAAATAAAATAGGATAGTATGAGGATCAAGAGGCAATCTCAGAGTTTTTTCATGAAGCTCAATTCTAATTAGATGAGCGGGACTAGTAGCTTTTTGCTTCTGAACAATTTTGGCATCTCACTTCATCCCTTGAAGTTTAGAATGATTGGCATTCATAGGAACTCAAAATTCAGATAGTGTTATTGATTCTCATAGTTTAGTATGTTAATTCTTGAACACAGCTACTTTATGAGTCTTGGCCGTGGCCCTAAGCACTTTGTCTTCCAGTATTACCACCAGATAAATAAATGCCACAGACACATAACTGGGTGAACCTTTTCAGATTGTGACTCAGCTTTGCTAGAGTTCCCAATTATTGGTGTCCAGAGTTCTTAAGCACACTCTTTTGGATCACGACTTTAACCACTCAGTCTCAAGCTTTTCACTTGGACCTGCATGCCACAAGCAGCCGCTTAGGCCATGATTTTATTCCTTTAGGCCCTCCTATCCATTGATGCTCAAAGCCTTGGATCCTTTTTACCCTTGCCTTTTGGTTTTAAGGGTTATTGGCTTTTTCTTTTTCTTTTTCTCTTTCTTCTTTTTTTTCACTGCTTTTTCTTGCTTCAAGAATCAATTTTATGATTTTTCAGATTATCAATAACATTTCCCTTTTTCATCATTCTTTCATGAGCCAACAGCTTTAACATTCATAAACAACAAGATAAAAAAATGCACTGTTTAAGCATTCATTCAGAAGACAAAAAGTGTTGCCACCACATATAAATAATTTGAATTTTTCTTATTAAGAACTCGAAAAAAAATTGCCTCATTATTCTAAAAATATCTGCTATTTTATTCATGTTTAATGATGATGAGAAAAATAAATTATAGCTTACTTGGAGATGATAAAAATAAAAATAAAAATACTAATCACTACTACTCATATGACTCCTAAGATAGATTTCTAATAGCAGAAGTTATCACAGAATTAAGATTAGGACTCAACAACCTTTATTTTGGGAGATGGATGCTCCTTCAATTTGTGGGTTGTCTGGACCTTCAAAAGAAAGCTTCTGGCGCTTCAGCTCCTGTAGTTCACACCCCTTACTTCTCCTGTTCCTTAAGCAGTTTGTAGATCATAAAATTTTGATTCTGCTGTTCTTCCTTGAGTTGATCCATAGTTTCTTGCAGCTTGGTGACAGATGCTTCTAGGTAGGTCCAGTAGTCAATCTGAAAGATTTCTGGGAGGAACTTCTGCACCCTTATTTTGATAGAGTTTTCTTGTACTTGTTCTTCCTCCATTGACTTCTTGGTGATTGGATGTTCGACTGGGATGAACTCATCTACTCCACTCTTCACCCCAGCCTCTTTATATAGAAATCAAATTTGGGTAAGCCAATTTGGTGTCCTTGGAGTTCTTATTTGCAATTGTGTAGAGCTCACAAGAAATCAGTTGATGAATTTTCACTTTGTTTCCTTGCATAATGCAATGGATCATCACTGCTCTCTTGATAGTGACTTCAGAACGGTTGCTGGTAGGCAGTATGAAACGCCCAATAAAATCCAGCCAGCCCCTAGCAATTGGTTTGAGATCCCCTCTCTTGAGTTGATTTGGAACACCTTTTGTGCTGGTTGTTCACTTGGTTCCAGGGATGCATATGTCTTCTAGAATTTGGTCCAAGCGCTTATCATCACACACCATTCTCCTATTAAAGGATTCTGGATCATCTTGTAGTTGAGGTAGCTTGAAGACCTCTCTTATTTTGTCAAGGTAGAAGTGAATCATATTCCCTCTGACCATGGTTCAAAAGGTATAGAAAGCGGTTCCAGTCATTCTCTGTATCTCTGTTTGCCACAGATTTGAGTATAATTTCTGAACCATTTTTTTACGCACTTTTGTCGCAGGATTAGCTAGAATTTCCCAGCCTCTGTTTCGAATTTGCTCTTGGATCTCCGGATATTCGTCTTCTTTCATATTGAATTTTACTTCCGGGATCACTGACCTTAGACCCATTATTTTGTGGTAATGGTCCGAATGTTCCTTGGTTAAGAACCTCTCTTGATTCCAAAGTGGTCTTGGATTATTCTCTTTCTTGCCTCTTGAAGTGGTTTGTTTTCCCTTAGGATCCATGATCTTAGTGAGTCTTAGCTCAGTGATCACGCAAAACACACCAAACATAGAGGTTTTCTTGTCCTCAAGCAAAAGAAAGGAAAGGAGAGGAGAATGAGGAGAGCCAAAATTCAAATTGTGGAGGAGAGGAGGTGGCCGAATGTGAATTTAAAAGGAAGGGGTGGGTTTGAAAATTTTTGAAAAAGATATGATAGAAGATATGATTTGTAAAAAGATAATTATGATATGCAAAAGATGTAATTTTAAAATAAGATAAAAGAGAGTTTTGAAAAAGATAAATCTGAATTTTGAAAATATATTTAAAAAGATATATGAATTTTGAAAAAGATTTGAAGAGAAATTAAAAAGATATATGCATTTTGAAAAAGATTTAAAAAGAAGAAAAGATTTTTAGGATTAAGAGTTATTTTTTTTTTTGAAATTTGAAATTGAAAAGATGAGGATTTAAAATATGTTTATGCAAGAAATCATGGATAAAAACATAAAAATTGAAAAAAATTGGGTTGGAAAACAAAATTACCTCCCCTCCACATTCCTGGCGTTAAACGCCCAAACGCTGCTTGTTTTGGGCATTTAACGCCCATTTGCTGCTTGTTTTGGGCGTTTAATGCCCCGCCAGGTACCCTGGCTAGCGTTAAACGCCAGAAAGTCTTTATCATGGGCATTTTTCTAAACGCCCAGGATGCTGTAGTTCTGGCGTTAAACACCTAGAATGGCACCCATTCTGGCGTTTAACGCCCAGAAGTTGCTTGTTTTGGGCATTTAACGCCTAGCCAGGTACCCTGACTGGTGTTAAACGCCAGAAAGTGCCTCTTATTGGCGTTTTCATGCCAGTGAGCTTCTTTTCTCTGCTCTAAATCATTCTTTAACTCTGTGAACTCCTGTAAATGAGAATTAGTTCTGATGATAACTTATTAAACTCCTATAATTATTATTTAAATAACAGATAAACTACAGTAATGGCTGGATTGCCTCCCAGCAAGTGCTTCTTTATTGTCTTTAGCTGGACCTTTCTGAGCTTTAATCTAGTCTTAGTTTTGAGCATTCTTGCTCAAAATCGCTTTCAAGATAATGTTTGACTCTGTGTCTATTAACAATGAACTTTTCGTCAGAATCAGTATCCTGAAGCTCTACATATCCATATGGTGACACGCCTGTAATCACATATGGTCCTCTCCACTGGAATTTCAGTTTCCCAGGAAATAGCCTGAGCCTAGAGTTAAACAACAGAACCTTTTGTCCTGGCTCAAAGACTCTGGATGACAGGTTCTTATCATGCCATCTCTTTGCTTTTTCCTTGTAAATTTTGCCTTTTTCAAAAGCATTGAGTCTGAATTCCTCTAGCTCATTCAGCTGGAGCAATCTTTTCTCTCCAACTAATTTGGAATCAAGGATTAGGAATCTGGTTGCCCAGTAGGCTTTATGCTCCAGTTCCACGGGCAGGTGACAGGCCTTCCCATACACAAGCTGGTATGGAGAGGTCCCTATAGAAGTCTTGAATGCTATTCTATATGCCCATAGAGCATCATCCAAGCTCTTTGCCCAATCCTTTCTACGGGCAATTACAGTCTGTTCCACGATTCTTTTTAGTTCTCTATTAGAGACTTCAGCTTGCACATTGGTCTGTGGATGATATGGAGTTGCCACCTTGTGACTAATTCCATATCGGACCATGGCAGTATAAAGCTATTTATTGCAGAAATGAGTGCCTCTATCACTGATCAGTGCTCTAGGGACACCAAATATGCTAAAGATATATTTATGGAGGAACTTCAGTACTGTCTTAGTATCGTTAGTGGGTACATAGTCTACTACCACCAGAATGTAAGTGTTTGAGCATGATGGTGGAAAAGGACCCATGAAGTCAATACCCCATACATCAAACAACTCAATCTCTAGGATCTCTTGTTGAGGCATGGCGTAACCATGAGGCAGATTACCAGCTCGCTGGTAACTGTCATAGTTACGTACAAACTCTTGGGAGTCTCTATAGATTGTAGGCCAGTAGAAGCCACATTGGAGGACTTTGGTGGCTGTTCGCTCACCTCCGAAATGTCCTCCATATTGTGATCCATGGCAATGCCATAGGATCTTCTGTGCCTCTTCTCTAGGCACGCACCTACGGATTAGTCCATCTACGTATCTCTTAAAGAGATATGGTTCATCCCACAAGTAGTACTTCACATAAGAAAGCAGTTTTTTCTTTTGCTGCCTGCTGAACTCCTTGGGAATGAATCTTGCAGCTTTATAGTTTGCGATGTCTACAAACCATTGCATCTCCTGAATGGCAAAGAGTTGCTCATCCGGAAAGGTTTCAGAGATCTCAGTGATGAGTAGAGTCATCCCTTCTACTGGTTCTATTCGGGACAGGTGATCTGCTACTTGATTCTCTGTCCCTTTTCTATCTCTTATTTCTATATGAAACTCTTGCAAAAGCAACACCCATCTTATGAGCCTGGGTTTTGAATCTTGTTTTGTAAGTAGATATTTAAGAGCAGCATGGTCAATGTACACAATCACTTTTGATCATACCAAATAGGATCTGAACTTGTCAATGGCATAAACCACTGTAAGCAATTCCTTTTCTGTGGTTGTGTAATTTTTCTACGCGTCATTTAGAACACAGCTAGCATAGTAAATGACGTGCAGAAGCTTGTCATGCCTCTATCCCAATACTGCACCAATAGCATGGTCACTGGCATCACACATTAGTTCAAATGGTAATGCCCAGTCCGGTGCAGAAATGACAGGCGTTGTGACCAGCTTAGCCTTCAGAGTCTCAAAGGCCTGTAAACACTCTGTGTCAAAGACAAATGGTGTATCAGCAGCTAGCAGGTTACTCAGAGGTTTTGCGATTTTTGAAAAATTCTTTATAAACCTCCTGTAGAATCCTGCAGGTCCTATAAAACTTCTGATTGCCTTAACATTGGTGGGGGTGGTAATTTTTCGATTACATCCACCTTAGCTTGATCCACCTTTATGCCTTTGTTCGAAATTTTGTGCCCAAGGACAATTCCTTCAGTCACCATAAAGTGACATTTCTCCTAGTTTAAAATCTGGTTGGTCTCTTAGCACCTTTTCAAAACAAGTGCTAGATGGTCAAGACAGGAGCTGAATGAATCTCCAAATACTGAGAAGTCGTCTATGAAGACTTCCAGAAATTTTTCCACCATATCAGAGAAAATAGAGAGCATGCATCTCTGAAAGGTTGCTGGTGCATTACACAGACCAAATGACATCCTTCTGTAGAAAAATACTCCAGATGGACATGTGAATGTTGTTTTCTCTTGATCCTTGAGATCCACTGCAATCTGGTTGTAGCCTGAGTAGCCATCCAGAAAGCAGTAATAGTCATGACCTGCTAGTCTTTCTAGCATTTGGTCTATGAAGGGTAAAGGAAAATGATCCTTTCTGGTGGCTGTATTGAGTCTTCTGTAGTCAATACACATACGCCCCCTTGTAACTGTTCTTGTAGGAACCAATTCATTTTTTTCATTATGAACCACTGTCATGCTTCCTTTTTTGGGTACAACTTGGACAGGGCTCACCCAGGGGCTATCAGAAATGGGATAAATAATCTCGGCCTCTAGTAATTTAGTGACCTCTTTCTGCACCACCTCCTTCATGGCTGGATTCAGCCGCCTTTGTGGTTGAACCACAGTTTTGGCATTATCCTCCAGTAGGATCTTGTGCATGCATATGGCTGGGCTAATGCCTTTGAGATCACTAATGGACCACCCAAGAGCTGTCTTGTGTGTCCTTAGCACCTGAATTAGTGCTTTCTCTTCCTGTGGCTCTAAGGTAGAGCTTATGATTACAGAAAAAATTTTACCTTCTCCTAGAAAAGTATATTTTAGGGATGGTGGTAGTGGTTTGAGCTTGGGTTTAGGAGGTTTCTCCTCTTCCTGAGAAACTTTCAGAGGTTCTTTTATTTCCTCTGGTTCCTCCAAATCAGGCTGAACATCTTTAAAGATATCCTTTAGCTCTGATTCGAGACTCTCAGCCATATTGATCTCCTATTCCAGGGAATCAATAATATCAACACGCATGCAGTCTTTTGACGTGTCTGGGTGCTTCATTGCTTTAATAGCATTCAGTCTAAACTCATCGTTATTGACTCTCAGGGTTACTTCCCCTTTTTGGACGTCAATGAAAGTTCGTCCAGTTGCTAGAAAAGGTCTTCCTAGAATGAGAGTTGCACTCTTGTGCTCCTCCATTTCGAGCACTATGAAGTCAGTGGGAAAGGTAAATGGCCCAACTGTGACAATTATGTCTTCAATCACGCCTGATGGGTATTTAATGGAGCCATCAGCAAGTTGAAGACATATCCTGGTTGGTTTGACCTCTTCAGTCAAGCCAAGCTTTCTGATAGTGGATGCAGGGATTAGGTTGATACTTGCCCTAAGATCACATAAAGCTGTCTTGGTACATGTACCCTCTAATGTGCATGGTATTATAAAGCTGCCAGGATACTTAAGCTTCTCTGGTGAGCTCTTTAAAATGATTACACTACATTCTTCAGTGAGAAAAACTTTTTCAGTTTTTCTCCAGTCCTTCATATGACTTAAGATCTCTTTCATGAACTTAGCATAAGAGGGTATTTGCTCAAGTGCCTCTGCAAACGGAATCTTGATTTCAAGAGCCCTGAGATAGTCTACAAAGTGGGCAAATTATTTATCCTGTTTCGCTTGGCGGAGTTTCTGAGGATAAGGTATTTTGGCTTTGTATTCTTCAACCTTGGTTGCTACAGGTTTATTTCCTACAGAGGTAGGTTGAGAAGCCTTCTTGAGGGAGTTATTATCAGCACTTTCAAGTGTC
Source organism: Arachis hypogaea (assembly GCF_003086295.3). Taxonomy (NCBI): domain Eukaryota; kingdom Viridiplantae; phylum Streptophyta; class Magnoliopsida; order Fabales; family Fabaceae; genus Arachis; species Arachis hypogaea. Next base: position 20,400,769 of record NC_092045.1, read on the forward strand.
TGACCCCTCATAGGCGTTTGAATGCCCGGATTGGGGCTGGATTAGCGTTTAATGCTAGATTCCCTCTCCTTTCTGGCATTTGAACGCCAGAACTGAACATGGTTTAGGCGTTTAACGCCACGTTTTCTCCCTTTTCTGGCGTTTGAATGTTAGAATTGGGCGTCCACTGGGCGTTTAATGCTAGTTTTTCACCCTTTTCTGGTGTTTGAACGCAAGAATCATTCCTCTCTGGGCTCTTACTGTCCTCAGAGGGATTTTGGGTAGCAGTTTGCTCATCCTCTATTATTTGTTCTTTTCTCGGCTTTCTGCTGCTTTGAGCTGAGGTATTTAATGTTTTTCCACTCCTTAATTGAACTGCTTGGCACTCTTCTATTATCTGTTTTGATAACTGCCGTCTTGTTTGGTCAAGTTGTGCTTCCATGTTCTTGTTAGCATCCTTAGTGTCTTGTAACATCTCTTTAAATTCTGCCAACTGTTCTGTCAGATAACATAAATGCTGATTGATTTCAGCAACTTGTTCTAGAGGACTAAGTTCAGTGGATAATGCCTTAGCCTCTTCTTTTATGGAGGACTCACTACTCAAGTACAGATGCTGATTTCTAGCAACTGTATCAATGAGCTCTTGAGCCTCTTCAATTGTTTTTCTCATGTGTATAGATCCACCAGCTGAGTGGTCTAGAGATATCTGAGCTTTTGCTGTAAGCCCGTAGTAGAAGATGTCTAACTGCACCCATTCTGAAAATATTTCAGAGGGACATTTCCTTAGCATCTCTCTGTACCTCTCCCAAGTGTTGTAAAGGGATTCATTATCCTCTTGTTTAAAGTATTAGATGTCTAGCCTTAGCTGTGTCATCCTCTTAGGAGGGAAATATTGATTCAGAAATTTGTTTGACAACTGTTTCCATGTTCTTATGCTAGTTTTAGGTTGGTTATTTAACCACCTCTTAGCTTGGTCTTTTATAGCAAATGGAAACAGTAATAATCTGTAGATATCCTGATCTACTTCCTTATCATGTACTGTGTCAGCAATTTGTAAGAATTATGCCAGCAACTCAGTAGGTTCTTCCTATGGAAGACCGAAATACTGGCAATTTTGCTGCACCATGATAATGAACTGAGGATTCAACTCAAAACTACTGACTCCGATGGAGGGTATACAGATACTACTCCCATATAAAGCAGTAGTGGGGTTAGCATATGACCCCAGAGTCCTTCTGTACTGTTCATTTCCACTTAGGTCCATGATGGAGTAAGGGAGATGATGTAGATAAAAATTATATATATATATATATATTCGAAATAATAAAATAAAAATAAAAAAACTGAAATAAATAAAAAAAGATTTGAAAATATTTTATGAGGATTTTCGAAAAAGTGAGGAGAGAGAAAGCGGTCAGGATGTTTTTGAAAAAGATATGATTTTAAAAATCTTAAAAGGATATGATTTGAAAAAATTTGACCAAGTCAACCCAAGGGATTCGAAAATTATGAGAAATTAAAGGAAAAGATATTTTTTGATTTTTGAATTTTATTATGAAAGAGAAAAATACACAAAAGACACAAGACTTAAAATTTTTAGATCCAATGCTCCTTGTTTTCGAAAATTTTGGAGGGAAAACACCAAGGCACACCAAACTTAAAAATTTTAAGATCAAAACACAAAGAAGACTCAAGAACACAAGAACAAAAGAAAGAACACCAAACTTAAATTTTTTTGAAAACCAAAATAAAATTTTTGAAAACTAAAGAAAAATTAACAATAGAACACTAAACTTAAAGTTTGGCACAAGATTTAATCAAAGAAAAATTATTTTTGAAAAAAGTTTTTAAAAGGAAGATACCCAATTACCAAGAACACAAGCACAATGCTCTAGCCAACTGAGCTATAAATTTAACGTGTTTTAAAAAGGTATTTTTAAAGGAAAAAAAACATGCAATTGACACCAAACTTAAGATATAAAACTAAACTCAAACAAAAGACTCCAAGAAAAATTAGAAACTAATAAAGAGAAATAATATTTTTGAAAGATTTTTTAAAAAGGAATAATAAAAGATGCAATCCTAGTAACTCTAAACCAAAAAGACAAATTTTTCCTAATCTAAGTAACAAGATAAACCGTCAGTTGTTCAAACTCGAACAATCCTCGGCAACGGCGCCAAAAACTTGGTGCACGAAAATTACACTCACACTATGTAATTCTGCACAACTAACCAGCAAGTGCACTGGGTCATCCAAGTAATACCTTACATGAGTAAGGGTCGATCCCACGGAGATTGTCGGCTTGAAGCAAGCTATGGTTATCTTATTATTCTTTGTCACGATATCAATAGGGTTCTTTAGTTTCAATTGTAAAAAATGAAAGAGCATGAAATGAGTAATTGTTACGCAGTAATGGAGAATGGGTTGGAGTTTTGGAGATGCTTTGTCCTTTGAATTTCTGCTTTCCTACTGTCTTCTTCTTCACGTGTGCAGATCTCCTTCCATGGCAAGCTGTATGTTGGTGGATCACCGTTGTCAATGGCTACCAGCCGTCTTCTCAGTGAAAAGGGTCCATGTACATGGCTAATCATCTGTTGGATCTCACTAATGTTAGAATAGGATCCATTGATCCTTTTGCATCTGTCACCACGCCCAGCATTCATGAGTTTGAAGCTCGTCACAGTCATCCCTTCTCAGATCCTACTCAGAATACCACAGACAAGGTTTAGACTTTTCAGATCTCAGGAATGCTGCCAATTGATTCTAGCTTATACCACGAAGACTCTGGACTCACGGATTGAATGCTCTGTTGTCAGGAGAGACAATCAAACTCATGAACCAGAAACCCAAGCAACATCCATTCAATCTAAGGTAGAACGGAAGTAGTTGTCAGGCATGCGTTCATAGGTTGAGAATGATGATGAGTGTCATGGATCATCACATTCATCATGTTGAAGTGCGAATGAACATCTTAGAATAGAAACAAGCGATATTGAATAGAAAACAGAAATACTTGCATTAATTCATCGAGACGCTGGAGAGCTCCTCACCCTCAACCATGGGGTTTAGAGACTCATGCCGTCAAAGATACAAATTCAGATGTAAAAATGTCATGAGATCCAAAATAGATCTCTAAAAGTAGTTTTTATACTCAACTAGTAACCTAGGTTTACAGAAAATGAGTAAACTAAGATAGACAGTGCAGAAATCCACTTCTGGGGCCCACTTAGTGTGTGTTGGGGATGAACATTGAAGCTTTCACGTGCATAGCCTATTCTTGGAGTTAAACGCTAGTTTGTAACCTGTTTCTAGCGTTTAACTCTGCTTTGCAACTTGTTTCTGGCGTTTGACGCCAGAATAGGGCAGAAAGCTGGCGTTAAATGCCAGTTTGCGTTGTTTAAACTTGGGCAAAGTATAAACTATTATATATTGCTGGAAATCCCTGGATGTCTACTTTCCAACGCAATTGAGAGCGCGCCATTTGGATTTTTGTAGTTCCAAAAATTCCACTTCGAGTGCAGGGAGGTCAGAATCCAGCAGCATCAGCAGTCCTTTATCAGCCTCTGAATCAGATTTTTGCTCAGGTCCCTCAATTTCAGCCAGAAAATACCTGAAATAATAGAAAAATATACAAACTCATAGTAAAGTCCAGAAATGTGATTTTTGCATAAAAACTAATAAAAATATACTAAAAAGTAGCTAGATCCTACTAAAAACTATATTAAAACACCCCCAAAAAGCGTATAAAATATTCGCTCATCACTAATCAAGTTATTCAGTTCATTGGTGAGCAAGTGGGTTCATCCTCCAAGTCTCATTACCAAATAACTTGGCATTCAGTTTCATGATTGCTCCAATGTACTTAGCAGCTTGCTCTTCAGTAATATCTCCAGCCTCCTCAGAGGAAGAATACTCATCAGAGCTCATGAATGACAGAAGTAGGTTCATTGGAATCTCTATGGTCTCTAGATGAGCCTCAGATTCCTTAGGTTCCTCAACTGGAAACTCCTTTTTGTCCAGAGGACGTCCCATGAGGTCTTCCTCACTGGGATTCACGTCCGCCTCCTCCTCTCTAGGTTCGGCCACACCAAGTAAGGTTATGGCCTTGCACTCTCTTTTTGGATTCTCTTCTGTATTTTTTGGGAGAGTACTGGGAGGAGTTTCAGTGACTCTTTTACTCAGCTGGTCCACTTGTGCCTCCAAATTTCTAATGGAGGATCTTGTTTAATTCATGAAACTGAAAGTGGTTTTAGATAGATCAGAGACTATGTTTGCTAAGCTAGTGGGGCTCTGCTCAGAATTTTCTGTCTGTTGTTGAGAGGATGATGGAAAAGGCTTGCTATTGCTAAACCTATTTCTTCCACCATTATTAAAGCCTTGTTGAGGCTTTTGTTGATCCTTCCATGAGAAATTTGGATGATTTCTCCATGAGGGATTATAGGTGTTTCCGTAGGCTTCACCCATGTAATTCACCTCTGCAATTGCAGGGTTCTCAGGATCATAAGCTTCTTCTTCAGAAGATGCTTCTTTAGTACTGTTGGATGCATTTTGCAATCCATTCAAACTCTGAGAAATCATATTGACTTACTGAGTCAACCTTTTGTTCTGAGCCAATATGGCATTCAGAGCATCAATTTTAAGAACTCCCTTCCTCTGAGGCATCCCATTACTCACAGGATTCCTTTCAGAGGTGTACATGAACTGGTTATTTGTAACCATTTTAATGAGTTCCTGAGTTTCTGCAGGTATTTTCTTTAGGTGAATAGATCCACCTACAGAATGGTCCAATGACATCTTAGACAATTCAGATAGACCATCATAGAATATATCCAGGATGGTCCATTCTGAAAGTATGTCAGAAGGCACTTTTTGGTCAGTTGCTTATATCTTTCCCAAGCTTCATAGAGGGATTCACCTTCTTTCTGTCTGAAGGTTTGAATATCCACTCTAAGCTTGCTCAGCTTTTGAGGAGGAAAGAACTTGGCTAAGAAAGTCATGACCAGCTTATCCCAAGAGTTCAGGCTATCTTTAGGTTGAGAGTCCAACCATGTTCTAGCTCTGTCTCTTACAGCAAAAGGGAAAAGCATAAGCTTATAGACCTCGGGATCAACTCCATTGGTCTTAACAGTATCACAAATCTGCAGAATTCAGTTAAGAACTAAAAAGGATGTTCTGATGGAAGTCCATGAAACTTGCAATTCTGTTGCATCAGAGAAACTAATTGAGGCTTTAGCTCAAAGTTGTTTGCTCTAATGGCAGGGATTGAGAGGCTTCTTCCATGGAAGTTAGAATTTGGTGCAGTAAAGTCACCAAGCATCTTCCTTTCATTGTTGTTGTTAGGTTCAGCTGCCATATCCTTTTCCTGTTCAAAAATTTCAGTTAGGTCATCCTCAGAGTATTGTGCTTTAGCTTCTCTTAGCTTCCTCTTCAAGGTCCTTTCAGGTTTAGGATCAGCTTCAACAAGAATGCCTTTTTTTTGTTCCTGCTCATATGAGAGAGAAGAAAACAAAGGAAGTATGGAATCCTCTATGTCACAGTATAGAGATTCTTTTATGTGAGTAGGAGAAAAGAAGAATAGAAGAGGAAAAATTCGAACACAGATAGAGAAGAGAAGAGGGTTCGAATTATGAGTAGAAGAGAAGTGTTAGTAGATAAATAAATAAATAGAAGGAGATGAGAGAGAGGAGAAAATTCAAATTTTAATTAAGAGAAAAGAAAAATATTTTTGTTTTTATTTTAATTATTAGTTAAAATTCAAAAATTAAGAGAAGAAATGAAATTAAAATTAAATTTAAAACAATTAGTTAATTAAAAAGAATTTTGAAAAAGGGTGAGGAATTTTCGAAAATTAGAGAGAGAAAAGTGGTTAGGTGGTTTTGAAAAAGATAAGAAATAGTAAAACAAACAAAAAGTCAATTAGTTAGTTGAAAAAGATTTGAAAATTAATTTTGAAAAGATAAGAAGTTAGAAAAGATTTTGAAATTGATTTTAAAAAAGATGTGATTTGAAAAAGATATGTTTGAAAAGATATGATTGAAAAGATATGATTGAAATTTATTTTGAAAAAGATTTAATTTTTAAAATCGGAATTAATGACTTGACTCACAAGAAATCAAAAGATAATATTTTAAAATTTAAAGTTTGAGTCTTTCTTAACAAGAAAGTAACAAACTTGAAATTTTTGAATCAAAACATTAACTGTTAATATTAATTTTGAAAATAAAAGATAAAATTAAGAAAAATATTTCTGAAAATTAATTTTAAAGAATTTTCGAAAATAATTAAAAGAAAAAGAAAAGATTTGATTTTGAAAAAGATTTTGAAAAAATAAATTTTTGAAATTGAAATCTTGACTTGACTAACAAGAAATAACTTATTTTAAAATTTTTTTGACTAAGTCAGCCCAAAGATTTCGAAAATTATGAGTAAAATAAGGGAAATATATTTTTTTTTGAATTTAATGAGGAAAGAGAAAAACCACAAAATGACTCAAAACATGAAAATTTTGGATCAAAACAAATGATGCATGCAAGAATGCAAAAATGCATATGAAAAACAACAAAAGACACAAAACAAGAAAATATGAAGATCAAACAAGGAGACTCATTAAGAACAACTTGAAGATCATGAAGAATGCAATGCATGAATTTTTGAAAAATGCTCAAATTTTAAAAACATGCAATTGACACCAAACTTAAAATGTGACACTAGACTCAAACAAGAAACACAAAATATTTTTTTTTGGTTTTTATGATTTTGTTAATTTTTTGGATTTTTTTTTCAAAAATTAATTTTGGAAGAACGAAAAAGAGGAAAAATTTTGAAAGATTTTTGAAAACTTTTTGAAAATAAAATAAAGGTTGAAACAAAAAGAAAATTACCTAATCTGAGGAACAAGATGAACTGTCAGTTGTCCAAACTCGAACAATCCCTGGGAACGGCGCCAAAAACTTGGTGTACAAAATTATGATATCAATGGTGCCAACAACTTGGTACGCACAATTGTAATCTCAACTCTTTTTTACAACTTCGCACAACTAACCAGCAAGTGCACTGGGTCGTCCAAGTAATAAACCTTACGTGAGTAAGGGTCGATCCCACGGAGATTGTCGGCTTGAAGCAAGCTATGGTCATCTTGTAAATCTTAGTCAGGTAGATTCAAATGGTTATGGAGTTTTAATAATTAAAAGATAAATAAACATAAAATAAAGATAGAGATACTTATGTAATTCATTGGTGGGAATTTTAGATAAGCGTATGGAGATGCGTTGTTCATTCTGAATCTCTACTTTCCTATTGCCTTCATCTAATCCTTCATACTCCTTTCTATGACAAGTTGTATGTTGGGTGTCACTGTTGTCAATAGCTACTTTCCATCCTCTCAGTGAAAATAGTCCTCTACGATTTCTATACGGCTAATCAACTGTCGGATTTCTCATCTCGGATGAAAAATACCATGCACAGATATCGTATGGCTAATCAGCTGATGGTTCTCGTTCGTGTAGGAATAGGATTTACTATCCTTTTGCGTCTGTCACTATGCCCTACAGTCGCGAGTTTGAAGCTCGTCACAGTCATCCCATCCCAGATCTTACTCGGAATACCACAGACAAGGTTTAGACTTTCTGGATCTCAGGAATGCTGCCAATGGATTCTAGCCTATACCACGAAGATTCTAATCTTAGATTCAGATGCCCCATTGTCAGAGGGGAGTCGATGTGAATCGTTGATTAGAAACCCAAGAGATATGCATTCAAGCTTGTTTTCATGTAGAATGGAAGTGGTTGTCAATCACGCATTCATAAGTGAGAATTGTGATGAGTGTCACATAATCATCCCATTCATCATGTTCTTGTGTGCGAATGGATATCTTAGAATGAGAATAAGCATGAACTGAATAGAAAACAGTAGTACTTTGCATTAATACTCGAGGAACAGCAGAGCTCCACACCTTAATCTATGGTGTGTAGAAACTCCACCGTTGAAAATACATAAGTGATAATGGTTCAGGCATGGCCGTGAGGCCAGCCCCCCAAAACGTGATCAAGAGATCAAAAGATGATCAAAAGATATTCCAAAGATGATCCAAAGATGTGAGTACAATAGTAAAAAGTTCTATTTATACTAAACTAGTTATAAGGGTTACAGAAATAAGTAAATGATGCAGAAATCTACTTCCGGGCCCACTTGGTGTGTGCTTGGGCAGAGCATTGAAGCTTTCGTGTGTAGAGACTTTTCTTGGAGTTAAACGCCAGTTTGCAGCCTGTTTTGGGCATTTAACTCTAGCTTATAACCTGTTTCTGGCGTTTAACGCCAGAGTAGGGTAGGAAGTTGGTGTTTGAATGCCAATTTGTGTCATCAAAACTCGAGCAAAGTATGGACTATTATATATTGCTGGAAAGCCCTGGATGTCTACTTTTCAACGCAATTGAGAGAGCGCCATTTTGGTTTCTGTAGCTCCAAAATATCCATTTTGAGTGAAGGGAGGTTAGAATCCAACAGCACCAGCAGTCCTTTTTCAGCCTCTGAATCAGATTTTTGCTCAGGTCCCTCAATTTCAGCCAGAAAATACCTGAAATCACAGAAAAACACACAAACTCATAGTAAAGTCTAGAAATGTGAATTTTTCTTAAAAACTAATAAAAATATACTAAAAAGTAGCTAGATCTTACTAAAAACTATATAAAAATAATGCCAAAAGCGTATAAGTTATCCGCTCATCACATGCCAAAGGACCCAGGAAAATGTAAGACAAAATGGGGGCTTTGCAGTCCAATAAAAGAAAACATCGATGTGGACAGTGTGGCATGGAGGGCCACAATCGAACAACTTGTCGTGTTCGTCGCGGCATTTCACAGTTAGAAGGCCGTGGAAATGACACATTTGATAATGACTCGGATGATCACATGAACATTGAAGATGACTCATTGGTAGGTATTTTTAATAATGAGGTATGACAAAGTTTTAGTTGCAGCTTATTAGCTAGTACTAATGATATTATATTGTTGATATTGTAGGTATATGATGAGAATGATTCGTACAGTAGCAATGAAGTGCTGTAATAAGGTATAGTTAATGGTTTTAAGTTTCTTGTATTTTCTAATTTTTATTTTATTTGGGATTGGTGTTTTTTTTTAATTTATTTTTGTTTCTTTTAATCTTATTGGTTCTTTAGTAATAACTAAATGCTGATAGTTTTAAGTGGTAAGGCGTGCATGGTTAGAATAGAGGTTTTAAGCGTGATTCTCATGTTAACATAAGGAAACAGATATTGGAAGCCTACTCTGTTAGTTATTTAATATTTTATGTTTAGCCTTATATTTTCACTTAATGGTTTCCTACTCCTCTGAAATAGTTAAATTTATATTTTTCCTTCATTGCTTTGTATGTAAACAGTACTTCACCAATTAAATATCATATAATTGTGTTTGTTATGGACTTTAGGTCTCGAGAACTTCCCCTGATGCACGTATTGGATAATAAGTTTAGGTTTATAACTGATGCACGTATTGGATAATAAGTTTAGGTTTATAACTTCAAGTCAAAAGTCGCATTCTAAACTTTTTATCTTGTTTTACTGCATAACTTAGGTCTTTATTGGATATTCAAATTAAGTTATTACACATAAGTTGCTTTCACACAAGAGTTCAATTAAGTAATTTAATTGACTCTTAAATAAAATTAGAAGAGAGAAAAATGATAGTCCTGCTTTTTTAGTTGCATGTATCACTTAGGATTTGATTTTCTTCTTTGTCAGAGGGAAAATGGCAGAGATGAGTTGATGCTTTGACGACTGAAGGAAAGTATGCTCACATGCATCCGAAATCATTGGTGACCATTACAATGCTATGGCACCTTGGCCGAATGCAATGTTGTACTTCTGATTATATGCCTTAATTTTCTTTGAAGGATCACAAGTTTGAGTTAATTTTTATTCTTTTTATTGTTATCCTAAAAGGAAAAAAAATTCTTGGGTTTTTTTTTCTCTTTACTTTATTCTTTGCCTCCCCTTCCTGTCTGTCTCCGGTAATTTAAATGTGGAGTTTGTCCATGAAAGTAGGGCTTGTTTCGGAACATACATATATAGAAATGAGTGAGGCTTACATGTGTACATTATTTGTTTTTGTTTTTTTTTATCATATACATTTGTATTGTGATAAACTTGTAAGTTCCAGAATCCAAACTACTTGTGATTGTGATGTTATTTTTATATTTTTGCCCCTATGTTTCTTGCATTATAAGTACAACCACGCACTTGAAAGCAAACACATTATTCTCTTAATACACTATCAAGTACCAGTGCTGCGATGCAACTCTTTAAAGTGTTAACAACTTTGATAAGAGAAAAGAAAGGAACGAAAAAGTTCAACAAATTTCATTGACAATTTACTTTTTAAAAGAAATATATTTATGAGTTTTTATTATTCTCAAATTCTATAACAAGGCCATCAGCCCAATGAATTCATATTGGATTTGAATCAGATTTCAGATCAATTTATATTGATTGACTGCCTTCATTATGTTGTTAATAGCAAATACCACTATTTTTGGTTTTGGATCTTCTAAATTATTTCTGCAAGAGGTCCAGACCCATTTTTTTATGAACCTTCGATAAAAAGATTCATTCTTTTCATAAAAAAGAGGAGGTAACAACAATAAAGATTTATTTTTTGACTCATCCCTGAAGTTGAATACCCCTCAAGAATTGTTTTTGATCTAATCTGAAAGAATCAATCGAAAAGGCAAATCCCTTATGATACACCAGATCCAACTCGATTATTGATAGAGTAAATAAATCTTCCATTTCTTCGGTACATGCCAAAAGGTGATTTTAATAAAATTAATGCTGGGAGAATACTTCTTTATCAAGTTGTATCTTATTTATTATTTTTTATATAACACAACAAATAAATATAATATTATAATTCAATGATTAAATATAAGAGATAAATATAAAAAAAGAAAAAAATAGCTGAAGCATTCCAATTCTTTTTGTAGGTTCTTAATAGGATAACGAAAAAGTAATACACAACGAGAGTAATAAAAAATATTTAATAAATAAATTCGTCTATTTTAATAAGTCTAACAAGAAGACATAAATAATTCTTCCCAATTTAAGTAAAGATGTTATGGGTATATCATAAGTCACCATAATTGAAACTTCTTGTTAACATTTGACTGTATCTTATTTCAATCTCTGGTGACGAAATCCAATGCTAAATACATTTTACTCCTTTTTCTCATGCAGCTGTAATTTAGTTTACCAAACGTTAACACATGTATTAGTGTAATTAAAGAGCAAAATTATCTATATTAAAAGTTACCTTTGGAGGGACTACAAGAGTGAATTCCTGTTGCACATCCATCCATTGCATAACCCAAATCATTGCTGTGTGAAAATGTATCATGCAATACAACATAAGGAAGTCGAAAACAATATATATATATATATATATATATATATATATATATATATATATATATATATATATTAAATTAAATAACCAACAATTTGAATAATTACCTATTTGTGTACCTAGGAATACCTATTGCACTACGAACTTTCCAACCCTCAAAACTTACTATTTCTTGTATACATCATTCTGCATACTTCTTTGAAAATATTATTTTAGAAAGAGCCACTCCCTGTAATAAGAATAATGTGCTTTATTATTCGAAGTAATGTTATTATTAGCTTTGTTTCTATAGTAGGAGAACTTGCTATATTTCTAATATGATGCTTGCGTGGTTCATCATCTTTAACCTTACAGTGAGAGTCTAAATGATAAAGTATTTTGTCAGGAATGCTCATTACCATTAGATACCAGTGATCATTCTCCTTGATTGAGACATATATCTGTATAACAAATAAGATGTAATATGTATAAGTACAAGTTTGAGTACTTTTTATTATAGTAATAATATTCCAATAATTAATGATAACTTACGAATTGAAGGTCACAGGTTGGTGGCATATAATATACATATTTTTCCAGTAGGTCATGATTTTCCATATGTAACGACACATCATCCTAGGAATGTTTGAGCACAATGGTTATTTATTTTACTTACTTAAAATCCAGAAAATCAAGATTTTGACTTACCGAAAATGATGGTGGAAGGGACCAAACATTTTTTAATTTGGTCATGCTAATATTTGATGTTATCTTTAATGCTACAACTTTATTATCAGTTCAGACACTTGCTTTTCAGGTACGAGACAGAACAGATCTTCTCTAGTTGTAGTTGTATCATGAATATGAACCAAATCCTCTCTAACACAAAGCCAACACGTTAGTCACAGAGAGAACTAAAATTAAAAATAAAAGATAAAAAAATGCTCACGCTATATCATTATCAGCAGCAAAGATGTACATAGCTATATTGACCAAATCCTCACTCAACCTCATATCTTGTAGTGGTTTGAATGAACAATTAAGATTCTGCACAAAACATAAAGGTTATCCATAATATACGTATTTGAATACTATGCCAATAAATTATTTTTAACTAAATCAAATACCTTTGTGATAGAAGTGTTCTTGAAAGCCATTTTTTTGTTTCGTAGAGGTCGTTAACCGTGCTTTATCTATGGTGAAAGTTAAAGGCCCTTTGCATACTCTAGTTTCTGCCAACTTGCTTGATAGTTAACCTTTGTGCTCAATTTTTGGTATTTTAACTAGTCGTGCAAACGCCATGTTTTGGATAGATGGTGGATTATTGACTCTTGCCAATTTGTTCTTTTGCCTTACAAACGTACTCGGAAGTTCTTGCACAGTTTTATTAGTTTTGCTATTTTTTTGAATACCGAACCTTGACTTTGTCTTCGATTTTTCTTCTCCATCCAGGCATGTTTGCGTCCCTTTGTAGAACGATGGTGGCAGATTGTGTAAAATCTCAACGTCCTTATTCTCGTTGGATAAATCCGTAAACACACAATGTTCGAAATTTACTTGCAAAGGGCAAGAGTTTTTCTTTGTTACATCATCACATGATTTATTCTTCATCTCATATAGGTCCGTATTATCGAATTTCTCATGCTTCTCATCAGTTTTACATTGAAAGGCGGTTAATTTATCAAGTGAGTTCTTCGCCATCCACATTGCCTTCTCCATCTCATCAACTCTCTTGGACTACATTATAAAAAAGAAAAGTAGCATTGGTATATATAATTAACATTGTAATTTATCATGAGTTGGATATATTACCTCTATTTCTTGTAGTATTTGTTTCAACGGAGAATTTTCAATAATTTTCATCGAAAAAGATCCAATGTGATCGTCTACTACTTTTTCTTCCATTACTCTACTAAATTGTAATTTTAGTTTTAATAGAAATAGTTAATAGTATTCTATGCTTGAGTGTTTATATATAAGAATAAGATTATGTTTTACACAACTAATTCTCTTTTAATAATTTAAATATAATAACCAATAATTGGTCATTTAAATTTAAATTAAAAAATAAAATATATTGAAAATTTAACAAGTTTCCACGGCATAAATTAATATCCCTTTATCTTGTACTAAAATAATAATGAATTTGATATTATATTTTAAATATTATCTTTTTAAAAAATATAAAATTAGATTATTTTATATAATCTTATTATTCTTAACTTCTTATCTTCTTACTCTAATTAGATAACTTTTTTTTTAAAAAAAAAGATAGAAATAAAATATCTTAAAATTTGTATTATTTTTATCTTATCTTGTCTTTTATAACCAAATTTGCTATATATTCATCTTAAGGGGTTATATGGTACCGTACATGACAAAAAGACTATCTGAGTGAGTAGTAGAAGATTATTCCAGTAAAAAATATGCAGGTCAAGAGTATGTTTAACGATATAACAAAAAGGATAAAAAATTTAGAATCGGTCATTCATGTTCTACACCAAAAAATTGATGTGATCATAACACAACAGAAAACTTCCACAAATAGTAGTTCGATATTGGATTCTACTGTAGTTGTACATTCTTCGAAAAGTACAAAAACTAGTGATCTTATTAGTATCATGCCAATTCAACCCAAAAAGTTATTCCACTCGGATATTACTCGTGAAGTTACAACTCCACCTAATGGACAACTGATGAGCGGATAATTTGTACGCTTTTTGGCATTGTTTTTAGTATGTTTTGGTATGATCTAGTTAGTTTTTAGTATATTTTTATTAGTTTTTAGTTAAAATTCACTTTTCTGGGCTTTACTATGAGTTTGTGTGTTTTTCTGTGATTTCAGGTATTTTCTGGCTGAAATTGAGGGACCTGAGCAAAAATCTGATTCAGAGACCAAAAAGGACTGCAGATGCTGTTGGATTCTGACCTCCCTGCACTCGAAGCGGATTTTCTGGAGCTACAGAAGCCCAATTGGCGCGCTCTCAATGGCGTTGGAAAGTAGACATCCTGGGCTTTCCAGCAATATATGATAGTCCATACTTTGCCCAAGATTTGATGGCCCAAACCGGCGTACAAAGTCACCCTTAGGAATTCCAGCGTTAAACGCCGGAACTGGCACAAAAGTGGGAGTTAAACGCCCAAACTGGCATAAAAGCTGGCGTTTAACTCCAAGAAGAGTCTCTACACGAAAATGCTTCATTGCTCAGCCCAAGCACACACCAAGTGGGCCCGGAAGTGGATTTTTATGTCTTTTACTCATCTCTGTACACCCTAGGCTACTAGTTTTCTATAAGTAGGACCTTTTACTATTGTATCTTTGAATCTTCGGACATCTAGTTCTTAGATCAGATCTTGGTTCTTCTGGTTCCCTCTCTGGGGGCCAAAGCCAATGATCACACTATCACTTATGTATTTTCAACGGTGGAGTTTCTACACACCATAGATTAAGGTGTGGAGCTCTGCTGTACCTCGAGTATTAATGCAATTACTATTGTTCTTCTATTCAATTCCGCTTGTTCTTGTTCTAAGATATCACTTGTTCTTCAACTTGATGAATGTGATGACCCGTGACACTCATCATCATTCTCACCTATGAACGTGTGACTGACAACCACCTCCGTTCTACCTTCGATTGGGTGAATATCTCTTGGATTCCTGATACACGATGCATGGTTGATCGCCTGACAACCGAGTGCTCGCCTGACAAACGAGCCAGCCATTCCGTGAGATCAGAGTCTTCATGGTATAGGCTAGAACTGATGGCGGCATTCAAGAGAATCCGGAAGGTCTAACCTTGTCTGTGGTATTCTGAGTAGGATTCAATGATTGAATGACTGTGACGTGCTTCAAACTCCTGAGGGCGGGGCGTTAGTGACAGACGCAAAAGAATCACTGGATTCTATTCCGGCCTGATTGAGAACTGACAGATGGATAGCTGTGCCGTGACAGGGTGCGTTGAACATTTCCACTGAGAGGATGGGAGGTAGCCACTGACAACGGTGAAACCCTTGCTTAAGCTTGCCATGGAAAGGAGTAAGAAGGATTGGATGAAGATAGTAGGAAAGCAGAAAGACGGAAGGGAAGGCATCTTCATACGCTTATCTGAAGTTCCTACCAATGAATTACATAAGTATCTCTATCTTTATCTTTATGTTTTATGCGTTTATCACCATACCCATTTGAGTTTGCCTGACTGAGATTTACAAGGTGACCATAGCTTGCTTCATACCAACAATCTCTGTGGGATCGACCCTTACTCGCGTAAGGTTTATTACTTGGACGACCTAGTACACTTGCTGGTTAGTTGTGCGAAGTTGTGTTTATGCCATGGTATTGAACACCAAGTTTTTGGTTTCATCACCGGGGATTATTTGAGTTGTGAAAAGTAGTGATCACAATTTCGTGCACCAAGTTTTTGGCGCCGTTGCCGGGGATTGTTCGAGTATTCGGCAAGCTTTTGGTCCGGTAACATCAGTGCCAAAATCCGGCAACAGCACCAAGTTTTTGGCGCCGTTGCCGGGGATTGTTCGAGTATGGACAACTGACGGTTCATCTTGTTGCTTAGATTAGGTATTTTTTCTTCAGAGTTCTTAAGAATGAATTCTAGTGTTTCAAGGTGATGTTCTTATCATCACCAAAGCTGATTGATCTTCATCAATTTAGCTCTTGAATGCAATGTTCTGCTGAAGCTTGGCTGACCATGTCTAATTCCTTTAGACTGAAACTTTAGACTAACATTGCATGATTCCTGGAATTCTCATTAAGAATTTTGATACCTTTTTCCACTTTATTTTCGAAAAAAAGCACAAAAAAATTTACAAAATCATAAAATCCAAAATTATTTTTGAGTCTAGTGTTTCATTTTAAGTTTGGTGTCAATTGCATACATTCATTCATGTATCTTAAGGATCTTCAAGTAATTCTTGATGATTTCTTGCTCTGATCTTTAAATTCTCTTGACTTGAGTGTTTATGTGTCTCATATGCATTCTCATTAGTGTCAGTAGTATACAAACTGCTAAGTTTGGTGTCTTGCATGCATTGTTATTTGATTTTAGTTGCATTTTGATTATTTCTTATTATTAAAAATCCAAAAATATTTTTAATTTGTATCTTTTCAAGTCAATAATACAGAGAATTGAAGATTCAGAACATACTACGGAGGAATTACACAGAAAAAGCTGGGCGTTCAAAACGCCGAGTGAAGAAGGACAGACTGGCGTTTAAACGCCAGCCAGGGTACCTGGTTGGGCGTTTAACGCCCAAAAAGGTAGTGTTTTGGGCGTTAAACGCCAGAATGTGCACCATTCTAGGCGTTTAACGCCAGGATGGCACAAGAGGGAAGATTTTGTTTTCAAATCAATTTTTTTTCAGATTTTCAAAAGTTTTTCAAAATCAAATCTTTTTTTTTCAATCAAATCTTTTTCAAATTCAATTTCCTTCCTTTTTCAAAGATACTTGCTATCAATTAATGATTTGATTCAACATTTCAAGTATGTTGCCTTTTCTGTTGAGGAAGGTTTAATGTTTGAATCATATCTTTTCTTGACAGCCAAGTTATTAATTTTCAAAATCAAATCTTCTTAAAATGTTTTTCAAATCATATATTCTCAATCACATTTTTTTAAAACTAATCATATCTTCTTAACCACATCTTTTTCAAAATAGTTTTCAATCAAATCTTTTTGATTTCTAATTTCAAAATCTTTTTTAAAAATCACTTGATTTCTTTTCCACTCTTGGTTTTCGAAAATCAATTAAGTGTTTTTCAAAATGTTTTCAAAATCTTTTACTTAATTTTCGAAAATTACTTCCCTTCTTCTCACATCCTTCTAATTATGGACTAACACTATTCCTTAATGCAAAATTCGAACTTCATCTTCTTTGATAAGTTCGAATTTTCTACTTCTGCCTTCCATTTTTCTTTTCCTCTGACACCTCAAGGAATCTCTATACTGTGACATAGAGGATTCCATATTTTCTTGTTCTCTTCTCTTTCATATGAGCAGGAGCAAAGACAAAAGCATTTTTGTTGAGGCTGACCCTGAACTTGAAAGGACCTTGAAGCGAAAGCTAAGAGAAGCTAAGGCACAATTCTCTGTAGAGGACCTAATAGAAATCTTCAAAGAAGAAGAACCCATGGCAGCCGAAAACAACAACAATGCCAATATTGCAAGGAAGGTGCTGGGTGACTTTACTGCACCTAATCCCGACTTCTATGGGAGAAGCATCTCAATCCCTTCCATTGGAGCAAACAACTTTGAGCTTAAGCCTCAATTAGTTTCTCTAATGCAACAGAATTGCAAGTTCCATGGACTTCCATTGGAAGATCCTCATCAGTTCTTAGCTGAGTTCTTGCAAATCTGTGACACTGTCAAGACTAATGGGGTTGACCCTGAGGTCTATAGACTTATGCTATTCCCTTTTGCTGTAAGAGACAGAGCTAGGACATGGTTGGACTCTCAACCTAAAGAAAGCCTGGACTCTTGGGAAAAGCTAGTCAATGCCTTCTTGGCAAAGTTCTTTCCACCTCAAAAATTGAGTAAGCTTAGAGTGGAAGTCCAAACCTTCAGACAGAAGGAAGGAGAATTCCTCTATGAAGCTTGGGAAAGATACAAACAATTAATCAGAAAGTGTCCATCTGATATGCTTTCTGAATGGAGCATCATAGGTATTTTCTATGATGGTCTCTCTGAACTATCCAAAATGTCTTTGGATAGCTCTGCTGGAGGCTCTCTTCATCTGAAGAAGACGCCTACAGAAGCTCAAGAGCTGATTGAAATGGTTGCAAATAACCAATTCATGTACACTTCTGAAAGGAATCCTGTGAACAATGGGACTAGTCAGAAGAAAGGAGTTCTTGAGATTGACACCCTGAATGCCATATTGGCTCAGAACAAAATATTGACTCAACAGGTCAATATGATTTCTCAAAGTCTGTCTGGAATGCAAAATGCACCAATCAGTACTAAGGAAGCTTCATCTGAGGAAGAAGCTTATGATCCTGAGAACCCTTCAATGGAAAAGGTGAATTACATGGGAGAACCCTATGGAAACACCTATAATCCTTCATGGAGAAATCATCCAAATTTTTCATGGAAGGATCAACAGAGACCTCAACAAGGTTTCAACAACAATAATGGTGGAAGAAACAGGTTTAGCAATAGCAAGCCTTTTCCATCATCTTCTCAGCAACAGACAGAGAGTTCTAAGCAAAATAACTCTGACTTAGCAACCATGGTCTCTGATCTAATCAAAACCACTCAAAGTTTCATGACTGAGACAAGGTCCTCCATTAGAAACTTGGAGGCACAAGTGGGTCAGCTGAGCAAGAAAATTACTGAACTCCCTCCTAGTACTCTCCCAAGCAATACAGAAGAAAATCCAAAAGGAGAGTGCAAAGCCATCAACATGGCCGAATTTTGGGAGGAAGAAGAGGCAGTGAACGCCACTGAGGAAGACCTCAATGGACGTCCACTGACCTCCAATGAGTTCCCCAATGAGGAACCATGGGAATCTGAGGCTCAAAATGAGACCATAGAAATTCCATTGAACTTACTTCTGCCATTCATGAGCTCTGATGAGTATTCTTCCTCTGAAGAGGATGAGTATGTCACTGAAGAGCAAGTTGCTAAATACCTTGGAGCAATCATGAAGCTGAATGACAAGTTATTTGGAAATGAGACTTGGGAGGATGAACCCCCTTTGCTCACCAAAGAACTGGATGACTTGTCTAGGTAGAAACTGCCTCAAAAGAGACAGGACCCTGGGAAGTTTTCAATACCTTGTACCATAGGCACCATGACCTTCAAGAAGGCCTTGTGTGACTTAGGGTCAAGTATAAACCTCATGCCTCTCTCTGTAATGGAGAAGCTAGGGATCTTTGAGGTGCAAGCTGCAAAAATCTCACTAGAGATGGCAGACAACTCAAGAAAACAAGCCTATGGACTTGTAGAGGATGTTTTGGTAAAAGTTAAAGACCATTACATCCCTACTGATTTCATAGTCCTAGAGACTGGGAAGTGCATGGATGAATCCATCATCCTTGACAGACCCTTCCTAGCCACAGCAAAGGCTGTGATTGATGTTGATAGAGGAGAGTTGATCATTCAAGTGAATGAAGAATCCTTGGTGTTTAAGGCTCAAGGATATCCCTCTATCATCATGGAGAGGAAGCATGAAGAGCTTCCCTCAAAACAGAGCCAAACAGAGCCCCCACAGTCAAACTCTAAGTTTGATGTTGGGAGGCCACAACCAACTTCTAAGTTTGGTGTTGGGAGGCCAAAACCAACTTCTAAGTTTGGTGTTGAACCCCCACATTCAAACTCTAAGTTTGGTGTTGGGAGGTTCCAACATAGCTCTGAGCATTTCTGAGGCTCCATGAGAGTCCTCTGTCAAGCTAATGACATTAAAGAAGCGCTTGTTGGGAGGCAACCTAATATTTTATAATTAACTATTTTCTTTTGTTATTTTATGTTTTTTGTAGGTTGATGATCATGAGAAGTCACAATCAATGAAAAAAGCAAAAACAGAATGAAAAACAGAAAGAAAAACAGCACACCCTGGAAGAAGAACCTGCTGGCGTTTAAACGCCAGTCAGGCTAGCAGATGGGCGTTTAACGCCCAGTCTGGCACCATTCTGGGCGTTTAACGCCAGAAAGGGGCACCAGACTGGCGTTAAACGCCAGAAAAGGGCAAGAAGCTGGCGTTAAACGCCAGAAATGGGCACCAGCCCGGCGTTTAACGCCAGAAATGGCTAAAAACGCAATTTTGCCTGCCATTTGGTGCAGGGATGACTTTTCCTTGACACCTCAGGATCTGTGGACCCCACAGGATCCCCACCTACCCCACCACTCTCTCTCTTCTTCCCCCACTCACCAATCACCTCAACACCTCTTCCCCAAACACCCTTCACCTATCAAATCCCATCTTTCTCTTCACCACTCACATCCATCCTTCATAAAACCCCACCTACCCCACCCTTCAAATTCAAACCACTTCCCCACCCAAACCCACCCTCACTTGGCCGAAAATCACCCTTCCCCTCTCCTATATAAACCCATCTTCACTCCTTCATTTTTACACAACCTAAACACCACTTCTTCCCCTTTTTGGCCGAACCACAAAGCCATTCCCTTTCCCTTCATTTCTTCTTCTTCTACTCTCTTCTTTCTTCTTTTGCTCGAGGACGAGCAACAATTTTAAGTTTGGTGTGGTAAAAGCATTGCTTTTTATTTTTCCATAACCATTTATGGCATCCAAGGCCGGAGAAACCTCTAGAAAGAGGAAAGGGAAGGCAAAAGCTTCCACCTCCGAGTCATGGGAGATGGAAAGATTCATCTCAAGGGTGCATCAAGACCACTTCTATGAAGTTGTGGCCTTGAAGAAGGTGATCCCCGAGGTCCCTTTTTCACTCAAAAAGAGTGAATATCCGGAGATCCGACATGAGATCCGAAGAAGAGGTTGGGAAGTTCTTACCAACCCCATTCAACAAGTCGGAATCTTAATGGTTCAAGAGTTCTATGCCAATACATGGATCACCAAGAACCATGATCAAAGTATGAACCCAGATCCAAAGAATTATCTTACTATGGTTTGGGGGAAATACTTGGATTTTAGTCCGGAAAGTGTAAGGTTGGCATTCAATTTGCCCATGATGCAAGGAGATGAACATCCTTACACTAGAAGGGTCAACTTTGATCAAAGGTTGGACCAAGTCCTCACAGTCATATGTGAAGAGGGTGCCCAATGGAAGAGAGATTCAAGAGGGAAGCCGGTTCAATTGAGAAGGCATGACCTCAAGCCCGTAGCTAGAGGATGGTTGGAGTTTATTCAACGCTCAATCATTCCCACTAGCAACCGGTCCGAAGTTACCATAGACCGGGCTATCATGATTCATAGCATCATGATTGGAGAAGAAATAGAAGTTCATGAGGTTATAGCTCAAGAACTCAGAAATAGAAGTTCATGAGGTTATAGCTCAAGAACTCTATAAGGTGGCGGACAAGTCCTCTACCTTGGCAAGGTTAGCTTTTCCTCATCTCATTTGTCACCTCTGTTATTCAGTTGGAGTTGACATAGAGGGAGATATTCCTATTGATGAGGACAAGCCCATCACTAAGAAGAGGATGGAGCACACAAGAGACCCCACTCATCATGAGATCCCTGAGATTCCTCAAGGGATGCACTTTCCTCCACAAAACTATTGGGAGCAACTAAACACCTCCCTAGGAGAATTGAGTTCCAACATGGGACAACTAAGGGTGGAGCACCAAGAACACTCCATCATCCTCCATGAAATTAGAGAAGATCAAAGAATCATGAAAGAGGAGCAACAAAGGCAAGGAAGAGACATTGAGGAGCTCAAGCACTCCATAGGATCTTCAAGAGGAAGAAAGAGCCACCATCACTAAGGTGGACCCGTTCCTTAATTTCCTTGTTCTTTATTTTCCTGTTTTTCGAATTTTTGTGCTTATGTTTATCTATGTTTGTGTCTTGTGATCATTAGTGTCTTAGTGTCTATGCCTTAAAGTTATGAATGTCCTATGAATCCATCACCTTTCTTGAAAAAAAAAACGTGCTTAATTGAAAAAGAAAAAGAATTGCATGAATTTTGAATTTTATAACAGTTTAATTATTTTAATGTGGTGGCAATATTTTTGTTTTCTGAATGTATGCTTAAACAGTGCATATGTCTTTTGAATTTGTGGTTCATGAATGTTGGCTCTTGAAAGAATGATGAAAAAGGAGACATGTTACTGAGGATCTGAAAAATCATTAAAATGATTCTTGAAGCAAGAAAAAGCAATGAAAAAAAAAGAGAAAATTTCGAAAAAAAAAGAAAAAAAGGAGGAGAAAAAGAAAGAAATAAAGTTGTGATCCAAGGCAAAAAGAGTGTGCTTAAGAACCCTGGACACCTCTAATTGGGGACTCTAGCAAAGCTGAGTCACAATCTGAAAAGGTTCACCCAATTATGTGTCTGTGGCATGTATGTATCCGGTGGTAATACTGGAAGACAGAGTGCTTTGGGCCACAGCCAAGACTCAATAAGTAGCTATGTTCAAGAATCATCATACTTTACTAGGAGAATCAATAACACTATCTGGATTCTAAGTTCCTAAAGAAGCCAATCATTCTGAATTTCAAAGGATAGAGTGAGATGCCAAAACTATTCAGAGGCAAAAAGCTAAAAGCCCCGCTCATCTAATTAATACTGATCTTCATAGATGTTTTTGGAATTCATTGCATATTCTCTTCTTTTTATCTTATTTGATCTACAGTTGCTTGAGGACAAGCAACAATTTAAGTTTGGTGTTGTGATGAGCGGATAATTTGTACGCTTTTTGGCATTGTTTTTAGTATGTTTTTGGTATGATCTAGTTAGTTTTTAGTATATTTTTATTAGTTTTTAGTTAAAATTCACTTTTCTGGGCTTTACTATGAGTTTGTGTATTTTTCAGTGATTTCAGGTATTTTCTGGCTGAAATTGAGGGACCTGAGCAAAAATCTGATTCAGAGACCAAAAAGGACTGCAGATGCTGTTGGATTCTGACCTCCCTGCACTCAAAGCGGAGTTTCTGGAGCTACAGAAGCCCAATTGGCACGCTCTCAACGGCTTTGGAAAGTAGACATCCTGGGCTTTCCAGCAATATATGATAGTCCATACTTGGCCCAAGATTTGATGGCCCAAACCGGCGTACAAAGTCACCCTTAGGAATTCCAGCGTTAAACACCGGAACTGGCACAAAAGTGGGAGTTAAACGCCCAAACTGGCATAAAAGCTGGCGTTTAACTCCAAGAAGAGTCTCTACACGAAAATGCTTCATTGCTCAGCCCAAGCACACACCAAGTGGGCCCGGAAGTAGATTTTTATGTCTTTTACTCATCTCTGTACACCCTAGGCTACTAGTTTTCTATAAGTAGGACCTTTTACTATTGTATCTTTGAATCTTCGGACATCTAGTTCTTAGATCAGATCTTGGTTCTTCTGGTTCCCTCTCTGGGGGCCGAAGCCAATGATCACACTATCACTTATGTATTTTCAACGGTGGAGTTTCTACACACCATAGATTAACGTGTGGAGCTCTGCTGTACCTCGAGTATTAATGCAATTACTATTGTTCTTCTATTCAATTCTGCTTGTTCTTGTTCTAAGATATCACTTGTTCTTCAACTTGATGAATGTGATGACCCGTGACACTCATCATCATTCTCACCTATGAACGTGTGACTGACAACCACCTCCGTTCTACCTTCGATTGGGTGAATATCTCTTGGATTCTTGATACACGATGCATGGTTGATCGCCTGACAACCGAGTGCTCGCCTGACAAACGAGCCAGCCATTCCGTGAGATCAGAGTCTTCATGGTATAAGCTAGAACTGATGGCGGCATTCAAGAGAATCCAGAAGGTCTAACCTTGTCTGTGGTATTCTGAGTAGGATTCAATGATTGAATGACTGTGACGTGCTTCAAACTCCTGAGGGCGGGGCGTTAGTGACAGACGCAAAAGAATCACTGGATTCTATTCCGGCCTGATTGAGAACCGACAGATGGATAGCCGTGCCGTGACAGGGTGCGTTGAACATTTCCACTGAGAGGATGGGAGGTAGCCACTGACAACGGTGAAACCCTTGCTTAAGCTTGCCATGGAAAGGAGTAAGAAGGATTGGATGAAGACAGTAGGAAAGCAGAGAGACGGAAGGGAAGGCATCTTCATACGCTTATCTGAAGTTCCTACCAATGAATTACATAAGTATCTCTATCTTTATCTTTATGTTTTATGCGTTTATCATCATACCCATTTGAGTTTGCCTGACTGAGATTTACAAGGTGACCATAGCTTGCTTCATACCAACAATCTCTGTGGGATCGACCCTTACTCGCGTAAGGTTTATTACTTGGACGACCCAGTACACTTGCTGGTTAGTTGTGCGAAGTTGTGTTTATGCCATGGTATTGAACACCAAGTTTTTGGTTTCATCACCGGGGATTATTTGAGTTGTGAAAAGTAGTGATCACAATTTTATGCACCAACAACCACATGTTAGAGTAGGAGCTGTACTACCAAAGATAACATTATTTTTTTCTTCTTTCTTTTAATTTTTCTTTTTTTTTTATTTTTAAGTGTAAGTGATGAGCGGATATTTTATACGCTTTTTGGGGGTAATTTCATGTAGATTTTAGTATGTTTTAGTTAGTTTTTAGTATAATTTTATTAATTTCTAGGCAAAATTCATATTTCTGGACTTTACTAGGAGTTTGTGTGTTTTTATGTAATTTCAGGTATTTTCTGGCTGAAATTGAGGGAACTGAGCAAAAATCTGATTCAGGCTGAAAAAGGACTACTGATGTTGTTGGATTCTGACCTCTCTTCACTCGGAGCAGATTTTTTGGAGCTACAGGAGTCCAGTTGGCACACTCTCAATTGGGTTGGAAAGTAGACATCCAGGGCTTTCCAGCAATATATAATAGTTCATACTTTGCGTGAAGATAGACGACGTAAACTGGCTGGTGCACGAAATTGTGATCACTACAACTTCGCACAACTAACCAGCAAGTGTACTGGGTCGTCCAAGTAATAAACCTTACGTGAGTAAGGGTCGATCCCACAGAGATTGTTGGTATGAAGCAAGCTATGGTCACCTTGTAAATCTTAGTCAGGCAAACTCAAATGGTTATGGGTGATATACGAATAAAACATAAAGATAAAGATAGAGATACTTATGTAATTCATTGGTGGGAATTTCAGATAAGCGTATGAAGATGCTTGTCCCTTCCGTCTCTCTGCTTTCCTACTGTCTTCATCCAATCCTTCTTACTCCTTTCCATGGCAAGCTTATGCAAGGGTTTCACCGTTGTCAGTGGCTACCTCCCATCCTCTCAGTGGAAATGTTCAACGCACCCTGTCACGGCACGGCTATCCATCTGTCGGTTCTCAATCAGGCCGGAATAGAATCCAGTGATTCTTTTGCGTCTGTCACTAACGCCCCGCCCTCAGGAGTTTGAAGCTCGTCACAGTCATTCAATCATTGAATCCTACTCAGAATACCACAGACAAGGTTAGACCTTCCGGATTCTCTTGAATGCCGCCATCAGTTCTAGCCTATACCACGAAGACTCTGATCTCACGGAATGGCTGGCTCGGTTGTCAGGCGAGCACTCGGTTGTCAGGCGATCAACCATGCATCGTGTATCAGGAATCCAAGAGATATCCACCCAATCTAAGGTAGAACGGAGGTGGTTGTCAGTCACACGTTCATAGGTGAGAATGATGATGAGTGTCACGGATCATCACATTCATCAAGTTGAAGAACAAGTGGTATCTTAGAACAAGAACAAGCGGAATTGAATAGAAGAACAATAGTAATTGCATTAATACTCGAGGTACAGCAGAGCTCCACACCTTAATCTATGGTGTGTAGAAACTCCACCGTTGAAAATACATAAGTGATAAGGTCTAGGCATGGCCGAATGGCCAGCCTCCCAATGAGGGTTCAATCATCAAAACATGATCAAAAGCTCTCAAATGATCCAAAGATTCCCAGATACAATAGTAAAAGGTCCTACATATAGAGAACTAGTAGCCTAGGGTGTACAGAGATGAGTAAATGACATAAAAATCCACTTCCGGGCCCACTTGGTGTGTGCTTGGGCTGAGCATTGAAGCATTTTCGTGTAGAGACTCTTCTTGGAGTTAAACGCCAGCTTTTATGCCAGTTTGGGCGTTTAACTCCCATTTTGGGCTTCTGTAGCTCCAGAAAATCCGCTTCGAGTGCAGGGAGGTCAGAATCCAACAGCATCTGCAGTCCTTTTTGGTCTCTGAATCAGATTTTTGCTCAGGTCCCTCAATTTCAGCCAGAAAATACCTGAAATCACAGAAAAACACACAAACTCATAGTAAAGCCCAGAAAAGTGAATTTTAACTAAAAACTAATAAAAATATACTAAAAACTAACTAGATCATACTAAAAACATACTAAAAACAATGCCAAAAAGCGTACAAATTATCCGCTCATCACAACACCAAACTTAAATTGTTGCTTGTCCTCAAGCAACTGAAAATCAAATAAGATAAAAAGAAGAGAATATGCAATGAATTCCAAAAACATCTATGAAGATCAGTATTAATTAGATGAGCGGGGCTTTTAGCTTTTTGCCTCTGAACAGTTTTGGCATCTCACTCTATCCTTTGAAATTCAGAATGATTGGCTTCTTTAGGAACTCAGAATCCAGATAGTGTCATTGATTCTCCTAGTTAAGTATGATGATTCTTGAACACAGCTACTTATTGAGTCTTGGCCGTGGCCCAAAGCACTCTGTCTTCCAGTATTACCACCAGATACATACATGCCACAGACACATAATTGGGTGAACCTTTTCAGATTGTGACTTAGCTTTGCTAGAGTCCACAATTAGAGGTGTCCAGGGTTCTTAAGCACACTCTTTTTGCCTTGGATCACAACTTTATTTCTTTTTTTCTTCTCTCTTTTTTTTTCGTTTTCTTTTTCTTTCTTTTTTTCGAAATTTTCTTTTTTTTTTCCATTGTTTTTTCTTGCTTCAAGAATCATTTTTATGATTTTTCAGATCCTCAGTAACATGTCTCCTTTTTCATCATTCTTTCAAGAGCCAACATTCATGAACCACAAATTCAAAAGACATATGCACTGTTTAAGCATACATTCAGAAAACAAAAATATTGCCACTACATCAAAATAATTAAACTGTTATAAAATTCAAAATTCATGCAATCCTTTTCTTTTTCAATTAAGAACATTTTTTTCTTTTTTTTTATTTAAGAGAGGTGATGGATTCATAGGACATTCATAACTTTTAGGCATAGACACTAGGACACTAATGATCACAAGACACAAACATAGATAAACATAAGTAATAATTTTCGAAAAACAGAAAATAAAGAACAAGGAAATTAAAGAACGGGTCCACCTTAGTGATGGCGGCTTGTTCTTCTTCTTGAAGATCCTATGGAGTGTTTGAGCTCCTCAATGTCCCTTCCTTGTCTTTGTTGCTCCTCTCTCATGATTCTTTGATCTTCTCTTATTTCATGGAGGATGATGGAGTGTTCTTGGTGCTCCACCCTTAGTTGTCCCATGTTGGAACTCAATTCTCCTAGGGAGGTGTTTAGTTGCTCCCAATAGTTTTGTGGAGGAAAGTGCATCCCTTGAGGAATCTCAGGGATCTCATGATGAGTGGGATCTCTTGTGTGCTCCATCCTCTTCTTAGTGATGGGCTTGTCCTCATCAATGGGGATGTCTCCCTCTATGTCAACTCCAACTGAATAACAGAGGTGACAAATGAGATGAGGCTAACTTTGCCAAGGTAGAGGACTTGTCCGCCACCTTATAAAGTTCTTGAGCTATAACCTCATGAACTTCTATTTCTTCTCCAATCATGATGCTATGAATCATGATAGCCCGGTCTATAGTAACTTCGGACCGGTTGCTAGTAGGAATGATTGAGCGTTGGATAAACTCCAACCATCCCCTAGCCACGGGCTTGAGGTCATGCCTTCTCAATTGAACCGGCTTCCCTCTTGAATCTCTCTTCCATTGGGCGCCCTCTTCACATATGACTGTGAGGACTTGGTCCAACCTTTGATCAAAGTTGACCCTTCTAGTGTAAGGATGTTCATCTCCTTGCATCATGGGCAAGTTGAATGCCAACCTTACATTTTCCGGACTAAAAACCAAGTATTTCCCCCGAACCATAGTAAGCCAATTCTTTGGATCCGGGTTCATACTTTGGTCATGGTTCTTGGTGATCCATGCATTGGCATAGAACTCTTGAACCATCAAGATTCCGACTTGTTGAATGGGGTTGGTAAGAACTTCCCAACCTCTTCTTCGGATCTCATGTCGGATCTCCGGATATTCACTCTTTTTGAGTGAAAAAGGGACCTCGGGGATCACCTTCTTCAAGGCCACAACTTCATAGAAGTGGTCTTGATGCACCCTTGAGATGAATCTCTCCATCTCCCATGACTCGGAGGTAGAAGCTTTTGCCTTCCCTTTCCTCTTTCTAGAGGTTTCTCCGGCCTTGGATGCCATAAATGGTTATGGAAAAACAAAAAGCAATGCTTTTACCACACCAAACTTAAAAGGTTTGCTCGTCCTCGAGCAAAAGAAGAAAGAAGAGAGTAGAAGAAGAAGAAATGAGGAAGAAGGGAGTGGCTTTGTGTTCGGCCAAAAGGGGGAGAGGTGGTGTTTAGGTTGTGTGAAAATGAAGGAGTGAAGAAGGGTTTATGTAGGAGTGGGGGAGGGGTAGGGTTCGGTCAAGTGAGGGTGGGTTTGGGTGGAAAAGTAGTTTGAATTTGAATGGTGAGGTAGGTGGGGTATTATGAAGGATGGATGTGAGTGGTGAAAAGAAAGATGGGATTTGATAGGTGAAAGGTTTTTGGGGAAGAGGTGTTGAGGTGATTGGTGAATGGGTGAAGAAGAGAGAGAGTGGTGGGGTGGGTGGGGATCCTGTGGGGTCCACAGATCCTGAGGTGTCAAGGAAAAGTCATCCCTGCACCAAATGGCAAGCAAAATTGCGTTTTGAGCCAATTCTGGCGTTAAACGCCGGGCTGGTGCCCATTTCTGGCGTTTAACACCAAGTTTTTGCCCTTTTCTGGCGTTTAACGCCAGTCTGGTGCCCCTTTCTGGCGTTAAACGCCCAGAATGGTGCCAGACTGGGCGTTAAACGCCCATCTGCTAGCCTCACTGGCGTTTAAATGCCAGCAAGCTCTCCTCCAGGGTGTGCTGTTTTTCTTTCTGTTTTTCATTCTGTTTTTGCTTTTTTCATTGATTTTGTGACTTTTCATGATCATCAACCTACAAAAGACATAAAATAACAAAAGAGAATAGATAAAATATAACATTGGGTTGCCTCCCAACAAGCGCTTCTTTAATGTCATTAGCTTGACAGAGGACTCTCATGGAGCCTCAGAAATGCTCAGAGCTATGTTGGAACCTCCCAACACCAAACTTAGAGTTTGAATGTGGGGGTTCAACACCAAACTTAGAAGTTGGCTGTGGCCTCCCAACACCAAACTTAGAGTTTGACTGTGAGGGCTCTGTTTTGCTCTGTTTTGAGAGAAGCTCTTCATGCTTCCTCTCCATGGTGACAGAGGGATATCCTTGAGCCTTAAACACAAAGGATTCTTCATTCACTTGAATGATCAATTCTCCTCTATCAACATCAATCACAGCCCTTGCTGTGGCTAGGAAGGGTCTGCCAAGGATGATGGATTCATCCATGCACTTCCCAGTCTCTAGGACTATGAAATTAGCAGGGATGTAATAGTCTTCAACTTTTACCAGAACATCCTCTACAAGTCCATAGGCTTGTTTTCTTGAGTTGTCTGCCATCTCTAGTGAGATTTTTGCAGCTTGCACCTCAAAGATCCCTAGCTTCTCCATTACAGAGAGAGGCATGAGGTTTACACTTAACCCTAGGTCACACAAGGCCTTCTTGAAGGTCATGGTGCCTATGGTACAAGGTATTGAAAACTTCCCAGGATCCTGTCTCTTTTGAGGCAGTTTCTGCCTAGACAAGTCATCCAGTTCTTTGGTGAGCAAAGGGGGTTCATCTTCCCAAGTCTCATTTCCAAATAACTTGTCACTTAGCTTCATGATTGCTCCAAGGTATTTAGCAACTTGCTCTTCAGTGACATACTCATCCTCTTCAGAGGAAGAATACTCATCAGAGCTCATGAATGGCAGAAGTAAGTCCAATGGAATCTCTATGGTCTCATTTTGAGCCTCAGATTCCCATGGTTCCTCTTTGGGGAACTCATTGGAGGCCAGTGGACGTCCATTGAGGTCTTCCTCAGTGGCGTTCACTGCCTCTTCTTCCTCCCAAAATTCGGCCATGTTGATGGCTTTGCACTCTCCTTTTGGATTTTCTTCTGTATTGCTTGGGAGAGTACTAGGAGGGAGTTCAGTAATTTTCTTGCTCAGCTGACCCACTTGTGCCTCCAAATTTCTAATGGAGGACCTAGTTTCAGTCATGAAACTTTGAGTGGTTTTGATTAGATCAGAGACCATGGTTGCTAAGTCAGAGTTATTCTGCTTAGAACTCTCTATCTGTTGCTGAGAAGATGATGGAAAAGGCTTGCTATTGCTAAACCTGTTTCTTCCACCATTATTATTGTTGAAACCTTGTTGAGGTCTCTGTTGATCCTTCCATGAGAGATTTGGATGATTTCTCCATGAAGGATTATAGGTGTTTCCATAGGGTTCTCCCATGTAATTCACCTCTTCCATTGAAGGGTTCTCAGGATCATAAGCTTCTTCTTCAGATGAAGCTTCCTTAGTACTGCTTGGTGCATTTTGCATTCTAGACAGACTTTGAGAAATCATATTGACTTGCTGAGTCAATATTTTGTTCTGAGCCAATATGGCATTCAGAGTGTCAATCTCAAGAACTCCTTTCTTCTGATTAGTCCCATTGTTCACAGGATTCCTTTCAGAAGTGTACATGAATTGGTTATTTGCAACCATTTCAATTAGCTCTTGAGCTTCTGTAGGCGTCTTCTTCAAATGAAGAGATCCTCCAGCAGAGCTATCCAAAGACATCTTGGACAGTTCAGAGAGACCATCATAGAAAATACCTATGATGCTCCATTCAGAAAGCATATCAGTGGGACACTTTCTAATTAACTGTTTGTATCTTTCCCAAGCTTCATAGAGGGATTCTCCTTCCTTCTGTCTGAAGGTTTGGACTTCCACTCTAAGCTTACTCAATTTTTGAGGTGGAAAGAACTTTGCCAAGAAGGCATTGACTAGCTTTTCCCAAGAGTTCAGGCTTTCTTTAGGTTGTGAGTCCAACCATGTCCTAGCTCTGTCTCTTACAGAAAAAGGGAATAGCATAAGTCTGTAGACCTCAGGATCAACCCCATTAGTCTTGACAGTGTCACAGATTTGCAAGAATTCAGCTAAGAACTGATGAGGATCTTCCAATGGAAGTCCATGGAACTTGAAATTCTGTTGCATTAGAGAAACTAATTGAGGCTTAAGCTCAAAGTTGTTTGCTCCAATGGCAGGGATAGAGATGCTTCTCCCATAGAAGTCGGGAGTAGGTGCAGTAAAGTCACCCAGCACCTTCCTTGCATTGTTGGCATTGTTGTTGTTTTCGGCTGCCATGTGTTCTTCTTCTTTGAAGATTTCTGTTAGGTCTTCTACAGAGAGTTGTGCCTTGGCTTCTCTTAGTTTTCGCTTCAAGGTCCTTTCAGGTTCAGGATCAGCCTCAACAAGAATGCTTTTGTCCTTGCTCCTGCTCATATGAAAGAGAAGAGAACAAGAAAATATGGAATCCTCTATGTCACAGTATAGAGATTCCTTGAGGTGTTAGAGGAAAAGAAAAATAGAAGGCAGAAGTAGAAGAATTCGAACTTATCAGGAGAGATGAAGTTCGAATTGTTCATTGAGGAATAGTGTTAGTCCATAAATAGAAGGAGGTGATTGGTGCACGAAATTGCAATCACACTTTTGCAATCCCGCACAACTAACCAGCAAGTGCACTGGGTCGTCCAAGTAATACCTTACGTGAGTAAGGGTCGATCCCACGAAGATTGTCGGCTTGAAGCAAGCTATGGTTATCTTGTAAATCTTAGTCAGGATATCAAAGATTATCAGGATTGATTGTAAAAAGCAAAAGAACATAAAACAGGTACTTGAATTGTAGTGATGGAGAATAGGTTGAGGTTTTGGAGATGCTCTGTCTTCTGAATCTCTGCTTTCCTACTGTCTTCTTCTTCAAACACGCAAGGCTCTTTCCATGGCAAGCTGTATGCAAGGGTTTCACCGTTGTCAGTGGCTACCTCCCATCCTCTCAGTGGAAATGTTCAACGCACCCTGTCACGGCACGGCTATCCATCTGTCGGTTCTCAATCAGGCCGGAATAGAATCCAGTGATTCTTTTGCGTCTGTCACTAACGCCCCGCCTTCAGGAGTTTGAAGCTCGTCACAGTCATTCAATCATTGAATCCTACTCAGAATACCACAGACAAGGTTTAGACCTTCCGGATTCTCTTGAATGCCGCCATCAGTTCTACCTTATACCACGAAGATTCCGGTCAAAGAATCCAAGAGATATCTACTTAATCTAAGATAGAACGGAGGTGGTTGTCAGGCACACGTTCATAGTTGAGAATGATGATGATTGTCACGGATCATCACATTCATCCGATTTAAGAACAAGTAGTATCTTAGAATGGAAGCAAGCATGATTTAATGAGAAACAGTAGTAATTGCATTAATCCATCAAGACACAGCAGAGCTCCTCACCCCCAACCATGGGGTTTAGAGACTCATGCTGTGGAAGGTACACAAAGAAACGTGTAAAGTGTCATGAGGTACAGATACAATGTCAAAAGATCCTATTAATAGTGAACTAGTAACCTAGGGTATACAGAAATGAGTAAATGACGTAAAAATCCACTTCTGGGTCCACTTAGTGTGTGCTTGGGCTGAGCATTGAAGCTTTCATGTGTAGAGACCTTTTCTGGAGTTAAACGCTAGCTTTTATGCCAGTTTGGGCGTTTAACTACAAGTTTTATGCCAGTTCCAGCGTTAAACGCTGGAAATTCTGAGGCTGATTTGCCACGCCGGTTTGGGCTATCAAATCTTGGGCAAAGTATGGACTATCATATATTTTTGGAAAGCCCAGGATGTCTACTTTCCAACGCCATTGAGAGCGCGCCAATTGGGCTTCTGTAGCTCCAGAAAATCCACTTCGAGTGCAGGGAGGTCAGAATCCAACAGCATCTGCAGTCCTTTTCAGTCTCTGAATCAGATTTTTGCTCAGGACCCTCAATTTCAGCCAGAAAATACCTGAAATCATAGAAAAACACACAAACTCATAGTAAAGTCCAGAAAAGTGAATTTTAGCTAAAAACTAATAAAAATATACTAAAAACTAACTAAATCATACTAAAAACATACTAAAAACAATGCCAAAAAGCGTATAAATTATCCGCTCATCACAACACCAAACTTAAATTGTTGCTTGTCCCCAAGCAACTGAAAATCAAAATAGGATAAAAAGAAGAGAATATACTATAGACTCCAAAATATCAAGGAAACTTAGCTCCAATTAGATGAGCGGGACTAGTAGCTTTTTGCCTCCGAACAGTTTTGGCATCTCACTCTATCCTTTGAAGTTCAGAATGATTAGCATCTATAGGAACTCAGAACTCAGATAGTGTTATTGATTCTCCTAGTTAAGTATAATGATTCTTGAACATAGCTAGTGTATGAGTCTTGGCTGTGGCCCAAAGCACTCTGTTTTCCAGTATTACCACCGGATACATACATGCCACAGACACATAATTGGGTGAACCTTTTCAGATTGTGACCCAGCTTTGCTAGAGTCCCCAATTAGAGGTGTCCAGGGTTCTTAAGCACACTCTTTTTGCCTTGGATCACAACTTTATTTCTTTCTTTCTCTTTCTTTCTTCTCTCTCTTTTTTTTTCGAAATTTTTTTCTCTTTTTTTTTGTATCCACTGCTTTTTCTTGCTTCAAGAATCAATTAGATGATTTTTTAGATCCTCAATAACAGTTCTCTTTTTCCTCATTCTTTCAAGAGCCAACAATTTTTAACATTCTCAAAACAACAAATTCAAAAGACATATGCACTGTTCAAGCATTCATTCGGAAAACAAAAATTGTTGTCACCACATCAAACTAATTCAACTAGTTTCAAGGATAAATTTCGAAATCCTGTACTTCTTGTTCTTTTGTGATTAAAACATTTTTCATTTAAGAGAGGTGATGGATTCATAGGACATTCATAGCTTTAAGACATGAATTTTAAATTTTATTAATTATGAATTAAAAACAAGACTCAAAAATAAATATAAGATGAGACTAGAAAATAAAAATAGAAAACAAAAATTTAAATAGGCTCCTAATGATAGAGGTTTTCACAGAGTTAGGACTCAACAACCTTGATTTTGAGAAGTAGATGCTCCCTCAACTTGAGATGAGAGCTTTTGGCGTTTCAACTCTTGGAGTTCACGCCCCTGCTTCTCTTGTTCCTTCAGCAATTTGCAGAGCATGCAGTTCTGATTCTGCTGTTCTTCCTTAAGTTGCTCCATAGTCTCTTGCAACTTGTTGATAGATGCTTCTAGGCTGGCCCAGTAGCCAATTTCAGGGAATTCAGGGAGGAACTCCTGCGCCCTCCTTTTGATAGAGTTGTCTTGCATTTGTCCTTCCATTGACTTCTTGGTGATTGGATGTTCAATGGGTATGAATTCATCTACTCCCATCTTTACCCTAGCCTCTTTACAGAGCAAGGAGATCAAGCTTGGGTAAGCTAGTTTGGCTTCAGTGGAATTCTTATTTGCAATTGTGTAGATCTCACAAGAAATCACATGATGAACCTCCACTTCTTTTCCAAGCATAATGCAATGAATCATCACTGCTCTCTTGATAGTGACCTCAGAACGGTTGCTAGTGGGCAATATGGAACGCCCAATAAAGTCTAGCCAACCTCTTGCAATTGGTTTGAGGTCTCCCCTCTTGAGTTGGTTTGGGACACCCTTTGAATTGGTTATCCACTTAGTTCCAGGGAGGCATATGTCCTCTAGAACTTGATCTAACCCTTTATCTGCTCTCACCATTCTCCTATTAAAGGATTCAGGATCATCTTGCAGTTGAGGTAATTTGAAGATTTCTCTTATTTTGTCCAGATGGAAGTACATAACTTTCCCTCTGACCATGGTTCTGTAGGTATGGTAAGCAGTTCCAGTCATTCTCTGCTTATCTGTTAACCACAGATTTGAGTAGAATTCCTGAACCATATTCCTTCCAACCTTTATCTCAGGATTGGTTAGAACTTCCCATCTTCTGTTTCGAATTTGCTCTTGGATCCCTGGATATTCATCTTCTTTCAGATCAAATTTAACTTCCGGGATCACTGACCTCAGACCCATTATTTTGTGATAATGGTCTTCATGTTCTTTGGTTAAGAACTTCTCTTGATTCCAAAGATTCTTTGGATTATTCTCTTTCTTTCCTCTTAAATTGGTTTGTTTTCCCTTAGGAGCCATGATCTTGATGAATCTTGACTTAGTGATCACGGAAAAGCACACCAAACTTAGAGGTTTGCTTGTCCTCAAGCAAAAGAAAGGAAAGAAGAGAGAGAGAGGAAGAGCAAATTCGAATGGTATGGGGGAATGAGGGGGCTGAACGTGTATTTATAAAGGGGGGAAAGGAGAGATTTCGAAAAAAAAGAAAAATTTGAAAGGAGATTTGAGAAGATATGGAAAGAAATTGAGAGAAGGGTGAGTTTTTGACAAAATTTGGGATTGATTTGAGAGATTTGAAGAATGATTTTAGATTTTTGAAAATTTGAAAGTGAATGATGAGAGATTGAAATGTGTTTTTGTAGAAAAGTATGGGTAAGAAAAGGAAAGTTTGAAAAAATTTGATTTGAAAACAAAATCTTGCTCCCCCCACCTTTCTGGCGTTAAACGCCCAGAATGGCACCCATTCTGGCGTTTAACGCCCAGCCAGGTGCCCTGGCTGGCGTTAAACGCCAGAATTCCTTTATCACTGGGCGTTTTGCTAAACACCCAGGATGCTACACACCTGGCGTTAAACGCCCAGAATGGTGCCCATTCTGGCGTTTAACGCCCAAAATGGCACCATTCCTGGCGTTAAACGCCCAGAATGGTACCCATTCTAGCGTTTAACGCCCAAAATGCCCCTTACTGGCGTTTTTTCGCCAGTAAGCTCTTTTTCTCTGCTTTTTGAGCTGAATCCTTCTGTAACTCTGTGAATTCCTTCATTTTTGATACTTGCCTCTGTAAGAACAAATCATATAACCTCCTAATGACTGGGTTGCCTCCCAGCAAGCGCTTCTTTACTGTCTTTAGCTGGACCTTTATTGAGAATCACTCAAGTCTCAGTTTTGAGCATTCCTGCTCAAAATTGCCTTCAAGATAATGCTTGATTCTCTGTCCATTAACAATGAACTTTTTGTCAGAATCAATATCCTGAAGCTCAACATATCCATATGGTGACACTCCTGTAATCACATACGGACCCCTCCACCGGGATTTAAGTTTTCCTGGAAACAGTCTGAGCCTAGAGTTGAAGAGCAGAACTTTTTGTCCTGGCTCAAAGACTCTGGTTGACAACTTCTTGTCATGCCATTTCTTTGCCTTTTCCTTATAAATTTTTGCATTTTCAAAGGCATTGAGTCTGAACTCCTCTAGCTCATTTAGCTGGAGTAATCTTTTTTTACCAGCTAACTGAGCATCCATGTTTAGGAATCTGGTTGCCCAGTAGACTTTATGTTCCAGTTCCACGGGCAGATGACAGGCCTTCCCATACACCAGTTGGTATGGAGAGGTTCCTATAGGAGTCTTGAATGCTGTTCTGTATGCCCACAGAGCATCATCCAAGCTCTTTGCCCAATCCTTTCTTCGGGCTATCACAGTCCGTTCCAGGATTCTTTTTAGCTCTCTGTTAGAGACCTCAGCTTGCCCATTTGTCTGTGGATGATACGGAGTTGCCACTTTGTGGCTAATTCCATATCTAACCATAGCAGAGTATAGCTGTCTATTGCAGAAATGAGTGCCCCCGTCACTGATTAGTACTCTGGGAACACCAAACCTGCTGAAGATGTGTTTCTGGAGGAATTTTAGCACGGTCTTGGTATCATTAGTGGGTGTAGCAATTGCTTCTACCCACTTAGATACATAGTCCACTGCCACCAGAATGTAAGTGTTTGAGTATGATGGTGGGAATGGCCCCATGAAGTCAATGCCCCATACATCAAACAATTCTATCTCTAATATCCCTTGTTGAGGCATGGCATATCCGTGAGGCAAGTTACCAGCTCTTTGGCAACTGTCACAGTTACGCACAAACTCTCGGGAATCTTTATAGAGAGTAGGCCAGTAGAAGCCACATTGGAGGACTTTAGTAGCTGTTCGCTCACTTCCAAAATATCCTCCATACTGTGATCCATGGCAGTGCCATAGGATCCTTTGTGCTTCTTCTCTGGGTACACATCTGCGGATCATTCTGTCTGCACATCTCTTAAAGAGATATGGTTCATCCCAGAGGTAGTACTTGGCATCTGAAATTAATTTCTTTCTTTGCACTCTGCTGACTCCTGGGGTATGAACCTCACAGCTTTATAGTTTGCAATATCTGCAAACCATGGAGCTTCCTGAATGGCAAAGAGTTGCTCATCTGGGAAGGTCTCAGAGATCTCAGTAGAAGGGAGGGACGCCCCAGCTACTGGTTCTATTCGGGACAGATGATCAGCTACTTGGTTCTCTGTCCCTTTTCTGTCTCTTATTTCTATATCAAACTCTTGCAGAAGCAACACCCATCTTATAAGTCTGGGTTTTGAATCCTGCTTTGTGAGTAAGTATTTAAGAGCAGCATGGTCAGTGTACACAACCACTTTGGATCCCACTAGATAGGATCTAAACTTGTCAATGGCATAGACCACTGCAAGTAACTCTTTTTCTGTAGTTGTGTAATTCTTCTGTGCGTCATTTAGAACATGGCTGGCATAATAAATGACGTGTAGAAGCTTGTTATGCCTCTGTCCCAACACTGCACCAATGGCATGGTCACTGGCATCACACATTAGTTCAAATAGCAATGTCCAATCTGGTGCAGAGATGACTGGTGCTGTGACCAGCTTAGCTTTCAGGGTCTCAAATGCCTGCAGACATTGTGTGTCAAACACAAATGGTGTGTCAGCAGCTAGCAGGTTACTCAAAGGTTTTGCAATTTTTGAAAAATCCTTTATGAACCTTCTGTAGAATCCTGCATGCCCCAGAAAGCTTCTGATTGCCTTAACATTGGCAGGTGGTGGTAATTTTTCAATTACCTCTACCTTTGCCTTATCCACCTCTATTCCCCTGCTTGAAATTTTGTGCCCAAGGACAATTCCTTCAGTCACCATAAAGTGACATTTCTCCCAATTTAAAACCAGGTTAGTCTCTTGGCACCTTTTCAGGACAAGTGCTAGGTGATTAAGACAGGAGCTGAATGAGTCTCCATATACTGAGAAGTCATCCATGAAGACTTCCAGAAATTTCTCTACCATATCTGAGAAGATAGAGAGCATGCACCTCTGAAAGGTTGCAGGTGCATTGCACAGACCAAAAGGCATCCTCCTGTAGGCAAACACGCCAGAAGGGCAAGTAAATGCTGTTTTCTCTTGGTCCTGAGGATCCACTGCAATTTGGTTGTAGCCTGAATAGCCATCCAAAAAGCAGTAATAATCATGCCCAGCTAGTCTTTCTAGCATTTGGTCTATGAATGGTAAAGGAAAATGATCCTTTCTGGTGGCTGTATTGAGCCTTCTGTAGTCAATACACATACGCCACCATGTGACTGTTCTTGTAGGAACCAGTTCATTTTTTTCATTATGAACCACTGTCATGCCTCCTTTTTTGGGGACAACTTGGACAGGGCTCACCCAGGGGCTATCAGAAATAGGATAAATAATCCCAGCCTCTAGTAA
This sequence comes from Arachis hypogaea, assembly GCF_003086295.3. Taxonomy (NCBI): domain Eukaryota; kingdom Viridiplantae; phylum Streptophyta; class Magnoliopsida; order Fabales; family Fabaceae; genus Arachis; species Arachis hypogaea. The sequence continues at coordinate 20,439,647 of NC_092045.1, forward strand.
TTTAGTGACCTCTTTCTGCACCACCTCCTTCATGGCTGGATTTAGCCTCCTTTGTGGTTGAACCACTGGTTTGGCCTTATCCTCCAACAGGATCTTGTGCATGCATCTAGCTGGGCTAATGCCCTTAAGATCACTTATGGACCACCCAAGAGCTGTCTTGTGTGTCCTTAGCACTTGAATCAGTTCTTCCTCTAACTGTGGATTTAAAGCAGAGCTTATAATCACTGGAAAAGTGTCACCCTCTCCCAGAAATGCATACTTCAGGGATGGTGGTAGTGGTTTGAGTTCGGGTTTGGGATGCTTATCCTCCTCCTGAGGAATTTTCGAAAATTCCTTTGTTTCCACTGATTCTTCTTGATCAGGTTGAGCATCCTTGAAGATGTCCTCAAGCTCTGATTCTAGGCTTTCAGTCATATTGATCTCTTCTACCAGAGAGTCAATAATGTCAGTGCCCATGCAGTCATTTGGTGTGTCTGGATGCTGCATAGCTTTTACAGCATTCAACTTGAACTCATCCTCATTGACTCTCAGGGTTACTTCCCCTTTTTGTACATCAATGAGAGTTCGTCCAGTTGCTAGGAAAGGTCTTCCTAGAATGAGAGTTGCACTCTTGTGCTCCTCCATTTCCAGCACTACAAAGTCAGTTGGAAAGGCAAATGGCCCAACTTTGACAATCATATCCTCTATTATGCCTGATGGATATTTAATGGAGCCATCAGCAAGTTGGAGGCATATCCGGGTTGGTTTGACTTCTCCGGTCAACCCAAGCTTTCTAATAGTGGATGCAGGTATTAGATTGATGCTTGCTCCAAGATCACATAGGGCTGTCTTGGTGCAGGCACCTTCTAATGTGCATGGTATCATAAAGCTTCCTGGATCTTGAAGCTTTTCTGGTAAGCTTTTCAGAATGACTGCACTGCATTCTTCAGTGAGGAACACTTTTTCAGTTTCTCTCCAATCCTTCTTATGACTTAAGATTTCTTTCATGAACTTAGCATAAGAAGGTATTTGCTCAAGTGCCTCTGCAAACGGAATCTTTATTTCAAGAGTCCTTAGATAGTCTGCAAAGCGGGCAAATTGCTTATCCTGTTCTGCTTGGCGGAGTTTTTGAGGATAAGGCATCTTGGCTTTATAGTCTTCAACCTTAGATGCTGCAGGTTTATTCCTTACAGAAGTGGTTGAAGAAGCCTTGTTATAGGGATTACTGTCAGCACTCTCAGGTGTCTGATCTTCCCTTGGCGTCTGAACGCCAGGATTGGGTGGAAAATGGGCGTTTAACGCCAACTTTTCCCCCTTTTCTGGCGTTTGAACGCCAGAACTGGGCAAGGAATGGGCGTTTAACGCCAACTTTCCTCTCCTCTCTGGCGTTTGAACGCCAAAAGTATTCCTCTCTGGGCTCTTACTGTCCTCAGAGGGATTTTGAACAGTGGGTTGGTTATCCTCTGTCACTTGTTCCTTATTTGGCCTTTTGCTCTTTTGAGCAGTGTTATTCAGTATCTTCCCACTCCTCAGTTGAACTGCTTGACATTCCTCTGTTATCTGTTTAGATATTTGCTGTTTTGCTTGATTCAACTGCAGTTCTATGTTCTTGTTAGCAACTTTAGTTTCATGGAGCATCTCTTTAAATTCTGCTAATTGTTCTGTCATCAGGAGCAATTGTTGATTAAGCTCAATCATCTGTTCTTGAGGATTAGGATCAGTGACTACTGTCATGACTTCCTCTTTTGGAGAGAACTCATTGCTAGAGTACAAATATTGGTTTCTAGCAACAGTGTCTATAAGCTCTTGAGCCTCTTCAATTGTCTTCCTCATGTGTATAGATCCACCAGCTGAGTGGTCTAAAGACATCTGAGCTTTTTCTGTGAGCCCATAGTAGAAGATGTCTAACTGTACCCACTCTGAAAACATTTCAGAGGGGCATTTTCTTAGCATACCTCTATACCTCTCCCAGGCATTATAAAGGGATTCATTATCCTCTTGTTTAAAGCCTTAGATGTCCAGCCTTAGCTGTGTCATCCTCTTTGGAGGGTAAAAGTGATTCAGGAATTTGTCTGATAACTGTTTCCATGTCTTTATGCTTGCTGTAGGTTGGTTATTCAACCACCTTTTAGCTTGATCTTTTACAGCAAATGGAAACAGTAATAGTCTGTAGACATCCTGATCCACCTCTTTATCATGTACTGTGTCAGCAATCTGTAAGAACTGTGCCAGAAACTCAGTAGGCTCTTCCTGTGGAAGACCGGAATACTGGCAATTTTGCTGCACTATGATAATGAGTTGAGGATTTAGCTCAAAGCTGCTTGCTTTGATGGGAGGTGTACAGATGCTACTCCCATATGCAGCTGTAATGGGGTTAGCATATGACCCCAGAGTCCTTTTGGACTGATCAATCCCACTTAGGTCCATAATGGATAAAGGGAAATGATGTGGATTGCAAATAGATAAATTTTGTTTTTGGATTTTTTTTTTGAATGAACCGAAAAAAAAATAGAATAAAACAAAAGGAAATTAAAATAAAAAAAATCGAAAATCAAAAAGAAAATAAGATCAAAGCAAATTGAGAACTGAATCAATTAGTTAACTAAAAAGATTTTGAGATTAGCAATTAGAAAGATATGATTGAAAAATTTTTATGAAAAAGATTTGATTTTTGAAAAGAGGAAAGAGGAAAACAACAAAATGACACCAAACTTAAAATTTTTAGAAAATCAAACACTAATTTTCGAAAATTTTTAAGGAAAAAAAAAACACAAAGAGGACACCAAACTTAGAATTTTTAAAGATCAAAAAGAGACTAAGGACATGCAAAATCGAAAAACTAAAAGAAAAGCAAAAGCATGCAATTGACACCAAACTTAAAATATGAAACTAGACTCAACTAAAAGACTCTAAACCAACAAAAACAAAACAGTCCTAATCTAAGCAACAAGATAAGCCGTCAGTTGTCCAAACTCGAACAATCCCCGGCAACGGCGCCAAAAACTTGGTGCACGAAATTGCAATAACACTTTTGCAATCCCGCACAACTAACCAGCAAGTGCACTGGGTCGTCCAAGTAATACCTTACGTGAGTAAGGGTCGATCCCACGGAGATTGTCGGCTTGAAGCAAGCTATGGTTATCTTGTAAATCTTAGTCAGGATATCAAAGATTATCAGGATTGATTGTAAAAAGCAAAAGAAAATAAAACAGGTACTTGAATTGCAGTGATGGAGAATAGGTTGAGGTTTTGGAGATGCTCTGTCTTCTGAATCTCTGCTTTCCTACTGTCTTCTTCTTCAAACACGCAAGGCTCCTTCCATGGCAAGCTGTATGCAAGGGTTTCACCGTTGTCAGTGGCTACCTCCCATCCTCTCAGTGGAAATGTTCAACGCACCCTGTCACGGCACGGCTATCCATCTGTCGGTTCTCAATCAGGCCGGAATAGAATCCAGTGATTCTTTTGCGTCTGTCACTAACGCCCCGCCTTCAGGAGTTTGAAGCTCGTCACAGTCATTCAATCATTGAATCCTACTCAGAATACCACAGACAAGGTTTAGACCTTCCGGATTCTCTTGAATGCCGTCATCAGTTCTAGCTTATACCACGAAGATTCCGGTCAAAGAATCCAAGAGATATCTACTTAATCTAAAATAGAACAGAGGTGGTTGTCAGGCACACGTTCATAGTTGAGAATGATGATGATTGTCACGGATCATCACATTCATCCGATTTAAGAACAAGTAGTATCTTAGAATGGAAGCAAGCATGATTGAATGAGAAACAGTAGTAATTGCATTAATCCATCAAGACACAGCAGAGCTCCTCACCCACAACCATGGGGTTTAGAGACTCATGCTGTGGAAGGTACACAAAGAAACGTGTAAAGTGTCATGAGGTACAGATACAATGTCAAAAGATCCTATTAATAGTGAACTAGTAACCTAGGGTATACAGAAATGAGTAAATGACGTAAAAATCCACTTCTGGGTCCACTTAGTGTGTGCTTGGGCTGAGCATTGAAGCTTTCATGTGTAGAGACCTTTTCTGGAGTTAAACGCCAGCTTTTATGCCAGTTTGGGCGTTTAACTCCAAGTTTTATGCCAGTTCCAGCGTTAAACGCTGGAAATTCTGAGGCTGATTTGCCACGCCGGTTTGGGCTATCAAATCTTGGGCAAAGTATGGACTATCATATATTGCTGGAAAGCCCAGGATGTCTACTTTTCAACGCCGTTGAGAGCGCGCCAATTGGGCTTCTGTAGCTCCAGAAAATCCACTTCGAGTGCAGGGAGGTCAGAATCCAACAACATCTGCAGTCCTTTTCAGTCTCTGAATCAGATTTTTGCTCAGGACCCTCAATTTCAGCCAGAAAATACCTAAAATCACAGAAAAACACACAAACTCATAGTAAAGTCCAGAAAAGTGAATTTTAGCTAAAAACTAATAAAAATATACTAAAAACTAACTAAATCATACTAAAAACATACTAAAAACAATGCCAAAAAGCGTATAAATTATCCGCTCATCAGTGATAAAAGAGGAAGTAATTTTCGAGAATATTAAGTAAAAGATTTTGAAAATATTTTGAAAAACTTTAATTGATTTTCGAAAACCCTGATTGAGAAAGAAGTGAAGTGATTTTTGAAAAAGATTTTGAAATTAGAAATCAAAAAGATTTGATTGAAAACTATTTTGAAAAAGATGTGGTTAAGAAGATATGATTGGTTTTTAAAAAGATGTGATTGAGAAGATATGATTTGAAAAACATTTTAAAAAGGTTTGATTTTGAAAATTAATGACTTGGCTATCAAGAAAAGATATGATTCAAACATTAAACCTTTCTCAACAGAAAAGGCAACATACTTGAAATGTTGAATCAAATCATTAATTGATAGCCAGTATCTTTGAAAATGGAAAGAGATTGAATTTGAAAAAGATTTGATTGAAAAGATTTGATTTGAAAAAGATTTGATTTTGAAAAATTTTGAAAACTTGAAAAAAATTTGCATTGAAAACAAAATCTTCCCTCTTGTGCCATCCTGGCGTTAAACGCCCAGAATGGTGCACATTCTGGCGTTTAACGCCCAAAACTCTACCCTTTTGGGCGTTAAACGCCCAACCAGGTACCCTGGCTGGCGTTTAAACGCCAGTCTGTCCTTCTTCACTGGGCGTTTTGAACGCCCAGCTTTTTCTATGCAATTCCTCTGCTGTATGTTCTGAATCTTCAATTCTCTGTATTATTGACTTGAAAAGACACAAATTAAAAATATTTTTGGATTTTTAATAGTGAGGAATAATCAAAATGCAACTAAAATCAAATAACAATGCATGCAAGACACCAAACTTAGCAGTTTGTATACTACTGACACTAATGAGAATGCACATGAGACACATAAACACTCAAGTCAAGAGAATTCAAAGATCAGAGTAAGAAATCATCAAGAATAACTTGAAGATCCTTAAGACACATGAATGAATGCATGCAATTGACACCAAACTTAAAATGAAACACTAGACTCAAACAAAAAATATTTTTGGATTTTATGATTTTGTAATTTTTTTTTCGAAAATTAAGTGGAAAAAGGTATCAAAATTCTTAATGAGAATTCCAGGAATCATGCAATGTTTAGTCTAAGACTCCGGTCCAGGAATTAGACATGGCTTCACAGCCAGCCAAGCTTTCAGAGAAAGCTTCGGTCCAAAACACTAGACATGACCAATGGCCAGCCAAGCCTTAGCAGATCACTGCTCCAATAGCAAGATTGATAGAAATCAACAAGCTCTTGTGATGATAAGTTGAAACCTCGGTCCAATGAAATTAGACATGGCTTCACAGCCAGCCAGACTTCAACAGATCATCATGAAACACTAGAATTCATTCTTAAGAATTCTGAAGAAAAAATACCTAATCTAAGCAACAAGATGAACCGTCAGTTGTCCATACTCGAACAATCCCCGGCAACGGCACCAAAAACTTGGTGCACGAAATTGTGATCACTACAACTTCGCACAACTAACCAGCAAGTGTACTGGGTCGTCCAAGTAATAAACCTTACGCGAGTAAGGGTCGATCCCACAGAGATTGTTGGTATGAAGCAAGCTATGGTCACCTTGTAAATCTTAGTCAGGCAAACTCAAATGGTTATGGGTGATATACGAATAAAACATAAAGATAAAGATAGAGATACTTATGTAATTCATTGGTGGGAATTTCAGATAAGCGTATGAAGATGCTTGTCCCTTCCGTCTCTCTGCTTTCCTACTGTCTTCATCCAATCCTTCTTACTCCTTTCCATAGCAAGCTTATGCAAGGGTTTCACCGTTGTCAGTGGCTACCTCCCATCCTCTCAGTGGAAATGTTCAACGCACCCTGTCACGGCACGGCTATCCATCTGTCAGTTCTCAATCAGGCCGGAATAGAATCCAGTGATTCTTTTGCGTCTGTCACTAATGCCCCGCCCTCAGGAGTTTGAAGCTCGTCACAGTCATTCAATCATTGAATCCTACTTAGAATACCACAGACAAGGTTAGACCTTCCAGATTCTCTTGAATGCCGCCATCAGTTCTAGCCTATACCACGAAGACTCTGATCTCACGGAATGGCTGGCTCGGTTGTCAGGCGAGCACTCGGTTGTCAGGCGATCAACCATGCATCGTGTATCAGGAATCTAAGAGATATCCACCCAATCTAAGGTAGAACGGAGGTGGTTGTCAGTCACACGTTCATAGGTGAGAATGATGATGAGTGTCACGGATCATCACATTCATCAAGTTGAAGAACAAGTGGTATCTTAGAACAAGAACAAGCGGAATTGAATAGAAGAACAATAGTAATTGCATTAATACTCGAGGTACAGCAGAGCTCCACACCTTAATCTATGGTGTGTAGAAACTCCACCGTTGAAAATACATAAGTGATAAGGTCTAGGCATGGCCGAATGGCCAGCCTCCCAATGAGGGTTCAATCATCAAAACATGATCAAAAGCTCTCAAATGATCCAAAGATTCCCAGATACAATAGTAAAAGGTCCTATATATAGAGAACTAGTAGCCTAGGGTGTACAGAGATGAGTAAATGACATAAAAATCCACTTCCGGGCCCACTTGGTGTGTTCTTGGGCTGAGCATTGAAGCATTTTCGTGTAGAGACTCTTCTTGGAGTTAAACGCCAGCTTTTATGCCAGTTTGGGCGTTTAACTCCCATTTTGGTGCCAGTTCCGGCGTTTAACGCTGGGAATTCTGAGGGTGACTTTGAACGCCGGTTTGGGCCATCAAATCTTGGGCAAAGTATGGACTATCATATATTGCTGGAAAGCCCAGGATGTCTACTTTCCAACGCCGTTGAGAGCGCGCCAATTGGGCTTCCTTAGCTCCAGAAAATCTACTTCCAGTGCAAGGACGTCAGAATCCAACAGCATCTGCAGTCCTTTTTGGTCTCTGAATCAGATTTTTGCTCAGGTCCCTCAATTTCAGCCAGAAAATACCTGAAATCACAGAAAAACACACAAACTCATAGTAAAGCCCAGAAAAGTGAATTTTAACTAAAAACTAATAAAAATATACTAAAAACTAACTAGATCATACTAAAAACATACTAAAAACAATGCCAAAAAGCGTACAAGTTATCCGCTCATCACTGGCGTTCAACGCCAGTTCCATGTTGTAGTCTGGCGTTCAGCGCCAGAAACAGGTTGCAAGTTGGAGTTCAACGCCAGAAACAGGTTACAACCTGGCGTTCAACTCCAGAAACAGCCCAGGCACGTGAGAAGCTTAAGTCTCAGCCCCAGCACACACCAAGTGGGCCTCAGAAGTGGATTTCTGCACCAATTATCTTAGTTTACTCATTTTTTGTAAACCTAGGTTATTAGTTTAGTATTTAAACAACGTTTAGAGACTTATTTTGTACCTCATGATATTTTTAGATCTGAATTTTATACTCTTTGACGGCATAAGTCTCTAAACTCTATTGTTGGGGGTGAGGAGCTCTGCAGCGTCTCGATGAATTAATGCAATTATTTCTGTTTTCCATTCAAACATGCGTGTTCCTATCTAAGATGTTCATTCGCGCTTAACTATGGAGAAGGTGGTGATCCGTGACAATCATCACCTTCCTCAATCCATGAACATGTATTTGACAACCACCTCCGTTCTACATCAGATTGAATGAGTATCTCTTAGATTCCTTAATCAGAATCTTCGTGGTATAAGCTAGAATTGATGGCGGCATTCATGAGAATTCGGAAAGTCTAAACCTTGTCTGTGGTATTCCAAGTAGGATTCTGGGATTGGATGACTATGATGAGCTTCAAACTTGCGAGTGTTGGGCGTGATGACAAACGCAAAAGAATCAATGGATTCTATTCCGACATGATCGAGAACCAACAGCTGATTAGCCATGCTGTGACAGAGCATTTGGACCATTTTTACTGAGAGGATGGGAAGTAGCCATTGACAACGGTGACACCCTACATAGAGCTTGCCATGGAAGGAACTTTGCACTTTTTCATGAGAGAAAACATTATGTTACAGGAATTTAGAACACAAAGCATCTCCAAAACTCCAACATATTCTCCATTATTGCACAACAAGTAATTATTTCACGCTCTTTTATTTTTTTTAGTAATTCAAACTGATAATCATAATTGATATCCTGACTAAGAATAATAAAATAACCATAGCTTGCTTCAAGCCAACAATCTCCGTGGGATTGACCCTTACTCACGTAAGGTATTACTTGGACGACCCAGTGTACTTGCTGGTTAGTTGTGCGGATTGCAAAAGTGTGATTACAATTTTATGCACTAAGTTTTTGGCGCCGTTGCCGGGGATTGTTTGAGCTTGAACAACTAAAGATTTATTTTGTTGCTTAGATTAGGAATAATTTATTTTGTTGCTATAGAGTCATCAAATCTGAGTCCTTTACTTTCTTTTCAAAAATTTTTTTTTTCAAAAATATTATTTTTCTTTATCAATTTTTAAATTTTTTTGTGAGTTTAGTGTCTTGTTCTAAGTTTGGTGTCAATTGCATATTTTATATTTTCCTTTAAATTTTCAAATTTGTGTTCTTTGTTTCTCCTGGATCTTCAAGTTGTTCTTGTTTATTTTTCTTGTTTGATCTTTAGTTTTTCTTGTTCTGTGTCTTTTCTTGTTTTTCTTGTGCTTTTTCAAAACATTAGTTTTCAAAAAAAAATATACCTCTTCAAAACAAGTGTTACATTTACAGCTCAATTGGCTAGAGCATTGGTTTATGTTCTTGGTAATTGGGTATCTTCTTTTTAAAATCTTTTTCAAAAATAATTTTTCTTTGATTGAATCTTGTGCCAAACTCCAAGTTTGGTGTTTTCTTGTTAATCTTTTTATAATTTTCGAAAATTTATTGTGATTTTCTAAAAATTTTAAGTTTGGTGTTCTTTCTTTTGTTCTTGTTGTTCTTGTGAATCTTCAAAGTGTTCTTGAGTCTTCTTTGTGTTTTGATCTTAAAATTTTTAAGTTTGGTGTTCCTTGGTGTTTTCCCTCCAAAATTTTCGAAAACAGGGAGCATTAAATCTAAAATTTTTAAGTCTTGTGTCTTTTGTGTGTTTTTCTCTTTCATCATAAAATTCAAAATTCAAAAATATATCTTTTCTAACTATTTTTAAGCTATATTTTCGAATTTTTTTTTATAAAAATTCAGATTTCAATTTCAAAATTTTTCAAATCTTACCCTTTTAAGATTTTTTTAAAAAAAAAATTATATCTTTTTCAAAAATATCCTAACCACTTTCTCTCTCCTCACTTTTTCGAAAATCTTCATAAAATAGTTTTAAATTCTTTTTTTATTTTATTTTTATTTTTATTTATTTTTATTGTCATCTTTATTTTATTTTATTTTATTATTACTATTTCGAAATTCTTATATATAATAAAATAAATAAAATAAGTTCACATCATCTTCCTTTCTCCATCATGGACTTAAGTGGAAATGAACAGTCCAGAAGGACTTTGGAGTCATATGCTAACCCCACTATTGCTTCATATGGGAGTAGTATATGTATACCCTCCATTGGAGTTAGTAGTTTTGAGTTGAATCCTCAGCTCATTATCATGGTGCAGCAAAGTTGCGAGTATTCCGGTCTTCCACAGGAAGAACCTACAGAGTTTCTGGCACAATTTTCACAAATTGCTGACACAGTACATGATAAGGAAGTAGATCAGGATGTCTACAGATTATTACTGTTTCCATTTGCTGTAAAAGACCACGCTAAGAGGTGGTTAAATAACCAACCTAAGGACAGCATAAAGACATGGAAACAGCTGTCAGAAAAATTCCTGAATCAATATTTTCCTCCAAAACGGATGACACAGCTAAGGCTGAGCATCCAAGGCTTCAAACAAGGAGATAATGAATCTCTTTATGATGCTTGGGAGAGATACAGAGAGATGCTAAGAAAATGCCCCTCTGAAATATTTTCAGAGTCGGGGCAGTTAGACATCTTCTACTATCGGCTTGCAGAAAGAGCTCAGATTTCTCTAGACCACTCAGCTGGTGGATCTATACACATGAAAAAGACAATAGAAGAAGCTCAAGAGCTCATTGATACAGTTGCCAGAAATCAACATCTGTACCTAAGCAGTGAACCTTCCATGAAAGGAGAGGCTAAAACAATAACTGCTGAACTGAGTCCTACAGAACAAGTTACTGAATTCAATCAGCAACTAAATTTTCTAATAAAATAGCTAGCTGAATTCAAGGAAATACTACAAGAAACAAGAATGGCTAATACGAATATGGAAGTACAGTTGAAGTAAACAGAACAGCAATTATCAAAACAAATAACAGAAGAGTGCCAAGCAGTTCAATTAAGAAGTGGGAAAACATTAAATACCTCACTTCAAGATAGCAGGAAGCCAAGAAATGAGCAAACTAACCAAAATTCCGCTGAGGACAGTAAGAGCCCAGAGAGGAATAATTCTGGCGCTCAAACGCCAGAGAATGGGTGGAAAGATGGCGTTGAATGCCCAAACCATGCTCAGTCCTGGCGTTCAACGCCAGAAACAAATAAGGATTTGGCGTTGAACGCCCAAACAGAGCACAGTTCTGGCGTTCAGACGCCAGAAACAAGTAAGGAGTTAGCGTGTAACGCCACCCCATTTTCCACCCCTGGCATTCAAATGCCAGTGGGGGATCAGACACATACAAGTACTGATAATAAACCATTTAAAAAGGCTCCTCAAACCACCTATGTAGGCAATAAACCTGCAGCAACTAAGGTAGAGGAATACAAAGCCAAAATATCTTATCCTCAGAAACTCTGCCAAGCGGAACAGGATAAGCAATTCGCGCGCTTTGCAGACTATCTTAGGACTCTTGAAATAAAGATTCTATTTGCAGAGGCACTCGAGAAAATACCCTCTTATGCTAAGTTCATGAAAGAGATCTTAAGTTATAAGAAGGATTGGAGGAAAACTGAGAAAGTTTACCTCACTGAAGAATGCAGTGCAATCATTCTGAAAAGCTCACCTGAGAAGCTTAAAGATCCGGGAAGCTTTATGATACCATGCACATTAGAAGGTACTTGTACCAAGCAAGCTTTATGTGATCTTGGGGCAAGTATCAACCTAATACCTGCATCTACTATCAAAAAGCTTGGGTTGACTGATGAGGTCAAACCAACCCGGATATGTCTCCAACTTGCTGATGGCTCCATTAAATACCCATTAGGCGTGATTGAAGATATGATTGTCAAGGTTGGGCCATTTGCCTTTCCTACTGACTTTGTGGTGCTGGAAATGGAGGAACACAAGAGTGCAACTCTCATTCTAGGAAGACCTTTCCTAGCAACTGGCCGAACCCTCGTTGACGTCTAAAAGGGGGAAGTAACCCTGAGAGTCAATGAATATGAGTTCAAATTGAATGTTGTCAAAGCTATGCAGCATCCGAACACTCCAAATGACTGCATGAGCATTGATATTATTGACTCTCTGGTAAAAAAGATCAATATGACTGAGAGTCTCGAATCAGAGCTAGAGGATATCTTTAAAGATGTTCAGCCTAATCTGGAGGAATTAGAGAGAATAATAGAACCTCTGAAAATCCCTCAGGAAGAGAAGAAACCTCCTAAACCCGAGCTCAAACCATTATCACCATCCCTGAAATATGCATTTCTGGGAGAAGGTGATACATTTCCTGTAATCATAAGCTCTACCTTAGAGCCACAGGAAGAGGAAGCACTAATTCAAGTGCTAAAGACACACAAGACAGCTCTTGGGTGGTCCATCAGTGATGTTAAGGGCATTAGCCCAGCCAGATGCATGCACAAGATTTTATTGGAGGGTGATGCTAAGCCAGTGGTTCAACCACAAAGGCGGCTGAATCCAGCCATGAAGGAGGTGGTGCAGAAGGAGGTCACTAAATTACTAGAGGCTGGGATTATTTATCCTATTTCTGATAGCCCCTGGGTAAGCCCTGTCCAAGTCGTCCCTAAGAAGGGTGGCATGATAGTGGTTCATAATGAAAAAATGAACTGGTTCCTACAAGAACAGTTACAGGGTGGCGTATGTGTATTAATTACAAAAGGCTCAATACAGCTACCAGAAAGGATCATTTTCCTTTACCATTCATAGACCAGATGCTAGAAAGGCTAGCAGGTCATGAATACTACTGCTTCCTGGATGGGTATTCAGGTTATAATCAAATTGTAGTAGATCCCCGGGATCAAGAGAAAATAGCATTCACATGTCCATCTGGAGTATTTGCATACAAAAGGATGCCTTTTGGTCTGTGCAATGCACCTGCAACCTTTCAAAGGTGTATGCTCTCAATTTTCTCTGATATGGTGAAAAAATTTCTGGAAGTCTTCATGGATGACTTTTCAGTATTTGGAGACTCATTCAGCTCCTGTCTTGACCATCTAGCACTTGTTCTAAAGAGGTGCCAAGAGACTAACCTGGTTTTAAACTGGGAGAAATGTCACTTTATGGTGACTGAAGGAATTGTCCTTGGACACAAAATTTCAAACAAGGGAATAGAAGTGGATGAAGCTAAGGTAGAGGTAATTGAAAAATTACCACCACCAGCCAATGTTAAGGCAATCAGAAGCTTTCTGGGGCATGCAGGATTTTATAGGAGGTTTATAAAGGATTTTTCAAAAATCGCCAAACCTCTAAGTAATCTGCTAGCTGCTGACACGCCATTTATCTTTGATAAGGAGTATCTGCAGGCGTTTGAAACTCTGAAAGCTAAGCTGGTCACAGCACCAATCATCTCTGCACCAGACTGGACATTACCTTTTGAACTGATGTGTGATGCCAGTGACCATGCCATTGGTGCAGTGTTGGGACAAAGGCATGACAAGCTTCTGCACGTCATTTACTATGCCAGTCATGTTTTGAATGACGCACAGAAGAACTACACAACCACAGAAAAAGAGCTACTTGCAGTGGTTTATGCCATTGACAAGTTTAGATCCTATTTAGTAGGATCAAAAGTGATTGTGTACACTGACCATGCTGCTCTTAAATATCTACTCACAAAGCAGGATTCAAAACCCAGACTCATCAGATGGGTGTTGCTTCTGTAAGAGTTTGATATAGAAATAAGAGATAGAAAAGGGACAGAGAACCAAGTAGCAGATCACCTGCCCCGAATAGAATTAGTAGAAGGGGCGTCCCTCCCTCTTACTGAGATCTCTGAAAACTTTCTGGATGAGCAACTCTTTGCCATCCAGGAAGTGTCATGGTTTGCAGACATTACAAATTACAAGGCAGTGAGGTTCATACCCAAAGAGTACAATAGGCAGCAATCAAAGAAATTGATCACAGATGCAAAGTACTATCTTTGGGATGAACTATATCTCTTCAAGAGATGTACAGACGGAGTAATCCGTAGATGTGTGCCTAAAGAAGAAGCACAGAAGATCCTCTGGCACTGCCATAGATCATAGTCTGGAGGACATTTTGGAAGTGAGCGAACAGCCACAAGAGTCCTCCAATGCGGCTTCTACTGGCCTACTCTCTATAAAGACTCCCGAGTGTTTGTACTTAACTCTGACAGTTACCAAAGATCTGGCAATCTGCCTCACAGTTATGCCATGCCTCAACAAGGGATCTTGGAGATTGAGTTGTTTGATGTATGGGGTATTGACTTCATGGGGCCTTTTCCACCATCATACTCAAACACTTATATTCTGGGGGTAGTGGATTATGTATCCAAATGGGTGAAAGCTATTGCAACACCCACTAATGACACTAAGACAGTGCTAAAATTCCTCCAGAAATACATCTTCAGCAGATTTGGTACCCCTAGAGTATTAATCAGTGATGGGGGCACTCATTTCTGTAATAAACAACTTTACTCTGCTTTGGTTCGATACGGAGTTAGCCACAGGGTGGCCACTCCATATCATCCACAAACAATGGGCAAGCTGAAGTCTCTAATAGAGAACTTAAAAGAATCATGGAACGGACTATGATTAACCTTAGAAGGGATTGGGCAAGAAGCTTGGATGATGCTCTGTGGGCATACAGAACAGCATTCAAGACCCCTATAGGGAACTTTCCATACCAGCTTGTGTATAGAAAGGCATGTCACTTGCCAGTGAAACTGGAACATAAGGCCTACTGGGCAACCAGATTCCTAAACCTTGATGCCAAGTTAGCTGGAGAAAAATGATTGCTCCAGTTAAATGAGCTAGAGGAATTTAGACTCAATGCTTTCGAGAATGAAAAAATTTACAAAGAGAAAGCAAAAAGATGGCATGATAAGAAATTGTCATCCAGAGTCTTTGAGCCAGGGCAGAAAGTTCTGCCATTTAATTCTAGGCTCAGATTATTCCCCGGGAAATTGAAGTCCCGGTGGAGAGGACCATATGTGATTACAAGTGTGTCACCATATGGATACATAGAGCTCCAGGATAATGATTCTAACAAAAAGTTCATTGTTAATGGACAAAGAGTCTAACACTATCTTGAAAGCAATTTTGAGCAAGAATGTTCAAAACTAAGACTTAACTAAAGCTCAGTAATAGTCCAGCTAAAGACAATAAAGAAGCGCTTGCTGGGAGGCAACCCAGCCATTTACAAAGCATATTTGTTAATTAATTGATTTTTACAGGTATATGTCAAGTATCTTCAAGGTAAAATAGCAACTGCTTAAGTTCACAGAGTTACAAAAGGATTCAGAGGATAAAACAGCAAAAAAGGAAGCTCACTGGTGTGAAAAAGTTAGTAAAAGCTGTTTTGGGTGTTGAATGCCCAAAATAAGCACCTACTGGGCGTTCAACGCCAATAAGGATAGCCATCTGGGCGTAAAACGCCAGAAAGGAGCATCTTCTGGGCGTTGAACGCCAGAAAGGAGCATCTTCTGGGCGTTGAACGCCAGAAAGGAGCACCTTCTGGGCGTTCAACGCCAGATTTACAGCGTCCTGAGCGTTCAGAAAAACGCCCAGTGACAAAGGACTTCCTGGCGTTCAACGCCAGAAAGAAGCAACAGCTGGGCATTGAACGCCCAGGAGAAGCAGCGTTTGGGCGTTAAAAGCCCAAAACATGCAGCATTTGGGCGTTTAACGCCAGGATGGTGGGGAGGAGGTAAATTCGTTTTTACTTCACAATTTTTTATTTTTCATATTTTAATTCATGATTCCTTGCATAAACATGTTTCAAAATCTCATCCTTCAATTCCAAAAATTTTAATCCTAATTTCTAAAATTCCTTTTTCAAAAATATCAAATATATCTTAATCCATAAACACAAATCATTTTCCAATCCAATCCAACTCTTTTTCAAATTTTTTCAAAACTCAATTATCTTTTAAAATCTTTTTCAAAATAAAAATTCAGATTTATCTTTTCCAAATATCATTCACAACTTTTTATTTTTAAAATTATATCTTTTTCTTATCGTATTTATCTTTTATAAATCATATCCTCTATCTTATCTTTTTAAAATTTTTGAAAATCCACCCCCTCCTTTTTAAATCCACATTCAGCCTCCCTACTCTCATCCACCATGCGACACTAGCTCTCCTTCTATCCCTCTCCTTTCTTTTCTTTTGCTTGAGGACAAGCAAAACTCTAAGTTTGGTGTGTTTATCTGTGATCACTAAACCATACTCACTAAGATCATGGCTCCTAAAGGAAAACAACCCACTCCAAGAGGCAAGAAAGAGAGTATTCCAAAACCACTTTGGAATCAAGGGAAGTTCTTAACCAAAGAACATTTAGACCATTACTACAAAATAATGGGTCTAAGATCAGTGATCCCGGAAGTCAAATTTGATCTGAAAGAAGATGAATATCTGGAAATCCAAGAGCGAATTCGAAACAGGAACTGGGAAATCCTAGCTAATCCTGAAATAAAAGTGGGAAGGAATATGGTTCAGGAGTTCTACGCTAATCTGTGGCAAACAGACAGGCAGAGAATATCTGGAACTGCCCTCTATGACTATCGGACTTTGGTCAGAGGAAAGATTGTTCACATCCACCCTGACAAAATCAAGGAGATCTTTAAGCTGCCTCAGCTGAAAGATGACCCAGACTCCTTTAATAGGAGAATGATGACGACAAACAAGGGCCTGGACAAGATTCTAGAGGATATATACATCCCTGGAGCCAGGTGGACCACCAGCACCACGGGCATCCCAATTCAACTCAAGAGAGAAGACCTCAAACCAGTAGCCAAACGCTGGCTGGACTTCATTGGGCGTTCTATATGACCACTAGCAACCGCTCTGAAGTCACCATTAAAAGAGCAGTGATGATCCATTGCATTATGTTGGGAAGAGAAGTGGAAGTTCATCAGCTGATTTCGTGTGAATTTTACAAAATTGCAAACAAGAACTCCAAAGATGCCAAATTGGCTTATCCAAGCTTAATCTCTATGCTATGTAAAGATGCTAGAGTGAAGCTGGGAATAACTGAGTATATCTCAGTTGAGCGGCCAATCACCAAAATATCAATGGAAAAACAACAAGTGCAGGATGATCCCATAAAAAGGAGAGCACAGGAATTCCTCCCAGAAATCCTTCAATTTGAATACTGGGAGTATCTTGAAGCATCTATTACCAAGTTGCAAGAAGCCATGGACCAAATAAAGGAAGAACAGAATAATCAAAATAGCATGCTCTACAAATTGCTTGGAGAACAAGAGGAGCAAAGGCGTGACTTGAGGGAACTGAAGCGTTAGAAGCTGTCTGAAGGGCCAAGCACCCCACAGATTAAAGGAGCATCCACCTCCCAAAATCCAGGTTGTTGAGTCCTAATCTTTTCCCTAACTCTGTGATAACTGTTCTTATTGTGAATTTACCTTAGAAGTTATATATTAGTAGTAGTAATTAGTATATCTATTTTGATTTTATCTCCAATTAAGCTATAATTTATTTTTCTCATCATCATCAAACATGAATAAAATAGTGGATTTTTAGAATAAAGAGGCAATATTTTTTCGAGTTCTTAATAAGGAAAATTCTATTTAGTTATATGTGGTGGCAAAACTTTTTGTCTTCTGAATGAATGCCTGAATAGTGCATATTTTTTATATTGAATTTTATGAATGTTAAAATTGTTAGCTCCTGAAAGAATGATGAACAAGAGAAACATTATTGATGATCTGAAAAATCATGAAATTGATTCTTGAAGCAAGAAAAAGCAGTGAAAAACAAGCTTGCAAAAAAAAAAAGCAAAAGAGGTAGAAAAAGCCAATAGCCCTTTAAACCAAAAGGCAAGGGTGAAAAGGATCCAAGGCTTTGAGCATCAATGGATAGGAGGGCCTAAGGAAATAAATCCAGGCCTAAGCGGCTAAATCAAGCTGTCCCTAACCATGTGCTTGTGGCATGCAGGTCCAAGTGAAAAGCTTGAGACTGAGTGGTTAAAGTCATGATCCAAAGCAAAAGAGTGTGCTTAAGAACTCTAGATACCTCTAATTGGGGACTTAAGCAAAGCTAAGTCACAATCTGAAAAGGTTCACCCAGTTATGTGTCTGTGGCATTTATGTATCCGGTGGTAATACTGAAAACAAAGTGCTTAGGGCCACGGCCAAGACTCATAAAGTAGCTGTGTTCAAGAATCAACATACTAAACTAGGAGAATCAATAATACTATCTGAATTCTGAGTTCCTATGGATGCCAATCATTCTGAATTTCAAAGGATAAAGTGAGATGCCAAAACTGTTTGGAAGCAAAAAGCTACTAGCCCCGCTCATCTAATTAGAATCTGAGCTTCACTTAAAACTCTGACATATTATTGCTTCTTGATTTCTTTTTATCCTCTTTTATTTATCTAGTTGCTTGAGGACAAGCAACAGTTTAAGTTTGGTGTTGTGATGAGCGGATATTTTATACGCTTTTTGGGGGTAATTTCATGTAGATTTTAGTATGTTTTAGTTAGTTTTTAGTATAATTTTATTAATTTTTCGGCAAAATTTATATTTATGGACTTTACTATGAGTTTGTGTGTTTTTCTGTAATTTCAGGTATTTTCTGGCTGAAATTGAGGGAACTGAGCAAAAATCTAATTCAGGCTGAAAAAAGACTACTGATGCTGTTGGATTCTGACCTCTCTGCACTCAGAATGAATTTTTTGGAGCTACAAGAGTCTAATTGACGCGCTTTTAATTGGGTTGGAAAGTAGACATCCAGGGCTTTCTAGCAATATATAATAGTCTATACTTTGCGCGAAGATAGACGACGTAAACATGCGTTCAACGCCAGTTCTATGTTGCAATCTGGCGTTCAGCGCCAGAAACAGGTTGCAAGTTGGAGTTCAACGCCAGAAACAGGTTACAACCTGGCATTCAACTCCACAAACAGCCCAGGCATGTGAGAAGCTTAAGTCTCAGCCCCAACACACACCAAGTGGGCCCCAGAAGTGGATTTCTGCACCAATTATCTTAGTTTACTCATTTTCTGTAAACCTAGGTTATTAGTTTAGTATTTAAACAACTTTTAGAGACTTATTTTGTACCTCATGACATTTTTAGATCTGAATTTTATACTCTTTGATGGCATGAGTCTCTAAACTCCATTGTTGGGGGTGAGGAGCTCTGCAGCGTCTCGATGAATTAATGCAATTATTTCTGTTTTCCATTCAAACATGCGTGTTCCTATCTAAGATGTTCATTCGCGCTTAACTATGGAGAAGGTGGTGATCCGTGACACTCATCACCTTCCTCAATCCATGAACGTGTGTTTGACAACCACCTCCGTTCTACATCAGATTGAATGAGTATCTCTTAGATTCCTTAATCAGAATCTTCGTGGTATAAGCTAGAATTGATGGCGGCATTCATGAGAATCCGAAAAGTCTAAACCTTGTCTGTGGTATTCTGAGTAGGATTCTGGGATTGGATGACTGTGACGAGCTTCAAACTCATGAGTGTTGGGCGTGATGAAAAATGCAAAAGAATCAATGGATTCTATTCCGACATGATCGAGAACCAACAGCTGATTAGCCATGCTGTGACAGAGCATTTGGACCATTTTCACTGAGAGGATGGAAAGTAGCCATTGACAACGGTGACACCCTACATAGAGCTTGCCATGGAAGGAACTTTGCACTTTTGCATGAGAGGAAACATTATGTTACAGGAATTCAAAAGACAAAGTATCTCTAAAACTCCAACATATTCTCCATTATTGCACAACAAGTAATTATTTCATGCTCTTTTATTTTTCTTAGTAATTCAAACTGATAATCATAATTGATATCCTGACTAAGAATAATAAAATAACCATAGCTTGCTTCAAGCCAACAATTTCCGTGGGATCGACCCTTACTCACGTAAGGTATTAGTTGGACGACCCAGTGCACTTGCTGGTTAGTTGTGCGGATTGCAAAAGTGTGATTGCAATTTCGTGCACCAGTAAGCTTGAAACTATTTTTTTTAACTGCAGTGGTGGACACTTATTGCATTTGAGCCTACTCCTTTGATGATGTTAGCCGATTCTCAAGCTGCTGTTGCAGCCTATATTTTTTTGGATATGTTAGATCCGTACGTGTGGTTTATGATTATGTGTAATATGTAATGGTTTAAAAATTCTATGATTCTCCCAACTAACCATTTTGTGACTTTGGCAATTCTGAAGAGTTAGTAATCTCAGATGAAAAAGGTTATAGAAGTACATTTAGATGTCTTGTACCGGAGAGATCTGTCAAATCACGAGTAAGTATAGAGGTCAATGCATATTATACAATTTCTTGTAATTATATTTTAAGCCTCTATTTACCTATAAACATGTTTTACATATAATTTTAACATATTGTAGGTCATAAACCTGGTGGCACTTATGATGACACGTGTATTTCGACGTAGGAATAAAGATCTAATTTGCTGGTTCATGCCTGAACATTTTATAGTAAAGTTATCCCTATAATATTTTTAAATTATTAGTTAATATTTTTGTCTAATAGTTTAAGTGGATATACTAATTTATAAGGAAGTTCTTTCTTCTAGACTAAACCATGCTATGTACTCACACGAGTAAATAATTAAATTATCAATTCAAAAATAGTTAAATTGAAGGCATATTTTCATTTAACAATTTTTTTTGTATGTAGCAATATGTTTTAAGCGACAAATACACACCAGCTGAGGTTATCTTTGATTTCCTTTGAGCATATATGTCACTAAAAATTAGCCACATCGTTAGGGTACAAGTGACCAATTTGTTTCCCATTAATATACTGTTATATTTTTTTAGTGTTTATAATGGTTTAAGGTTTATCACCGGTTTTTATCTCTATCTGTGAGGAACTACATTGGTATTTGGTTATTATTGACTTTACGAGTCGTCGTCTAATCATATTGGATTCACAGCCTTGTGTTGGAAACCATCAACAACGCAAAAGGAACACAATTAAAGTGGTAATTATTTGTTCTAAATCAGTACTCAATCTTCTGGAATCACTTAACAATTTAAATAACCATTTGTTGTAACTAGTACTCTTAGTCAATTTAAATCATTTACAATTCACTCTTCTTCTTTTTTTTTGTCTGAATTCACTCTTGTACATGCAACTTATTTAGAAGCGATGTTAGATGATCATATTTTTTATGATGATAAGTCTAAAGTTGTAGATTGCTCCACTTTTTGGCCTATGACACTTTTTGGCCTACCCACTCAAAAAAATAGATCGTAAGTCTAATATTAAAACTTTTTTTTAAATATCATAACTCTTTCAATAGATTATATCTTATATGTATATAATAACTATTTGTTGAATGCTTTTTATCATAGGAATGATAACGGAGTTTGGGTGACCAGTTAGATGAGAGAATGTACTTTACAAGATGACTTCAATATTCAGGTCATATTTATAAGAAAGTATTTTTAAAATAATTTTTCCAACACACTTCTAATTAGAATTATATTGTTGGTGCTCTAAGCAGATTAACAACTCCACATGAATGAGACTTGTCGTGGATCTGGTTTTAGAGGAGTACAACGATTTATGTCTCGTAATACAAGAAAATGCTTGGCAATATAGGACCAAGGTGGAAGTAGAGCATGAAGACTGATAAACCACTATTTTATGGTTTATCTTGTACTAAATTGAGTGGTATTTATCAATTATCTGCATACTTATTCATATAATTTGCATTGTTTTACAAATCCTTCCCAATGTTATTCTATGATTGAAAACTTGCTTCCTAAGCCCTTAACTTGTGTATTTTTAATTCCTTTTTTTTACCATTCGATGTCGTAATCCGTGTGTTAAGTGTTTTCAGGCTTTATAGGGCAGGAATATCTTAGAAGATGGAAAGGAAGCTTGCAAAAATGGAAGGAACACAAGAAGCTAAGGAGTTGACCAGCGAGCACTGACGCGCACGCGCACATGACGCGTTCGCGCCATTTGGTGCCTTCCATAAGGGCACGGATGCGTACCAGACGCGGATGCGTACATCGCGCAGAGGACCATCGACGCGCACGCGTACGTGACGCGTACGCGTGCCTTGCGCCACGTGCAGAATTCACAAAAAATGCTGGGGGTGATTTTGGGCTGAGTTTTGACCAAGTTTTCAGCCCAGAAACACAGACTGGAGCCAGGGGACAGCAGAGACTCAACACACATTCCCACATTCACTTATTCAATAGTTTTTAGTTTTAGTTTCGGGATCTTAGAGAGAGAATTCACTACTTTCTCTAGGGTTCTTCATATTCATAGATTCCAGTTTTATGCTTTTGAGTTGGATATTAAAAAGAGTTACTACCTCCGTGAAGTCTTTATGATTCTAGTTTGTTTCCTATTCCTTTACTCTCGTTATTTTCCCATTTACCCTATTCAGAGTTACAATTGGATATCTTCTATTTTTGAATTTATTAATGCAAAGTATTTTTTTATATTTAATTTCTTTATTTACTTGATTATCTCAACCCAATTCCAAAATTATTATGTCTTCTTTCTACTCCCTTTACATGAATGCAGAATTGGCATCAATGTCAATAGAGTAGACTTTTAACTTGGCTTTGGAGTTGCTTAATATTAGAGACTCTTGAGTTGGAAGACCCAAGAGTTAAATAGTAATTGGAAATTGTTGGCTGGCTCTCTTGTCACTAACGCTAATCCTTCTCGAGGGAGAGGATTAGGACTTGTGAATTGGGGTTAGCTTGACTATTTGACTTTCCTTCATTCGTTAAGGGTTAACTAAGTAGAAACAACAACCTATCATTATTTATCTTGGGAAATCCACCAAGGATAGAACTTCCAATTAATCTTCTCCAAGCCAAGATCTTTATTTCAATTACATAAAATCTCTTGTTAATTTATAATTATTTATTTTCCCATTCCCCAAACTCCAAATTTCTGAGAAAACCCCTAATCAATAATTCACACTCTCTTAGCAACTCGTTGGGAGACGACTTAGAAACTCTATTCCCAGTATTTATTTCTAAATTTTGTGATAACCCTTTTAAATTGATACGCAGAATTCTTATTGATTAAAAACTGTACTTGCAACGTTAATTTCTGTTTTTAAATTCTTAATCGGTAATTTTTCGTACGTCAATTTTTGGCGCCGTTGCCAGGGAGTTGCAACAGTGTGCTAAGTTATTGATTAGTGTAAATATTTTTATTTACATACTTGCATATTTTTTATTACCATGAGCTGTATGTTTCTTTCGTTAAATGACGCATTCACTACCTGATCCGAGCTTAGCCGCGTTTGATCCGGAAATTGAAAGAACTATTTCCCATATAAGGCGAGCTCAGCGTCGGTTAGCCTTTGAGGGTGGCAAAGTGGTTACTACCAATTCACCAGTCTTATCTGAGGACGAATCTAAAGCATCATTTAAGGGAGAAACAAGCTCCTCTTCTACTGACTCTGTTGATTTACGCGCAGATAACATGGCAGCACCCCGCAGGGTTACTCTCCAGGAAGCAGGAGCTCCGGACTTTACACTGCCACCTTTCCAAACGCGTCAGCCAAATCTGGGTGCAGATGTTGAACTGAACACTACACTAATCAATCTACTGCCAAGGTTTCATGGCTTACCTGCTCAAGAGCCTCTCAAGCACTTCAGAGATTTTCAGAGAGCCTATTTTACTGTTAGGCGTCATGGTGCAGATGGGACTTCTATTCTGCTAACATCCTTATGTATTGGAATTATTATTGTGGTCCATAAAATATAGGTCAGTGGTAACTCCGCACAATTAATTATTTACCAATATAAACATAGATGCCTAAAAGATAGTTTATTTTGAAACATCTGCCAAATGCAACATATGAATTTGAAGCATCTAGGAAAAATATTATCTTTCGTTCAATCAATATAACAATCTACGAAGTTACAATGTCAAAGACATGATGACATCACACTAATAATTTGGTGTAAAGGCTATTAAGTGTTACAGCTTTTTCCTTTTTCATTTGTGTCGTGTGTGTATGTCTGTGTGTATGTGTGTGTGTGTGTGTGTTTGTGTGGGGGGGAGGAGACAATGAAGGAAGGAAAGGAACCATGATGGGGATGAAACCCTGAAATCAGTTCAAGCTCACAGGGGAGATAAAGTAAAATGGTAAAAATCCTAACAAGTCACTGGATACTGCCAACTTTCAACTAATCCTAAATCCTTACCATGATTATCCGTATAATCTACTCACCGAATCCTAACAAGTCACTAGATATTACCAACTCGCCACTCCAATTCACTTCTCTGTACAATATCAACACACGCTCAATATTCAACCTAGTGCATTGTGTTGTCAGAATCCAGAACTGCTTAAAACTCTGAAAAATTCAACGTATGAACCAAAAATCATCTACAGTAACAAAAGAATGTAGAGCACAAGAACAACTAAATCAAAGAAGATACTTTGTAGTACCAGGAAGTAAAAGATCAACTTGTTTGTCCCCAACAGAGTATGCCCTCAACGTGTTTTCTCTAATGTGGGGTCCAGGTGCAGTGTTCACATAGTCCGGTTCATGGGCAACCAACAGTAACCCTTTAGGAAGAATCAACTCATCCCCTTCCTAGACTGAATCTAGTGTACGTAAAGCAGGCCCAAATTCTCTCAATAAAAGGCAAAAGAATTTTTCAAAAAGAAAGAGCAGGAAAAAGAAATTTGTAGCAAATTTGTAAAACAACTCAAAACAGAAATCATGAGTTTATGTTTCATCAGATCTGTCAAAGTCTCACTTTGTTTAAGGATATGACTGAGATAGCCTTTATAAACGTTCGAGGGATCCTGCCCAATGAACTTAGGCTCACCTAATCCTTAAGAGCGATATTTACATGCTATAAAATATATCAAAAAACTATAGATGTAAAAGATGTTATAGGTTCATTAGAAATATGACCAGCAAAACTTTTTTCCACTAGATGGGGTTATATATGTTCACTAGATATGCAACCAACAAAACAATTTTTCCCCCTGGATATGGTTGGCTATATAGATTAAATGAAACATTTGTCCTATCTGTAGAAAAATTTAATCAATAATTTCTAAAAGAAACTTCTTATGTCAAATTTTAGAAAACTTGCATTAGAAATAAAAAGTGTATTTAATAATTCCTTCTCCAGAAGATAAGCTATCCTATTGCTGTAAAGATCTAGGATATTCTGCTAAGGCCCTTAGATTCTCTGGAGCTCTGAACTGTAATCCTAGAAGAAGGCTATAATCAATTATGTGTTCAAACTCCAAGAAAGTGTGATGAGCGGATATTTTATACGCTTTTTGGGGGGTATTTTCATATAGTTTTTAGTAGGATGTAGCTACTTTTTAGTATATTTTTATTAGTTTTTATGCAAAAATCACATTTCTGGACTTTACTATGAATTTGTGTATTTTTCTGTGATTTCAGGTATTTTCTGCCTGAAATTGAGGGACCTGAGCAAAATCTGATTCAGAGGCTGAAAAAGGACTGCAGATGCTGTTGGATTCTGACCTGCCTGCACTCGAAATAGATTTTCTGGAGTCACAGAAGCCCAATTGGCGCACTTTCAATTGTTTTGGAAAGTAGACATCCTGGGCTTTCCAGCAATATATAATAGTCCATACTTTGCCTGATTTGTGATGACGCAAACAGGCATTTAACGCCAACTTTCTACCCTATTCTGGCGTTAAACGCCAGAAATAGGATACAAGTTGGAGTTAAACGCCCAAACTGGCACAAAAGCTGGAGTTTAACGGCAGGAATAGTCTCTACACGTGAAAGCTGCATTGCTCAGGCCAAACACACACCAAGTGGGTCTCGGAAGTGGATTTCTGCACTATCTATCTTAGTTTACTCATTTTCTATAAACCTACGTTACTAATTTAGTATAAAAACTACTTTTAGAGATTCATTTCACATCTCGTGACATTTTACATCTGAATTTTTATCTTCTACGACATGAGTCTCTAAACCCCATGGTTGGGGGTGAGGAGCTCTGCTGTGTCTCAGTGGATTAATACAATTACTTCTGTTTTGTATTCAATCACACATGATTCTATTCTAAGATATTCACTCGTACTTAAACATGATGAATGTGATGATCTGTGACACTCATCACCATTCTCAACCTATGAACACGTGCCTAACAACCACTTCCGTTCTACCTTAGATTGAGTGTTTATTTCTTGGGTTCCTGATTCACGAGTTTGACTGCCTCTCCTAACAACAGAGCGTTCAATCTGTGAATCCAGACTCTTCGTGGTATAAGCTAGAATCAATTGGCAGTATTCTTGAGATCCGGAAAGTCTAAACCTTGTCTGTGGTATTCCGAGGAGGATCTGGGATGGGATGACTGTGAAGAGCTTCAAACTCACGAATGTAGGGCGTAGTGACAGACGCAAAAGGATCACTGGATCCTATTCCAACACAAGTGAGAATCGACAGATGATTAGCCATGTACATGGACTATTTTTGCTGAGAGGACAGATGGTAGCCATTGACAATGGTGATCCACCAACATACAGCTTGCCATGGAAGGAGCCTTGCGTGCGTAAAGAAGACAACAGTAGGAAAGCAGAGATTCAGAAGACAAAGCATCTCCAAAATCTTAACCTATTCTCCATTACTGCATAACAAGTATTATTCACTTCATGTTCTTTTACTTTTTACAAACAAAACTCTCCTCATTATTAATCTCCTGACTAAGGTTTACAAGATAACCATAAATTGCTTCAAGCCGACAATCTCCGTGGGATCGACCCTTACTCACTTAAGGTATTACTTGGACGGCCCAGTGCACTTGCTGGTTAATGGCATCGGAGTTGTGAAAAGTGTGAATCACAATTCTGTGCACCAAGTTTTTGGTGCCGTTGCCGGGGATTGTTCGAGTTTGAACAACTGACGGTTTATTTTTTTATTTAGATTAGGAAAAATTTGTCTTTTACTTTCTTTATTAATTGTTAGTTTTTCATTGAGTCTAGTTGCATGTTTTAAGTTTGGTGTCCTTTGTGTTTTTGTCATCTAAAAAAAATATATAATATAATAATTAAAACTGTTCATACCCTGGGTCGAGTTGTCCGATCCGGGATGTTCAACAGACAAAGCGACCTACCTCATCAGGTCAGGACAATCTGACCTCTCCTCAAAGAGCTCGGCCAAGTCACAGGAAAGCCCAAAGAAGGGCCCAAATAGAGGAACACGCCCAAATCCTAAGGCAGCCCAAGCCTATGGAGAGAAGGGCAGTTCCCTTGAAGATTAGCTGATCTCACCCAAAAGATAAGATAAGATAGGATAAGATAACTAACTTATCTTATCTAAGAAGGTCACTTTACGCCATTATAAATACACTGGAGCACCCAGGTATAACTCATACTCTGATTCTACTGAATACCTGCTTAATACCCTTGCTAACTTAAGCATCGGAGTCCCTTGCAGGTACCCCCCACCCTTCGGTGGTAAAGGATCAGCAGCACTCTCAGTTCCACAAGTCGGACACACCAGCTCCGGCCGCTATACACCTGCCTGACACGTCGACTCTGAGCCTCACAGAAGATCTCGACTGAGATCGACCTACAGTTTCAGGTAACCCTCGGAACATTGGCGTCGTGCCGGGGAACCTGGAAGTCATCCCATCACCATGGAAGACGACCATGACAACGACCACGATTCAGGTTTGGAAGATAGAACGCCACACAAGAATGCGGATGTTACACTCAAAGATACTCCGGAGCCCAACGGGGACAAAAATTCATCAAATCCAGGAGTGGTAGAGGCGCTTCAAGATCGATTAAAGCAACTCGAGAAAGAAGCCCAACATCAACGCGAAAAAGAAGAGGATCTGCATCGGGAGATAAGGCGACGCCGAAAATTAGAAGATAAACTTCTAAAACTCGAAGCCGATCTCAAAACTAAAGCTACTCAATCCACTCCAGAGGATAGCTCTCGCAAGGATCAAGATCCATTCACCAGGGAAATTATGAAGACGAAAATCCCAAAGGACTTCAAACTTCCGAATATGACTCTGTATGACGGCACTTCAGACCCCAATCATCATCTCAGCAATTTTAGAAGTAGAATGTACCTCACTGACGCCTCAAATGCAGTTCGCTGCAAAGCCTTTCCAACAACTCTTACCAAGATAGCCATTAGATGGTTCGACAGCCTACCTCCAAAATCCATCTCGAGCTTCAACAACCTGGCCAAAAAGTT
Organism: Arachis hypogaea; assembly: GCF_003086295.3. NCBI lineage: Eukaryota > Viridiplantae > Streptophyta > Magnoliopsida > Fabales > Fabaceae > Arachis > Arachis hypogaea. The sequence goes on from NC_092045.1 coordinate 20,467,677, forward strand.
CCTGGTCAGATTTTCCATACAAAAGGATAAGGCTAAACACGCACCTAGCCTACTAGGAATCAAGCAAGGAGATCGGAAGAGTCTTCGTAACTACATGGAAATATTCAACAAAACATGCATGGACATACAAAGTCTACCAACAGAAGCTGCCATTATGGGCCTTATAAATGGCCTACGAGAAGGACCGTTTAGCCAATCTATATCAAAGAAGTACCCTGCATCCCTGGACAAAGTACAAGAACAGGCGCAGAAGTACATCAACATGGAGGAGAATTCTCGACTTGGGGAAGCCTCGGGGTTCGGTTCCACCTACCGAGATAAAGATAAAGAATCTAAGAAAAAGGAAGATTGCTCCGGGGAGAAAATAAAAAAAATATCATAACTACACCCCTCTTAGGGTATCCTTGGTAGATGTTTACAAAGAAGTCTGCCATACGGAAAAAATACCCCCAGCTCGGCCACTCAAAGGCAAAAGAGGAGGAGGAAATCGGAACGAATACTGTGAGTATCATCGAGTCGGAGGACATTCCACCAACGAATGCTTCGACTTAAAAAATTTCATAGAAAAATTAGTAAGAGAAGGAAAACTAGATCAGTTTTTGGCCAACCGGGACGTAGAGCCAAGAAAAAGAAGAAGGGATGAAGATGTCGGACGGTCTGAGCGATCACCTCGCACACCGGAGAGACACATCCACGTGATACACGGCGGATTTGCGGGAGGAGGAATCTCCAAATCATCTCGCAAGCGACACCTCAAAGAAGTATACCATGTCGAAGGAAAGAAAGAGGCGCCAGACATCCCAGCAATCACGTTTACCAAAGAAGACACATCCGGAATCATCTCAGGACACGACGACCCCATGGTCATCACTATCATACTGGCAAACGCCAACCTCCACTGTACATTAATTGACCAAGGAAGTTCCGCCGATATCTTATTCAAAACTGCCTTCGACAAGCTCGGCTTAGAAGAAAAAGAGCCAAGAGCATACCTGAACAGCCTGTTCGGACTTGGCGATACCCCAGTACAACCACTGGGATACGTATCGCTACATACAACCTTTGGAAAGGGGAACCAATCCAAAACACTCAAGATAGACTACATCGTGGTCGACGTAAGCTCAGCCTACAATGCCTTAATAGGTCGGACAACGTTAAACCAACTCGGTGCAATAGTTTCAACTCCACATTTATGTATGAAATTCCCAACTACAGAAGGGATAGCTACAATAAAAGCAGATCAAAAGATGGCGCGTCGCTGTTATAACGAAAGTCTAATCCTCAGAGGCGAAGGAGGAGAGTTCCACACAATCGAACTTGGTGGAGTTCAGAAGCGAGAAGAACTCCGTCCACAGCCCGAGGGTGAAGTAGAGAAAGTTCAAATCGGAGACACCTCGGATAAGACAACTAAGATTGGCACGATCCTGAAAGGAGATGCAAAGGAATCACTCATACAGTTCTTATGAGATAATGTTGATCTCTTCGCATGAAAAGCCGCCGACATGCCAGGCATAGATCCCGAACTGATGAGACACAAGTTGGCAGTCTACCCGGGATCTTGGCCGGTACAACAAAGACGAAGAAAACTCGGGCCAGAACGGTCTCAGGCTGTAGCAGAACAGGTGCAAGCACTACTAGAGGCAGGGTTCATAAGAGAAGTTAAGTACCCACTATGGCTAGCAAACGTCGTCTTGGTAAGAAAGTCAAATGGGAAGTGGCGAATGTGCACCGACTACACCGACCTCAACAAAGCCTGCCCAAAAGACCCTTATCCACTCCCAAGCATCGACGCTCTAGTAGATGCCTCATCGGGATATAAGTATCTCTCATTTATGGACGCATACTCGGGGTACAACCAGATCCCAATGTATCCACCGGATTAAGAAAAAACCTCATTTCTAACACCCAAAGCAAACTATTGTTATATCGTAAAGCCTTTCGGCCTTAAGAACGCGGGAGCTACTTATCAGAGGCTAATAAATAAGGTCTTCTCAGATCACATTGGAAAAATCATGGAGGTCTACGTGGATGACATGTTGATAAAGACACAAAGTGAAGAAACATTACTGTCTGACTTGGTTCAAGTATTCGACACCATACGGAAGCATGGCATGCGACTTAACACGGCTAAATGCACCTTCACCGTGGAAGCAGGTAAGTTCTTGGGCTTTATGCTCACACAAAGAGGAATCGAGGCAAATCCAGATAAATGTTAGGCCATACTCAACATGAAGAGCCCAACCTGTGTCAAAGAAGTACAATAACTCAATGGGAGATTGGCGGCCTTGTCCAGATTCCTAGCAGTGTCAGCGATAAGATCCCTCCCTTTCTACGCTACTTTAAGGAAGGGAAAGAATTTCGAGTGGACAACGGAATGTGAGAAAGTCTTTCGAGACTTCAAAGAATTCTTGGGGCGACCACCTATCATATCTCGACCACGAGAAGAAGAACCACTCATATTGTACCTCGCAGTAGGAAGCCGGGCAATAGCCTCAGCACTAATTAGAGAATACGAGGGTGGGCAACAACCCGTCTACTTCATTAGCAGAGCACTACAGGAAGATATTGCAGAAAGGGGATACCATTAAGGTTCGGACCAACCAGCCCATAAAGGGGATATTGCAGAAAAAAGATATAGCAGGAAGAATCCTACAGTGGGCAATCGAGTTGTCCAAATTCGACCTCCAATACAAGGCGCGAACAGCCATTAAATCACAATACCTAGCCGACTTCATTGTAGAATTCCCAGACACCCCAGAGATCCCCATAGAGTGGAATATATACGTGGACGGCTCCTCGAATAAAACTGGAAGTGGTGGAGGTGTGATAATCGAAAGCGACCAAGGAACCCAACTTGAGCTTTCCCTAAAATTTGGATTCCCGGCCTCAAATAACCAGGCAGAATATGAAGCGTTATTAGCTAGTTTGAAGCTGGCTAGAGAAGTTGGAGCTCAGAAACTCAACATCTACAGCGATTCACAAGTCGTTACCTCACAAATAACAGGGAGCTACCAAGCCAAAGATCCTACAATGAAAAAGTATTTGGATAAAACCAAGGAACAGCTCGGACAACTCGGGGAATATAGGATCTGCCACATACCTCGCGATCAAAATGCTCGAGCTGACGCACTCTCAAAACTAGCCAGCACCAAACCAGGGGGCAACAATAGAAGCCTCATCCAGGAAATACTACAGAACACGTCAATATCGGAAGAAGAAAAAGTCCTAGCCATAACAGGTCGGGATCAAGGATGGATGACCCCCAAAATTAACTACCTCAAAATAGAAGCGCTCCCTACAGATGAAAAGAAGGCAAAGAGGTTAAAAAGGGAGGCACAAAACTACACTATCATAAACAACACCCTATACAAAAGAGGGTTCTCAGCACCATTGTTAAAATGCGTACCGACCTCCAATACAAAGTAAGTCTTGGAGGATGTACACAGCGGCATTTGTGGCAATCATCTCGGAGTGCAAGCTCTCACCAAAAAGATACTCCGGGCGGGATTCTATTGTCCAACTCTACGAAAGGAAGCTACCGAATTTGTAAAGACATGTCCACCATGTCAGAAGCATGCCAACTTTCACATCGCCCCGCCAGAAAAGCTCATCAGCGTGACCTCACACTGGCCATTTACAAAGTGGGGACTTGATCTTCTCGGACCCTTTCCCCAGGGATCGGGACAAGTCAAGTTCCTCATAGTAGGGGTAGACTATTTCACAAAATGGATCGAGGCAGAATCCCTAGCCAACGCCACTGCTCAAAGAAGTCAGAAATTCCTATATAGGAACATCATTACAAGGTTCGGGGTCCCATACTCCATCACCACAGATAATGGCACCCAATTCACAGATGCAGGCTTCAGAAAACTAGTGACCGACTTAAAATATAAAACACCAGTTCACCTCCGTCGAACATCCCCAAGCCAATGGACAAGTCGAAGTGGCCAACAAAGTCATATTGGCCGGGCTGAAACGAAGACTGCAAGAAGCAAAGGGAGCTTGGGCCGAAGAACTTCCACAAGTCCTATGGGCGTATCGAATAACCCCCCATTCTACTAAGAACGAATCACCATTTCGATTAGCATACGGAGTGGAGGCAATGATTCCAATAGAAGTCGAGGAAGGGTCTCCCCGAGTAGTCCACTACAATGAACAAACCAACTCTCAACTTTAAAGAGAAGAGCTCGACTTACTTCCGAAAATCCAAGAAAGAACTCGGATCAGAGAAGAAGTACTAAAGCGGCGAATGGTTGCCAGGTATAATCAAAAGGTAGTGCCAAGAGGTTTTGCTGAGAATGATCTCATCTTAATTCGAAATGATATTGGAACAACTCGACCCGGAGAAGAAAAACTGGCAGCCAACTGGAAAGGACCTTACTGAGTCACAGAAGTACTTGGGAAAGGCTACTACAGACTGTCCGAACTCGAGGGACGAGAACTCCCCAGATCATGGCACGCCTGTAACCTAAGAAGGTACTATAGCTAGGACAGGTAAGAGATCTCATCACAAGATGCACTCTTTTTCCTGAAAAGGTTTTTTAATGAGGCGTCAAGATTGAGATTTAATCCGACTTAAGGGTATGGAAAACTCTCGCATGTATATATTTGCACTTTCTTTGAATTAAATACATTTCAGATATTTTACAAATTCTCAAGACGCATTAATCTGAAGCATTCATCGTCCGATTATAAAGCAACGGATCGACAGAAAGTGAAGAACAGATTCACTGTACGATCTTGATAGGAATGATCGACCGACAAAGGTGAAAACGCGATTCACCTAAAGGATGATCAGACCGGGGCTAAAACCACCATCTACAAATCGGCAAAGATGAACACAGAAATAATGCAAGAAGTTATCAAAAGTGATCCCAAAAAGAACCTGACGAGGTCTTATGGATTGCTATATAATAACTTAAAAAGACTAGCCGACACTAAAAAGTCGGACCAAGTCAACCCAAGTTATCAGCAAATCCCTAGAAAGAGGTCTGGCCAACCCTATTAAAGAGGAATTGCTATAACCTAGAAGAGATCGACCTAACGAAGTCAGTCTCCTACAAGACAAGTTATAAAAGTAATCCCTGAAAGAGACCTAACAAAGGTCCAAGAAAGAGGATTACAAAAATAACTTAGAAGAGATCGACCTAACGAAGTCAGCCCCCTACAAGACAAGTTATAAAAGTAATCCCTAAAAGAGACCTAACAAAGGTCCAAGAAAGAGGATTACAAAAATAACTTAGAAGAGATTGACCTAACGAAGTCGGTCTCCTACAAGACAAGTTATGAAAGTAATCCCTAAAAGAGACCTAACAAAGGTCCAAGAAAGAGGATTACAAAAATAACTTAGAAGAGATCGACCTAATGAAGTCGGTCTCCTACAAGAAAAGTTATAAAAGTAATCCCTGAAAGAGAACTAACAAATGTCCAAGAAAGAAGATTACAAAAATAACTTAGAAGAGATCGACCTAACGAAGTCAGTCTCCTACAAGCAAGTTATAAAAGTAATCCCTGAAAGAGACCTAACAAAGGTCCAAGAAAGAGGATTACAAAAATAACTTAGAAGAGATCGACCTAACGAAGTCAGCCCCCTACAAGACAAGTTATAAAAGTAATCCCTAAAAGAGACCTAACAAAGGTCCAAGAAAGAGGATTACAAAAATAACTCAAAAGGGGACCAACACAAAGAAATCGGTTATGGGGCGCTAAAAATACAAGCAAAAGCGAGAAAACCGACAAACAAGTCGGACCCATACAAGTCACGACCTCAAAGGATCCAAGTTACAAACAATAAAGTACAAAAGCAATCCAAAGAGATCAAGCAGCAAGATTCCAACACTCTCAGAAACCAGAAGAGATACCATGTTAAAGCGCAATAAAAGCATAGTATGATAAAGCTTCAAGAGGCCACCAGAATCTACCTCAGAAAGCTACTTTTGTTTTTCAAAGTAAAAGTTGCCAGGTAGGCAACTAAAAAGCGTCAGTAGTTAAACAAAATAATAAAACAGTTCAAAAGCCCACAAAGAGGGCTATTTACACAAATACTTAAAAAGAAGATCAGCAAAGATCGGGAGCCTTCCCGGCAGCATCAGTACGGGGAGAAGGAGGACGAGTCTGAATAGGCACAACATCTACAGTTCCATCATCCCGGTTTAAAATCTGACAATCCGGATCAGACGTAACTAGAGGAACCGAGGAGGTCGACACCTTGATAGAAGGCACTGGGGAGGTTCAACATCATCATCAGGATCATCTGGGACAATCTTGCCATCCTTTACTACGTTATCAAGACTAACAAGAGTCAAGTCAGCATCGGGAGCAACAATCCAGAACTGCTCCATCAGGCTCTCAGAGGCGGCAGTTACGCTGCCCACAAGGTGACCCTGAAGCTCGGCATAATTAACCCGAGCAGTTTCCAAATCATCCCAGAGATGCATTAACTCCCTATAAGCTGAGACATAGCTATCCTTGTGCTTCAGTGCCATGTCTTCAGCCAACATCAAAGAAGCAGCCAAAGCAATAGAGCTGGCCTTCTCACCCTCCAGTTCCTTCTCTACCTTCGCCAACTTCACCTCCAACTCATCCTTCAGACCCTTGATCCGATCAAATTCTGATTTGGCCTCCTCCATGAAGGATTTTGTGGCATGAATCGGGATCCCCTGAATAGTTCAGAAAATAGCCGCTCCCATATATGCCATTTTCACACTACTTTTGGTGATAAAATCCAGATGCTGAAGAAGAGACACATCGTCCATAGAGAGCCCGCCATAGGGGGCAATTTGCTGGTCAACAAACTCGACAACATCAAAATCCGGGGCATCCAGGTTAAAGGACTCAGATGTTTTTGCTTTTTTAAGGGAGGAACACCAGAAGCAACGGCAGAAGTCTGTGGAGGATCGACCTGACAAAACCGAGGAGTAGGAATTGCTTTCCTCGGCCCGGGAGAACTCGGCACAGGAGGCTTCACTAGGATCTGAGAAGATCCCTCTCTGGCTACTTTGGCCGAGATGTTCAGAGCAGCAGTCGCCTTCTTTGCCTTTTTAAAGGCCTTCACGGAGTTGTTGTTCTTTGACATCTCTGCAAATACAGAATCAGCCACAGCAAAGAGTTACAGTCACAATAAGAGAAAGGAAAAATTAAGAAACAAGTATAGAAAACAAGTCAGACAAGTACCCAAAATAGTCCGAACCAAGGACGGGTCATTCAAAATCCTTTTTGTATCAAGATGGGGTGGTGCCCTCCATAGATCCTCAAGAACAACAACAAAAGCACGCTCAACATCATCAAGCATCTCCCAGGTATAGCGAGACACTCTTACATCCCTTTGCCACTCTAGAGGGAAAGAAGGCTCATCATTTTCATCAAGAACAAAGGGGCGGGCCCCTCGACAGTACGAACCCTAAAGAAGTAATTCTTAAAGTCCTTAAAGGACTCATCATACATAGCAAAAACTTTATGGCCCTGGGCGGACCTGAAAGAAACCAAGGAAGCTTTCTTTTTTGAAGAACCACCAGGCTTGGTGGAAACAAACAAATAAAGAAAAAGAGTCTGAGAGGGTGTTAGATCTAATTCTCGGTAGAAAAGCTGAAAATTTTTAATAAAACCCCAGGAATTTGGGTGAAGCTGGGATGGGGCAATATTACACGACCACAACAGGTCGGTCTCGAAAGCAGTAAAAGGAAAAGTAACGTTCAACTGACTGAAGAAGTATTCATAGGTATAGAAGAAGGGACGCTCCCTCTCAATGGAAGTCGGAAAACAAACTCTCTCATCAGAATCGGGAGCAACAAGCTCATAATCCTCCTCATGGGTACTGTTACCACAAATCCTATGGCGCTTCCTCAGCTCTGTGCAAAATTCGGCATCCACAACAGAAACACACAACAAAACAAAGGAGTCCAGCCAATCGGACATCCCCTCAGAAACTCTGGAACACATCTCTACAATGTTATTGCGAGAAGACATGAGGCCAACTAATCCTACGAGTAAGAAAAGAAGATGGGGTTACTGAAAACATCTCGGACAAGGGAGAAAACAACTCAACACGATACAGGCAAACACACAGAAAAGGAAAACCCCAAGACTCAAACCAAAGTCCTGGGGCATCCTTTGGAGGCAATAATAAAGCAAGGTTTCTAGGAAAAATCTCCTTCTCGCATCCCAGCACCTCCCAAAAAAAGAAAAGAAGGCTTCAAACAGCAAGCATTTTCATCAAAGTAAAAAAGTCATAAAAAAACATTGCCTTACAGTCTAAACCAGCAAAAAACCATCCCCAGACATCAAGCACACCAAGCAGAGACCATTAAAGATGCAACCTTTTTCAAGAGCAGACAAAAGCAACCTTCAAATAAAATGAGGAACAGACGCGGACAGCAGTATCAGAACAGAAACAACAAAGAACATGCAAAGCCCTAAAAGCATCAAGCAAAAGCAAAAAGGATCATGCAGAAGATGGAGAAACTCCTAGAAAGCACACAATGGAAACAGAAAGATCCAAACTTTCTCAAAAAGGGAGGATCAAAATCAAAACCTCATCACAAAGCCAAAACAAAGAAAAAGCATGAAATGGGACTAACCTGGAGACGAAAGAAGCTTCGAGAAAGAAAAACGGAGGTGCAGAAATGAAAGTTGCACAAAAAATTGCCAAGCGACGCCGCAACGCAAGAAAGCAGAAGCACAAGCGAAAGACAGAGAGCAGAGGAAGAAGTTGCGAAGAGGTTACAAGGAAAGCAAAATAAGAGAAACCGTTTTTGAGTTTTCAAAATTAAAAACAAAAGGAAACGGGTAATTAATGCTAAGAGTTAAACCCTCGCACGTTCCCGAAAAAAGTGCTGATGTAAAAGCGCGTACTTGTAGAGGAAACGTTCTACATTCAAAAGCTGCTACAAAGGAATCGACAAAATGCTTGAGTTCGGCTTCACCAAAAAAGGACCAAAGCCCAGGACTCAACCTCAACAAAAAGACCGAGCTCAAGCAGGGGCACTGTTCATACCCTGGGTCGAGTTGTCCGACCCGGGATGTTCGACAGACAAAGCGACTAACCTCTTTAGGTCAGGACAATCCACCTCTCCTCAAAGAGCTCGGCCAAGTCACAGGAAAGCCCAAAGAAGGGCCCAAATAGAGGAACACGCCCCAAATCCTAAGGCAGCCCAAGCCTACGGAGAGAAGGGCGGTTCCCTTGAAGATAAGCTGACCTCACCCAAAAGATAAGATAAGATAGGATAAGATAACTAACTTATCTTATCTAAGAAGGCCACTCTACGCCATTATAAATACACTGGAGCACCCAGGTATAACTCATACTCTGATTCTACTGAATACCTGCTTAATACCCTTGCTAACTTAAGCATCGGAGTCCCTTGCAGGGACCCCCCACCCTTCGGTGGTAAAGGATCAGCAGCACTCTCAGTTCCACAAGTCGGACACACCAGCTCCGGCCGCTATACACCTGCCGGACACGTCGGCTCCGACCCTCACAGAAGATCTCGACTGAGATCGACCTACAGTTTCAGGTAACCCTCGGAACAAAAACCTTTTTCAAAAATAGTTTTTCTCTATTTAATCCTTGCTTTTGTTGAATGTGTCTATATTCTTGTGAATCTTCAAGGTGTTCTTGAGTCTTCTATGTGTTTTGATCTTAAAATTTTTAAGTTTGGTGTCCCTTAGTGTTTTCCTCCAAAAATTTTCGAAAAATAAGGGAGCTAGATCTAAAAGTTTTAAGTCCTGTGTCTTTTGTGTGTTTTTCTCTTTCCTCATTAAGTTCAAACATACATTTTTTTTATTTACTCATTAATTTTTGAATCCCTTAGGTTGACTTGGTCAAATTTTTTCGAATCATATCTTTTTAAGATTTTTAAAATTATATCTTTTTCAAAAACTTCCTAACCACTTTCTCTCTCTTCACTTTTTCGAAAATCCTCATAAAACATTTTCAAATCTTTTTTTAGTCTTTTTTATTTTATTATTTCGAAAAAATTATATAAATAAATATAAAATAAAATTTTTATCCACATCATCTCCCTTACTCCATCATGGACCTAAGTGAAAATGAACAGTCCAAAAGGACTTTGGGGTCACATGCTAACCCCACTACTGCTTCATATAGGAGTAGTATCTGTATACCCCCTATAAGAGCCAACACTTTTGAGCTGAACCCTCTGCTCATTATCATGGTGCAGCAAAATTGCCAGTATTCTGGTCTTTCACAGGAAGAACCTAGAGAGTTTCTGGCACAATTCTTACAAATTGCTAACACAGTACATGATAAGAAAGTGGATCAGATGTCTACAGATTATTGCTGTTTCCATTTGCTGTAAAAGACCAAGCTAAGAGGTGGTTAAATAACCAACCCAAAGCCAGCATAAGAACATGGAAACAATTGTCAGACAAATTCCTGAATCAATATTTCCCTCTAAAGAGGATGACACAGCTAAGGCTGGACATCCAAGGCTTTAAACAAGGAAATAATGAATCTCTTTATGATGCCTGGGAGAGGTACAGAGAGATGCTAAGGAAATGCCCCTCTGAAATGTTTCAGAGTGGGTAGAGTTAGACATCTTCTACTACGGGCTTACAGAAAAAGCTCAGATATCTCTAGACCACTCAGCTGGTGGATCTATACACATGAGAAAGACGATTGAAGAGGCTCAAGAGCTTATAGATACAGTTGCTAGAAATCAGCATCTGTACTTAAATAGTGAGTCCTCCATGAAAGAAGAAGCTAAAGCAGTATCAACTGACTTTAGTCCTCAGGAACAAGTTGCAGAACTCAATCAGCAACTATCTTCTAACAAAATAGTTAGCAGAATTTAAGGAGATGCTACAAGAAACCAAAAATGCTAATAAGGATATGGAATCACAATTGAATCAGACAAAATAGCAGTAATCAAAATAGATAACAGAAGAGTGCCAAACAGTTTGATTAAGAAGTGGAAAAACATTAAATACCTCAACTCAAAGCAGCAGAAAGCCAAGAAAAGAACAACTGACAGAGGATGAGCAAACTGCCACCCAAAATCCCTCTGAGGACAGTAAGAGCCTAGAGTGGAATGATTCTGGCGTTCAAACGCCAGAAAAAGGTGAAAAACTAGCGTTAAACGCCCACTGGATACCCAGTTCTGGCGTTCAAACGCCAGAAAAGGGTGAAAAGTTGGCGTTAAATGCCCAACCCATGTCCAGTTTTGGCGTTCAAATGCCAGAAAAAGGTAGAAATCTGGCGTTAAACGCCCATTCCTCTCCCTATCCTGGCGTTCAAACGCCAATGAGGGATTAGACACCTACAAGTGCTAATAATAACTCCCTAAAGAAGACTTCTCAACCTGCCTCTGTAGGAAATAAACCTGCAGTAACCAAGGTTGAAGAATACAAAGCTATAATGCCTTATCCTCAGAAACTCCGCCAAGTGGAACAGGATAAACAATTTGCCCGCTTCGCAGACTATCTCAGGACTCTTGAAATCAAGATCCCGTTTGCAGAGGCACTTGAGCAAATACCTTCTTATGCTAAGTTCATGAAAGAGATCTTAAGTCATAAGAAGGATTGAAGAGAAATTGATAAAGTCTTTCTCACTAAAGAATGCAGTGCAGTCATCTTAAAGAGCTTACCAGAGAAGCTTAAGGATCCTGGAAGCTTTATGATACCATTCACATTGGAGGGTACTTGTACCAAGACAACTCTATGTGATCTTGGGGCAAGTATCAACCTAATCTCTGCATCCACTATCAGAAAGCTTGGCTTGACTGAAGAGGTCAAACCAACCCGGATTTGTCTTCAACTTGCTGATGGCTCCATTAAATATCCATCAAGCGTAATTGAGGACATGATTGTCATAGTTGTGCCATTTGCCTTTCCCACCGACTTTGTAGTGTTGGAAATAGAGGAGCACAAGAGTGCAACCCTCATTCTAGAAAGATATTTTCTAGCAATTGGACGAACCCTCATTGACGTCCAAAAAGGGAAAGTGGCCCTGAGAGTCAATAAGGATGAGTTTAGGCTGAATGTTGTTGAAGCAATGAAGCATCCAGACACATCAAAGGACTACATGAGAGTTGATATTATTGACTCCTTGGTAAAGGAGATTAGTATGGCTGAGAGTCTCGAATCAAAGCTAGAGGACATCTTTAAAGATGTTCATCCTAATCTAGAGGTACCAGAGGAAATAAAAGAACCTCTAAAAACTCCTCAGGAAGAGGAGAAATCTCCTAAACCCAAGCTCAAACCATTACCACCATCCCTGAAATATGCGTTTCTTGGAGAAGGTAACACTTTTCCTGTAATCATAAGCTCTGCTTTAGAGCCACAGGAAGAGACAGCACTAATTCAGGTGCTAAGGACATACAAGACAGCTCTTGGATGGTCCATTAGTGATCTTAAGGGCATTAGCCCAGCCAGATGCATACACAAGATCCTACTGGAGGATAATGCCAAGCCAGTGGTTCAACCACAAAGGCGGCTGAATCCAGCCATGAAGGAGATGGTGCAGAAAGAGGTCACTAAATTACTAGAGGCTGGGATTATTTATCCTATTTCCGATAGCCCCTAGGTGAGCCCTGTCCAAGTTGTACGCAAAAAGGGAGGCATGACAGTGGTTCATAATGAAAAGAATAAATTGGTTCCTACGAGAACAGTTACAGGGTGGCGTATGTGTATTGACTATAGAAGGCTCAATACAGCCACCAGAAAGGATCATTTTCCTTTACCATTCATAGACCAGATGCTAGAAATACTAGTAGGTCATGACTATTACTGCTTTTTGGACGACTGTTCAAGTTATAACCAAATTGCAATAGATCCTCAAGATCAAGAGAAAATAGCATTCACATGTCCATCTGGAGTATTTGCCTACAGAAGGATGCCTTTTGGTCTGTGCAATACACCAGCAACCTTTCAGAGATGCATGCTCTCTATCTTCTCTGATATGGTGAAAAAATTTTTTGGAAGTCTTCATGGATGACTTCTCAGTATTTGGAGACTCATTCAGCTCCTGTCTTGATCATCTAGCACTTGTTCTGAAAAGGTGCCAAGAGACTAACCTGGTTTTAAATTGGGAAAAAAGTCACTTTATGGTGACTGAAGGAATTGTCCCTGGGCATAAAATTTCGAACAAAGGAATAGAGGTAGATCAAGCTAAGGTAGAGGTAATTGAAAAATTACCATCACCCACCAATGTTAAGGCAATCAGAAGTTTTCTGGGACATGCAGGATTCTACAGGAGGTTTATAAAGGATTTTTCAAAAATCGCAAAACCTCTGAGTAACCTGCTAGCTGTTGATACATCATTTATCTTTGACACAGAGTGTTTGCAGGCCTTTGAGACTCTGAAGGCTAATTTGGTCACAGCGCCTATCATTTCTGCACCAGACTGGACATTGCCATTCGAACTAATGTGTGATGCTAGTGATCATGCTATTGGTGCAGTATTGGGACAGAGGCATAACAAGCTTCTGCATGTCATTTACTATGCCAGCCGTGTTCTAAATGACGCACAAAAAAACTACACAACCACAGAAAAGGAACTGCTTGCAGTGGTTTATGCCATTGACAAGTTTAGATCCTATTTAGTAGGATCAAAAGTAATTGTGTACACTGACCATGCTGCTCTCAAATATCTACTCACAAAGCAGGATTCAAAACCCAGGCTCATAAGATGGGTGCTTCTTCTGCAAGAGTTTGATATAGAAATAAGAGATAGAAAAGGGACAGAGAATCAAGTGGCTGATCACTTGTCCCGGATAGAACCAGTGGCAGGAGTGGTGGACGAAATTGTGATCCTCAAAGTTGGTTTCTTTGTACTTGTATGAAATCAAAAATACCCCAAAGAGATCATGGTATGATAAATTGGGATCTTAATAATCCCTGGTGTGATCATAACTCCGTTCAACTTAACCAGCAAGTGTACTGGGTCATCCAAGTAATACCTTACGTGAGTAAGGGTCGATCCCACAGAGATTGTTGGTATGAAGTAAGCTATGGTCACCTTGTAAATCTCAGTTAGGCAGATTAAATGGTTTATGATAAGTTCGAAAATAAATAATAAACAGAAAATAAAATAAGATAGAAATACTTATGTAAATCAATAGTGGGAATTTCAGATAGGCGTATGGATATGCTGTGCTCCTCTTGAATCTCTACTTTCTTATTACATTCATCCAATCCTTCTTACTCCTTTCCATGGCAAGCTGTATGTAGGGCGTCACCGTCGTCAATGGCTACTTTTAATCCTCTCGGGAAAATGGTCCTATGCGCTGTCACTGCATGGCTAATCGTCTGGAGGCATCACCCTTGTCGATGGCTACATCCCATCCTCTCAGTGAAAATGGTCCAAATGCTCTGTCACAGCACGGCTAATCATCTGTCGGTTCTCAATCAGGTTGGAATAGAATCCCTTGATTCTTTTGCGTCTGTCACTAACGCCCAGCCTTCAGGAGTTTGAAGCTCGTCACAGTCATTCAATACCGGAATCTTACTCGGAATACCACAGACAAGGTTAGACTTTCCAAATTCCCGGAATCCTACTCGGAATACCACAGACAAGGTTAACCTTTCTGGATTCCCATGAATGCTGCCATCTATCTAGCTTATACCACGAAGATTCTGTTGGGGAATCTAAGAGATATGCGCCCGGCCTAAGGTAGAACGGAAGTGGTTATCAGTCACGCGCGTTCATAGGTGAGAATGATGATGAGTGTCACGGATCATCACATTCATCAAGTTGTTGTGCAACGTATATCTTGGAATAAGAATAAAAGAGTATTGAATAGAAAATAATAGTAATTGTATTGAAACTTGAGGTACAGCAGAGCTCCACACCCTTAATCTATGGTGTATAGAAACTCCACCGTCGAAAATACATAAGTGAAAGGTTCAGGCATGGCCGAATGGCCAGCCCCATGAAGGTGATAAAAAGACCGAATGGTCAAAAGATGTCCAATACAATAGTAAATTATCCTATTTATACTAGACTAGCTACTTGGGTTTACATGAGTAAGTAATTGATGCATAAATCCACTTCCGGGGCCCACTTGGTGTGTGTTTGGGCTGAGCTTGATCTATCCACGAGCTGAGGCTTCTTTTGGAGTTGAACGCCGAGTTATAGCGTGTTTCTGGCGTTCAACTCCGGGTCGTGACGTGTTTCTGGCGTTTGACTCCAGACAGCAGCATGTACTTGGCGTTGAGCGCCAGTTTACGTCATCAATTCCCGAATAAAGTATGGACTATTATATATTGCTGGAAAACTCTGGATGTCTACTTTCCAACGCCGTTAAGAGCGCGCCATTTGGAGTTCTATAGCTCTAGAAAATCCATTTTGAGTGCAGGGAGGTCAGATTCCAACAACATCAGCAGTCCTTTTGTCAGCCTTTTTCAGAGTTTTGCTCAAGTCCCTCAATTTCAGCCAGAAATTACCTGAAATCACATAAAGACACACAAACTCATAGTAAAGTCCAGAAATGTGAATTAAACATAAAAACTAATGAAAACATCCCTAAAAGTAGCTTGAACTTACTAAAAACTGCCTAAAAATAATGCCAAAAAGCGTATAAATTATCCGCTCATCACAACACCAAACTTAAATTGTTGCTTGTCCCCAAGCAACTGAAAATCAAATAGGATAAAAAGAAGAGAATATACTATAAATTCTAAAATATCAATGAATATTAATTCTAATTAGATGAGCGGGACTTGTAGCTTTTTGCTTCTGAATAGTTTTGGCATCTCACTTTTTCCTTTGAAGTTTAGAATGATTGGCATCTCTAGGAACTTAGAATTTCAGATAGTGTTATTGATTCTCCTAGTTAAGTATGTTGATTCTTGAACACAGCTACTTTTATGAGTCTTGGCCGTGGCCCTAAGCACTTTGTTTTCCAGTATTACCACTGGATACATAAATGCCACAGACACATGACTGGGTGAACCTTTTCAGATTGTGACTCAGCTTTGCTAGAGTCTCCAGTTAGAGGTGTCCAGAGCTCTTAAGCACACTCTTTTTGCTTTGGATCATGACTTTAACCACTCAGTCTCAAACTTTTCACTTGGACCTTCATGACACAAGCACATGGTTAGGGACAGCTTGGTTTAGCCGCTTAGGCCTGGATTTTATTTCCTTGGGCCCTCCTATCCATTGATGCTCAAAGCCTTGAATCCTTTTTACCCTTGCCTTTTGGTTTTAAAGGCTATTGGCTTTTTCTGCTTGCTTTTTCTTTTTCTTTCTATTTTTTTGCCATTTTTTTTGCAAGCCTTTTCTTTTTCACTGCTTTTTCTTGCTTCAAGAATCAATTTCATGATTTTTCAGATTGTCAATAACATTTCTCTTTGTTCATCATTCTTTCAAGAGCCAATAGTTTTAGCATTCATAAACAACAAGATCAAAAATATGCACTGTTCAAGCATTCATTCAGAAAACAAAAAGTATTGTCACCACATCAATATAATTAAACTAAATTCAAGGATAAATTTGAAATTCATGTACTTCTTGTTCTTTTGAATTAAAACATTTTTCATTTAAGAGAGGTGAAGGATTAATGGAATTATTCATAACATTAAGACATAGTTACTAAACACTAATGATCATGAAGTAGAGACACAAAACATAAATGAACACAACATAAAAACCGAAAAGCATAAAGAAATAAGAACAAGGAATGAATCCACCTTAGTGGCGTCTTCTTCTTGAAGGACCAACAATGTCCTTAAGCTCTTCTATGTCCCTTCCTTGCCTTTGTTTCTCCTCCCTCATTGCTCTTTGATCTTCTCTTATTTCATGGAGAATGATGGAGTGCTCATAATGTTCCACCCTTAATTGTTCCACATTGTAGCTCAAATCTTCTAAGGAAGTGTTGAGTTGTTCCCAATAGTTGTTGGGAGGAAAGTGCATCCCTTGAGGCATCTCAGGGATTTCTTGATGATGAGCTTCCTTATGCATCTCTTGAGATCCGTGGAGGGTCTCTCTTGCTTGCTCCATCCTCTTCTTGGTGATGGGCTTATCCTCCTCAATGGAGATGTCTCCTTCTATGATAACTCCAATTGAGTAACATAGATGGCAAATAAGGTGAGGAAAAGCTAGCCTTGCCATGGTGGAGGGCTTTTCGGCTATTTTGTAGATTTCATTGGAGATGACTTCATGAACTTCTACTTCCTCTCCAATCATGATGCTATGAATCATGATGGCCCGATCCACAGTAACTTCAGATCGGTTGCTAGTGGGAATGATGGAGCGTTGAATGAACTCCAACCATCCTCTAGCCACAGGCTTGAGGTCCAGTCTTCTTAGTTGAACTGGCTTGCCTTTGGAGTCTCTTTTCCATTGAGCTCCTTCCACACATATGTCCATTAGAACTTGGTCCAACCTTTGATTAAAGTTGACCCTTCTAGTGTAGGGGCGTACATCTCCTTGCATCATGGGCAAGTGGAACGCCAACCTCACATTCTCCAGACTAAAATCTAAGTATTTCCCCCGAACCATTGTGAGATAATTCTTTGGACTCGGGTTCATACTTTGATCATGGTTCCTAGTGATCCATGCATTGGCATTGAACTCTTGAACCATTAAGATTCCGACTTGTTGAATGGGGTTGGTTAGGACTTCCCAACCTCTTCTTCGGATTTCATGTCGGATCTCCGGATACTCATTTTTCTTGAGCTTGAAAGGGACCTCAGGGATCACCTTCTTCTTTGCCACAACATCATAGAAGTGGTCTTGATGGCTTTTGGAGATGAATCTTTCCATCTCCCATGACTCGGAGGTGGAAGCTTTTGTCTTCCCTTTTCCTTTTCTAGAGGATTCTCCGGCCTTAGGTGCCATTGATGGTAATGGAAAAACAAAAAGCTTATGCTTTTACCACACCAAACTTAAAATATTGCTCGCCCTCGAGCAAGAGAAGAAAGAAGAGAAGAAGAAGAAGAAGAAAATATGGAGGAGAAGGGGGAGTGTAGGTTTCGGCCAAGGTATAGAAGAGGGGGTTGTGTTGTGTGAAAATGAAGTAGAATGGAAGGGTATATATAGGGAAAGGGGAGAGGGTAGGTTCGGCCATGTAGGGTGGGTTTGGGTGGGAAAGTGTTTTTGAATTTTAAAGGTAGGTGGGGTTTATGGGGAAGAGTGGATGGATGTGAGTGGTGAAGGGGATAATTGGGAAGAGAGATTGAAGTTGTTGGGAAGTGTGACATGGGGAAGAGTGTTATAAGATTAGGAGGTAAGGTGGGAATATGTTAGGTGGGGATCCTGTGGGGTCCACAGATTCTGAGATGATCCTGTGGGGTCCACAGATCCTGAGGTGTCAAGGAATTACATCCCTGCACCAAATAGGCATGTAAAATGCCTTTGCATACCATTCTGGCATTTAAACGCCGAGGTGGTGCACGTTCTGGGCATTCAACGCCCATGTGAAGCATGTTCTGGGCGTTCAACGCCCATATGTAGCATGTTTCTGGCGTTGAACGCCAGTTTCATGCTTGTTACTGGCGTTCAGCGCCAGCTTTCCTTAAGGCACATTCCTGGCGTTCAAACGCCAGAATGTTGCTTGTTTCTGGCGTTCAGTGCCAGATTCATGCTCTGTTCTGGCGTTGAACGCCAGTCAGATGCTTCTTACTGGCGTTGAACGCCAGTCTGTCCTTCCTCCAGGGTGTGATTTTTCTTCTGCTATTTTTTTGATTCTGTTTTTAATTTTTATATTTTTTCGTGACTCCACATGATCATGTACCTAATAAAACACAAAATAACAATAAAATAAAATAAAATAAAAATTAGATAATTAAAATTGGGTTGCCTCCCACAAGCGCTCTTTTAATGTCATTAGCTTGACAGTGGGCTCTCATGGAGCCTTACAGGTGATCAGGTCAATGTTGTATAGTCCCAACACCAAACTTAGAGTTTGGATATGGGGTCTTAACACCAAACTTAGTGTTTGGTTGTGGCCTCCCAACACCAAACTTAGAGTTTGACTGTGGGGGATCTTCTCGACTTTGAACTGAGAGAAACTCTTTGTGCTCACTCTCTTTTGTCACAGAGGGATGGCCATGTGCCTTAAACACAAGGTAGTCCCCATTCAATTGAAGGACTAATTCACCTCTGTTGACATCTATCACAGCTCCTGCTGTAGCTAGGAAAGGTCTTCCAAGGATGATGCGTTCATCCTCTTCCTTTCCAGTGTCTAATATTATGAAATCAGCAGGGATGTAAAGGCCTTCAACCTTTACTAACACGTCCTCTACTACTCCATAAGCTTGTCTTAATGACTTGTCTGCCAATTGTAATGAGAACAAGGCAGGTTGTACCTCAATGATCCCAAGCTTCTCCATTACAGAGAGTGGCATAAGATTTATCCCTGACCCCAGATCACATAGAGCTTTTTCAAAGGTCATAGTGCCTATGGTACAAGGTATTAAGAACTTGCCAGGATCTTGTCTTTTTTGAGGTAAAATTTGCTGAATCCAGGTATCTAGTTCATTAATGAGCAAGGGAGGTTCACTTTCCCAAGTTTCATTACCAAACAACTTGGCATTCAGCTTCATGATAGCTCCTAAATATTGAGCAACTTGCTCTCCAGTCACATCTTCATCCTCTTCAGAGGAAGAATAGTCTTCAGAGCTCATGAATGGCAGAAGGAGATTTAATGGAATCTCTATGGTCTCTATATGAGCCTCAGATTCCTTTGGATCCTTAATAGGAAATTCCTTCTTGCTTGAGAGACATCCCAGGAGGTTTTTCTCACTAGGATTTTCGTCCTCCTCCTCCTCCCTTGTGCATTTGGCCATATTGATCACATCAATGGCCTTACACTCTCCTTTTGGATTCTCTTCTGTATTGCTTGGGATAATACTGGGAGGAGTTTCAATGACTTTCTTACTCAACTGGCCCACTTGTGCTTCCAGATTTCTGATGGAGGATCTTGTTTAACTCATGAAACTAAAAGTGGCTTTTGACAGATCAGAGACTAGATTGGCTAAATTAGAAGTGTTTTGTTCAGAATTTTCTGTCTGTTGCTGAGAAGATGATGGAAAAGGCTTGCTATTGCTCAGCCTATTGCGTCCACCATTGTTAAAGCCTTGTTGAGGCTTTTGTTGATCCTTCCATGAGAAATTTGGATGATTTCTCCATGATGAATTATAGGTGTTTCCATAAGGTTCACCTATATAATTAACCTCTGCCATTGCAGGGTTCTCAGGATTATAAGCTTCTTCAGAAGCTGCCTCTTTAGTACTGTTGGATGCATTTTGCCATCCATTCAGACTTTGAGAGATCATGTTGACTTGCTGAGTCAACACTTTGTTCTGAGCCAATATGGCATTCAGAGCATCAATCTCAGGAACTCCCTTCCTTTGAGGCGTCCCATTATTAATGGAATTCCTCTCAGAAGTGTACATGAATTGGTTATTTGCAACCATGTCAATAAGCTCTTGAGCTTCTGCAGGTGTTTTCTTTAGGTGAATGGATCCACCTGCAGAATGGTCCAATGACATTTTCGAAAATTCAGACAGACCATAATAGAATATATCTAATATGGTCCATTCTGAAAACATGTCAGATGGACACCTTTTGGTCAGCTGCTTGTATCTTTCCCAAGCTTCATAGAGGGATTCACCATCTTTTTGTTTGAAGGTTTGAACATCCACTCTCAGCTTGCTCAGCTTTTGAGGAGGAAAGAATTTATCCAAGAAGGCCGTGACCAGCTTCTCCCAGGAGTCCAAGCTATCCTTAGGTTGTGAATCCAACCATATTCTAGCTCTGTCTCTTACAGCAAAAGGGAAAAGCATGAGCCTGTAGACTTCAGGATCCACTCCATTCGTCTTAACAGTCTCACAGATCTGCAAGAACTCAGTTAAAAATTGATAAGGATCTTCAGATGAAAGTCCATAGAACTTGCAGTTTTGTTGCATTAAGGCAACTAGCTGAGGTTTCAGCTCAAAGTTGTTTGCTCCAATGGCAGGAATGGAGATGCTTCTTCCATCAAATTTGGACGTGGGTTTGGTAAAGTCACCAAGCATCCTTCTTGCATTATCATTATTGGGTTCGGCTGCCATCTCCTTCTCTTGTTCGAAAATTTCTGAAAGGTTACTTCTGGATTGTTGTAATTTAGCTTCTCTTAGTTTCCTCTTCAAAGTCCTTCCAGGTTCAGGATCAGCTTCAACAAGAGTGCTTTTGTCCTTGTTCCTGCTCATATGAAAGAGAAGAAAACAAGAAAAGAAGAGGAATCCTCTATGTCACAGTATAGAGATTCCTTTATGTTAGTAGAAGAAGAAAGGGGAGAAGAGTAAAGAAGAATAGGTTCGGATTTTTAGATGAAGAGAGGTGAAGAGAAGTGTTAGTAAATAAATAATTAAATAGAATAAGAAAAGAGAGGGAGAATTTCAAAAATAATTTTGAAAAAGAGGTTAGTATTTTTGAAAATTAGAGATAAGATAAGATTAAAATTAAAATTTAAAACAAAAAAGAATTTTTTTGAAAAAGAGATGAGATATTTTCGAAAATTAGAGAGGAAAAAGTAGTTAGGTGGTTTTGAAAAAGATAAGAAACAAACAAAAAGTCAAATAGTTAGTTGAAAAAGATATTAAAAACAAAATTCAAAAGATTAGAAGATAAGAAGTTAGATAAGATATTTTGAAATCAAATTTTGAAAAAGATAAAATTTAAAAAAAATAAGATAAAAGATAAAAAGATTTAATTCAAAAATTTAAAATTACTTAGTTCACTAACAAGAAACTACAAGATAAAATTCTAGAATTTAAAGATTGAACCTTTCTTAACAAGAAAGTAACAAACTTCAAATTTTTGAATCAATCACATTACTTGTTAGCTAATTTTCGAAAATTAGATATAAAGATAAGAAAAAGATTTTGAAAATATTTTGAAAAAGATTTTTGGAATTTTTCGAAAATAAAAAAAATATGAAAAAGTAATGATTTTTGAAAAAGATTTTGAAAAGATAAGAGTTTTAAAATTGAAAATTTGACTTGACTTGTAAGAAACAACTAATTTTAAAAATTTTTGACCAAGTCAACCCAAAATTTCGAAAATTTGGAGGGAAATAAGGAAAAGATATTTTTTATTTTTTAAATTTTTAATGATGAGGGAGAAAAACATAATTATGACCCAAAACTTAAAAATTTTGGATCAAAACTCATGATGCATGCAAGAACACTATGAATGTCAAGATGAACACCAATAACACTTTGAAGATCATGATGAACATCAAGAACATAATTTTGAAAAATTTTTGATGCAAAGAAGACATGCAAGACACCAAACTTAGAAATCTTTGATGCATGGACTCTAACAAACGAAAAATGCATATGAAAAACAACAAACAACACAAAACAAGAAAACATCAAGATCAAACAAGAAGACTTGTCAAGAACAACTTGAAGATCATGAAGAACACTATGAATGCATGGAATTTTCGAAAATAATGCATAAATTTTAAAAACATGCAATTGACACCAAACTTAAAAATTGACTCAAGACTCAAGCAATAAACACAAAATATTTTTTATTTTTATGATTTTATTATTTTTTTGGATTTTTATTAATTTTTTTTTTGAAAATAAAGTTTGGAAAAACGAAAAAAGAAAAGAAAAATTTTGAAAAAGATTTTTGAAAAGAAAATTACCTAATCTGAGCAACAAGATGAACCGTCAGTTGTCCATACTCGAACAATCCCCGGCAACGGCGCCAAAAACTTGGTGGACGAAATTGTGATCCTCAAAGTTGGTCTCTTTGTACTTGTATGAAATCAAAAATACCCCAAAGAGATCATGGTATGATAAATTGGGATCTTAATAATCCCTGGTGTGATCATAACTCTGTTCAACTTAACCAGCAAGTGTACTGGGTCATCCAAGTAATACCTTACGTGAGTAAGGGTCGATCCCACAGAGATTGTTGGTATGAAGCAAGCTATGGCCACCTTGTAAATCTCAGTTAGGCAGATTAAATGGTTTATGATAAGTTCAAAAAGAAATAATAAACAGAAAATAAAATAAGATAGAAATACTTATGTAAATCAATAGTGGGAATTTCAGATAGGCGTATGGATATGCTGTGCTCCTCTTGAATCTCTACTTTCTTATTACATTCATCCAATCCTTCTTACTCCTTTCCATGGCAAGCTATATGTAGGGCATCACCGTCGTCAATGGCTACTTTTAATCCTCTCGGGAAAATGGTCCTATGCGCTGTCACTGCATGGCTAATCGTCTGGAGGCATCACCCTTGTCGATGGCTACATCCCATCCTCTCAGTGAAAATGGTCCAAATGCTCTGTCACAGCACGGCTAATCATCCGTCGGTTCTCAATCAGGTTGGAATAGAATCCCTTGATTCTTTTGCGTCTGTCACTAACGCCCAGCCTTCAGAAGTTTGAAGCTCGTCATAGTCATTCAATACCGGAATCTTACTCGGAATACCACAGACAAGGTTAGACTTTCCAAATTCCCGGAATCCTACTCGGAATACCACAGACAAGGTTAAACTTTCCGGATTTCCATGAATGCCGCCATCTATCTAGCTTATACCACAAAGATTCTATTGGGAATCTAAGAGATATGCGCCCGGCCTAAGGTAGAATGGAAGTGGTTGTCAGTCACGCGCGTTCATAGGTGAGAATGATGATGAGTATCATGGATCATGACATTCATCAAGTTGTTGTGCAACGTATATCTTGGAATAAGAATAAAAGAGTATTGAATAGAAAATAATAGTAATTGTATTGAAACTTGAGGTACAGCAGAGCTCCACACCCTTAATCTATGGTGTATAGAAACTCCACCGTTGAAAATACATAAGTGAAAGGTTTAGGCATGGCCGAATGGCCAGCCCCCAAGAAGGTGATCAAAAGACCGAATGGTCAAAAGATGTCCAATACAATAGTAAATTATCCTATTTATACTAGACTAGCTACTAGGGTTTACATGAGTAAGTAATTGATGCATAAATCCACTTCCGGGGCCCACTTGGTGTGTGTTTGGGCTGAGCTTGATCTATCCACGAACTGAGGCTTCTTTTGGAGTTGAACGCCGAGTTATAGCGTGTTTATGGCGTTCAACTCCGGGTTGTGACGTGTTTTTGGCGTTTGACTCCAGACAGCAGCATGTACTTGGCGTTGAGCGCCAGTTTAAGTCGTCAATTCCCGAATAAAGTATGGACTATTATATATTGCTGGAAAGCTCTGGATGTCTACTTTCCAAATCACAGAAAGACACACAAACTCATAGTAAAGTTCAGAAATGTGAATTAAACATAAAAACTAATGAAAACATCCCTAAAAGTAGCTTGAACTTACTAAAAACTACCTAAAAACAATGCCAAAAAGCGTATAAATTATCCGCTCATCAAGGAGCATCCCTCCCTTCTACTGAGATCTCTGAAACCTTCCCCGATGAGCAACTCTTTGCCATTTAGGATGTGCCATGGTTTGCAGACATTGCAAACTATAAGGCTGTGAGATTCATACCCAAGGAGTACAGCACGCAGCAAACGAAAAAACTGATCTCTGATGCAAAGTACTACTTGTGGGATGAGCCATATCTTTTTAAGAGATGTGCAGACAGAATAATCCGTAGATGTGTTCCTAGAGAAGAAGCACAGAAGATCCTATGGCATTGTCATGGATCACAATATGGAGGACATTTCGGAAGTGAGTGAACAGCCACAAAAGTCCTCCAATGTGGCTTCTACTGGCCTACCCTTTATAGAGACTTCCAAGAGTTTGTACATAATTGTGACAGTTGCCAGAGAGCTAGTAATCTGCCTTAAGGTTACGCCATGCCTCAACAAGAGATCTTAGAGATTGAGTTGTTTAACGTATGGGGTATTGACTTCATGGGGCCTTTCCCACCATCATACTCAAACACTTATATTCTAGTGGCTGTAGACTATGTATCTAAATGTTAAAGGCAATTGCAACACCCACTAATAATGACACTAAGACAGTACTGAAGTTCCTCCAGAAATATATCTTTAGCAGATTTGGTATCCTTAGAGCACTAATCAGTGATGGAGGCACTCATTTCTGTAATAAACAGCTTTACTCTGCTATGGTCAGATACGGAATTAGCCATAAGGTGGCAACTCTATATCTTCCACAGACAAATGGGCAAGCTGAAAAGAATCCTTGATGAGCGGATAATTTATACGCTTTTTGGCATTGTTTTCATATAGTTTTTAGTAAGTTTAAGCTACTTTTAGGGATGTTTTCATTAGTTTTTATGCTAAATTCACATTTCTGGACTTTACTATGAGTTTGTGTGTTTTTCTGTGATTTCAGGTAAATTCTGACTGAAATTGAGGGATTTGAGCAAAACTCTGAAGAAGGCTGACAAAAGGACTGCTGATGCTGTTGGATTCTGACCTCCCTGCACTCGAAATGGATTTTCTGGAGCTACAGAACTCCAATTGGCGCGCTCTCAACGGCGTTGGAAAGTAGACATCCAGGGCTTTCCAGCAATATATAATAGTCCATACTTTATTCGAAGAATGACGACGTAACTTGGCGTTGAACGCCAAGTACACGCTGCTGTCTGGAGTTAAACGCCAGAAAAACGTCATGATCCGGAGTTGAACGCCCAAAACACGTCATAACCTGGAGTTTGACGCCAAGAAATGCCTCTACTCGTGGATTGATCAAGCTCAGCCCAAGCATACACCAAGTGGGCCCCGGAAGTGGATTTATGCATCAATTACTTACTCATGTAAACCCTAGTAGCTAGTCTAGTATATATAGGACATTTATCTATTGTATTAGACATCTTTGATCTCAGTTTTGTTTTATTCTTCATCTTAGGGGATCATTGATCACGTTAGAGAGGGCTGGCCATTCGGCCATGCCTGAACCTCTTGCTTATGTATTCTCAACGGTGGAGTTTCTGCACACCATAGATTAAGGGTGTGGAGCTCTGCTGTACCTCAAGTATTAATGAAATTCTATCTTCTTTTATTCAAATCTCTTTTATTCTTATTCCAAGATATTCATTCGTACCCAAGAACATGATGAATGTGATGAGCCAGATTACCCTCATTATCATTCTCAATTATGAACGCGCGTGATTGACAACCACTTACGTTCTACATGCAACAGAGCTTGAATGTGTATCTCTTAGATTCCCCAACAGAATCTTCGTGGTATAAGCTAGATAGATGGCGGCATTTATGAGGATCCGGAAAGTCTCACCTTGTCTGTGGTATTCCGAGTAGGATCCTGGGAATCCGGAAAGTCCAACCTTGTCTGTGGTGTTCCGAGTAGGATTCCGGTAATGAATGACTGTGACGTGCTTCAAACTTTAACCTGCTGGGCGTTAGTGACAAACGCAAAAGAGGGATTCTATTCCAGTGGAAGCGGGAACCAACCGGTGATTAGCCGTACTGTGACAGAGTGCGTTAGCATAGTTTTCACTGCGAGGATGGGATGTAGCCATCAGCCATGGGTGATGCCTCCAGACTGGTTAGCTGTGCGAGTGACAGCCGCACAGGATATTTCCCCGTGAGGAATGAAAGTAGCCACAGTTGATGGTGAACCCCTATACAAAGGTTGCCATGGAAAGGAGTAAGAAGGATTGAGTAGAAGGAGTAGGAGAGCAGGCGTCCGAGAGCTCTACAGCATCTCCATCCGCTTATCTGAAATTCCCACCAATGAATCTGCATAAGTGTTCTATCCCTTTTTCTTCTTTTTATTATTAATTATTCGAAAACCCATAAACCATTTTTAATCTGCCTAACTGAGATTTGCAAGGTGACCATAGCTTGCTTCATACCAACAATCTCTGTGGATTCGACCCTTACTCACGTAAGGTTTATTACTTAGACGACCCAGTACACTTGCTGGTTAGTTGAACGGAGTTGTGTCCACTCGTGCCAATTTCTAAAATCCAATTACAAGAAAATAGGAAACACAATTTCGTCCACCAAGTTTTTGGCGCCGTTGCCGGGGATTGTTCGAGTATGGACAACTGACGGTTCATCTTGTTGCTCAGATTAGGTAATTTTCTTTTCAAAAATCTTTTTCAAAAAAAAAAATTTTTTTTCTTTTATTTTTTTCGTTTTTACAAACCTTTTTTCGAAAAAAATTTTTAATAAAAACACAAAAAAAAATTAGAAAATCATAAAAATCAAAAATAATTTGTTTCTTGTTTGAGTATTGTGTTGAATTTTAAGTTTGGTGTCAATTGCATGCTTTCAAAATTTTTCTTGCATTTTTCGAAAATCTCATGCATTCATAGTGTTCTTCATGATCTTCAAGTTGTTCTTGACAAGTCTTCTTGTTTGATCTTGATGATTTCTTTTTTTGTGTCTTTTGTTGTTTTTCATGTGCATTTTTGCATTCATATTTTTCATGCATTAAAGATTTCTAAGTTTGGTGTCTTGCATGTTTTCTTTGCATTAAAAAAATTTTTCAAAATTATGTTCTTGATGTTCATCATGATCTTCAAAGTGTTCTTGGTGTTCATCTTGACATTCATAGCATTCTTGCATGAATCTTGTGTCTTGATCCAAAATTTTCATGTTTTGGGTCATTTTTGTGTTTTTCATTCAAAATTTGATTTCAAAAATATCTTTTCCTTATTTCCCTCCAAAATTTCGAAATTTTGGGATTGACTTGGTCAAAAATTTTCAAAATTAGTTGTTTCTTACAAGTCAAGTCAAAATTTCAATTTTAAAAATCTTATCTTTTCAAAATCTTTTTCAAAAATCATATCTTTTTCATTTTTTTTTAAATTTCGAAAATTTCAAAAATCTTTTTCAAAATATTTTCAAAAATCTTTTTCTTATCTTTTTATCAAATTTTCGAAAATTAACTAACAAGTAATGTGATTGGTTCAAAAATTTGAAGTTTGTTACTTTCTTGTTAAGAAAGGTTCAATCTTTAAGTTCTAGAATCTTATCTTGTAGTTTCTTGTTAGTTAAGTAATTTTAAAAAATTAAATATTTTTCAAATATCTTTTTCAAATATATCTTTTTATCTTTTATCTTATCTTTTTCAAAAAAATTTTATCTTTTTCAAAATTTGATTTCAAAATATCTTATCTTTTTCTTATCTTCTTATCTTTTTCAAAATTTGATTTCAAATCTTTTTCAATCAACTAACTAACTCTTTGTTTGTTTCTTATCTTTTTTAAAACCATCTAACTACTTTTCCCTCTCTAATTTTCGAAAATTACTAACCCCTTTTTCAAAATTATTTTTGAAAATCCTCTCCCCCTCTTTTCTTCTTCTATTTTAATTATTTAATTACTAACACTTCTCTTCACCTCTCCTATCCTTACTCTTTAAACAGACTATTCATTTTTTCTTCATTCTTCCCCCCTTTCTTCTTCTACTAACATAAGGGAATCTCTATACTGTGACATAGAGGATTCCTTTTTCTTTTCTTGTTTTCTTCTCTTTCATATGAGCAGGAACAAGGATAAAGGCACTCTTGTTGAAGCTGATCCAGAACCTGAAAGGACTCTGAAGAGAAAATTAAGAGAAGCTAAATTACAACAATCCAGAAACAACCTTTCAGAAATTTTCGAACAAGAGAAGGACATGGCAGCCGAAAATAATAATAATAACAATGCGAGGAGAATGCTTGGTGACTTCACAAAGCCAACATCCAAGTTTGATGGAAGAAGCATCTCCATTCCTGCCATTGGAGCCAATAACTTTGAGCTTAAGCCTCAACTAGTTGCATTAATGCAACAAAACTGCAAGTTTTATGGGCTTCCATCTGAAGATCCCTATCAGTTTTTAACTGAGTTCTTGCAAGTCTGTGATACTGTAAAGACGAATGGAGTTAATCCTGAAGTCTACAGACTCATGCTTTTCCCTTTTGCTGTAAGAGACAGAGCTAGAATATGGTTGGATTCACAACCTAAGGATAGCCTGGACTCCTGGGATAAGCTGGTCACTGCCTTCTTGGATAAATTCTTTCCTCCTCAAAAGCTGAGCAAGCTGAGAGTGGATGTTCAAACCTTCAAACAAAAAGATGGTGAATCCCTCTATGAAGCTTGGGAAAGATACAAGCAGCTGACCAAGAGATGTCCATCTGACATGTTTTCAGAATGGACCCTATTAGATATATTCTATTATGGTCTCTCTGAATTTTCGAAAATGTCATTGGACCATTCTGCAGGTGGATCTATTCACCTGAAGAAAACGCCTGAAGAGGCACAAGAACTCATTGACATGGTTGCAAATAACCAGTTCATGTATACCTCTGAAAGGAATTCCGTGAACAATGGGATACCTCAGAAGAAAGGAGTTCTTGAAATTGATGCTCTGAATGCCATATTGGCTCAGAACAAAGTGTTGACTCAACAAGTCAACATGATCTCTCAAAATCTGAATGGACTGCAACATGCATCCAACAGTACTAGAGAGGCAGCTTCTGAAGAAGCTTATGATCCTGAGAACCCTGCCATGGCAGAGGTTAAGTACATGGGTGAACCTTATGGAAACACCTATAACCCATCATGGAGAAATCATCCAAATTTCTCCTGGAAGGATCAACAGAAGCCTCAACAAGGCTTTAACAATGGTGGACGCAATAGGCTGAACAACAGTAAGCCATATCCATCATCTTCTCCGCAACAGACAGAGAACTCTGAACAAAATACTTCTAATTTAGCAAACATAGTCTCTGATCTGTCAAAGGCCACTTTTAGTTTCATGAATGAAACAAGATCCTCCATTAGAAATTTAGAGGCACAAGTGGGCCAGCTGAGTAAGAAAGTGATTGAAACTCCTCCCAGTATTCTCCCAAGCAATACAGAAGAGAATCCAAAAGGAGAGTGCAAGGCCATTGATTTAATCAAAGTGGCCGAATACACTAGGGAGGAGGACGACGAAAATCCTAGTGAGGAAGACCTCCTGGGACGTCCTTCAAGCAAGAAGGAGTTTCCTATTAAGGATCCAGAGGAATCTGAGGCTCATCTAGAGACCATAGAGATCCCATTAAATCTCCTTCTGCCATTCATGAGCTCTGAAGAATATTCATCCTCTGAAGAGGATGAAGATGTGACTGGAGAGCAAGTTGCTCAATATTTAGGAGCTATCATGAAGCTGAATGCCAAGCTATTTGGTAATGAGACTTGGGAAAGTGAACCTCCCTTGCTCATTAGTGAATTAGACACTTGGATTCAGAAAACTCTACCTCAAAAGAAACAAGATCCTGGCAAGTTCTTAATACCTTGCACCATTGGCACCATGAGCTTTGAAAAAGCTCTATGTGATCTTGGGTCAGGGATAAATCTGATGCCACTCTCTGTAATGGAGAAGCTGGGAATCATTGAGGTACAACCTGCCTTGTTCTCATTACAATTGGCAGATAAGTCAATGAGACAAGCTTATGGAACAGTAGAGGACGTGCTAGTAAAGGTTGAAGGCCTTTACATCCCTGCTGATTTCATAATCCTAGACACTAGGAAGGAAGATGATGAATCCATCATCCTAGGAAGACCTTTCCTAGCCACAGCAGAAGCTGTGATAGATGTCAACAGAGGAGAGTTAGTCCTTCAATTGAATGGGGACTACCTTGTGTTTAAGGCACATGGCCATCCCTCTGTTACAGAAGAGAGTAAGCATGAAGAGCTTCTCTCAGTTCAAGGTCAAGAAGAGCCCACACAGTCAAACTCTAAGTTTGGTGTTAAGACCCCATATCCAAACTCTAAGTTTGGTGTTGGGATTATACAACATTGACCTGATCACCTTTTAGCTCCATGAGAGCCACTGTCAAGCTATTGACATTAAAGAAGCGCTTGTTGGGAGGCAACCCAATTTTATTTATCTAATTTTATTTTATTTTGTTTCTTTGTTATTTTTGTGTTTAATTAGGTACATGATCATGAGGAGTCACGAAAAAAATCAAAAAAATTAAAAACAGTCAAAAACAGAAGAAAAAAATTTTTCACCCTGGAGGACGCACGGGCTGGCGTTCAACGCCCAGAAGGTTCATCTGGCCGGCGTTCAACGCCAGAACAGAGCACCATTCTGGCGCTAAACGCCAGAAACAAGCAACAACCTGGCGTTTAACGCCAGGATGGTGCACAGAGAGGACAAACTGGCGTTGAACGCCAGAAACAAGCATGAAACTGGCGTTCAACGCCAGAAACATGCATCACATGGGCGTTTAACGCCCAGAACATGCACCAATGGGCGTTTGAACGCCAAAATGATGCATGGAGGCAATTTACATGCCTATATGGTGAAGGAATGGTATTTCTTTTCACCTCAGGATCTGTGGACCCCACAGGATCCCCACCTACCATATTCCCACCTTACCTTCTAATCCTATTTTTGTGATTTGAATTCCCCATGTCACAAATCCCAATTTTCATTCACCACTCACTTCTATCCACTCTTCCCCACTCACCTTCAAAATTCAAAACTCTTTCCCACCCAAACCCACCCATATAGCCGAATACACACATCCCTCCATTTCTTCTTCTTCTTCATCATCTTTTCTTTCTTCTCTTGCTCGAGGGCGAGCAATTTTCTAAGTTTGGTGTGGTAAAAGCATAGCTTTTTGCTTTTTCATTACCATTAATGGCACCTAAGGCCAGAAAAACCTCAAGGGGAAGACAAAAGCTTCCACCTCTGAGTCTTGGGAGATGAAAAAAATATAAGCCGTCATAGCTCAGTGGTAGAACATGTGGCTGCAAATCAAGAGATCCCTGAGATACCTCAGGGGATAAGTTGTCCTCCACACAAATATTGGAAGCATTCAACAGAAGCAAGGAAGAGACATAGAGGAGCTCAAAAAGCACCATTGGACCTTCAAGAAGGCGCCACCCTCACTCAGGTGGATTCATTCCTTGTTCTTTATTTCTTTCTGTTTTCGTTTTTAATATTGTGTTTATCTATGTTTTGTGTCTCTACTTCATGATCATTAGTGTGTAACCATGCCTTAAAGCTATGAATAAAATCCATTAGTCCTTCACCTCTCTTAAAAGAAAAATGTTTTAATTCAAAAGAACAAGAAGTACATAATTTTCGAAATTATTAGTGAATTTAATTTAATTATATTGATGTGGTGGCAATAATTTTTGTTTTCTGAATGAATGAATGAACAGTGCATATTTTTGATCTTGTTGTTTATGAGTGTTAAAATTGTTGGCTCTTGAAAGAATGATGAACAAAGAGAAATGTTATTGATAATCTGAAAAACATCATGAAATTGATTCTTGAAGCAAGAAAAAGCAGTGAAAAAGCAAAAGCTTGTGAAAAAAAATGGCGAAAAATTGAGAAAGAAAAAGAAAAAGCAAGCAGAAAAAGCCAATAGCCCTTAAAACCAAAAGGCAAGGGTAGCAAGGATCCAAGGCTTTGAGCATCAATGGATAGGAGGGCCCAAGGAAATTAAAATCCAGGCCTAAGTGGCTAAATCAAGCTGTCCCTATTCATGTGCTTGTGTCATGAAGGTCCAAGTGAAAAGCTTGAGACTGAATGGTTAAAGTCGTGATCCAAAGCTAAAGAGTGTGCTTAAGAGCTCTGGACACCACTAACTGGGGACTTTAGCAAAGCTGAGTCACAATCTGAAAAGGTTCACCTAGTTATGTGTCTGTGGCATTTGTGTATCCGGTGGTAATACTGGAAGACAAAGTGCTTAGGGCCACAGCCAAGACTCATAAGTAGCTGTGTTCAAGGATCAACATGCTTAACTAGGAAAGTCAATAACACTATCCGAAATTCTAAGTTCCTAGAGATACCAATCACTCTAAACTACAAAGGAAAAAGTGAGATGCCAAAACTGTTCAGAAGCAAAAAGCTACAAGTCCCGCTCATATAATTAAATTAATATTCATTGATATTTTGGACTTTATAGTATATTCTCTTCTTTTTATCCTATTTGATTTTCAGTTGCTTGGGGACAAGCAACAATTTAAGTTTGGTGTTGTGATGAGCGGATAATTTATACGCTTTTTGGCATTGTTTTCATATAGTTTTTAGTAAGTTTAAGCTACTTTTAGGGATGTTTTCATTAGTTTTTATGCTAAATTCACATTTCTGGACTTTACTATGAGTTTGTGTGTTTTTCTGTGATTTCAGGTAAATTCTGACTGAAATTGAGGGATTTGAGCAAAACTCTGAAGAAGGCTGACAAAAGGACTGCTGATGCTGTTGGATTCTGACCTCCCTGCACTCGAAATGGATTTTCTGGAGCTACAGAACTCCAATTGGCGCGCTCTCAACGGCGTTGGAAAGTAGACATCCAGGGCTTTCCAGCAATATATAATAGTCCATACTTTATTCGAAGAATGACGACGTAACTTGGCGTTGAACGCCAAGTACACGCTGCTGTCTGGAGTTAAACGCCAGAAAAACGTCATGATCCGGAGTTGAACGCCCAAAACACGTCATAACCTGGAGTTTGACGCCAAGAAATGCCTCTACTCGTGGATTGATCAAGCTCAGCCCAAGCATACACCAAGTGGGCCCCGGAAGTGGATTTATGCATCAATTACTTACTCATGTAAACCCTAGTAGCTAGTCTAGTATATATAGGACATTTATCTATTGTATTAGACATCTTTGATCTCAGTTTTGTTTTATTCTTCATCTTAGGGGATCATTGATCACGTTAGAGAGGGCTGGCCATTCGGCCATGCCTGAACCTCTTGCTTATGTATTCTCAACGGTGGAGTTTCTGCACACCATAGATTAAGGGTGTGGAGCTCTGCTGTACCTCAAGTATTAATGAAATTCTATCTTCTTTTATTCAAATCTCTTTTATTCTTATTCCAAGATATTCATTCGTACCCAAGAACATGATGAATGTGATGAGCCAGATTACCCTCATTATCATTCTCAATTATGAACGCGCGTGATTGACAACCACTTACGTTCTACATGCAACAGAGCTTGAATGTGTATCTCTTAGATTCCCCAACAGAATCTTCGTGGTATAAGCTAGATAGATGGCGG
Source organism: Arachis hypogaea (assembly GCF_003086295.3). Taxonomy (NCBI): domain Eukaryota; kingdom Viridiplantae; phylum Streptophyta; class Magnoliopsida; order Fabales; family Fabaceae; genus Arachis; species Arachis hypogaea. The sequence continues at coordinate 20,501,557 of NC_092045.1, forward strand.
CATTTATGAGGATCCGGAAAGTCTCACCTTGTCTGTGGTATTCCGAGTAGGATCCTGGGAATCCGGAAAGTCCAACCTTGTCTGTGGTGTTCCGAGTAGGATTCCGGTAATGAATGACTGTGACGTGCTTCAAACTTTAACCTGCTGGGCGTTAGTGACAAATGCAAAAGAGGGATTCTATTCCAGTGGGAGCGGGAACCAACCGGTGATTAGCCGTACTGTGACAGAGTGCGTTAGCATAGTTTTCACTGCGAGGATGGGATGTAGCCATCAGCCATGGGTGATGCCTCCAGACTGGTTAGCTGTGCGAGTGACAGCCGCACAGGATATTTCCCCGTGAGGAATGAAAGTAGCCACAGTTGATGGTGAACCCCTATACAAAGCTTGCCATGGAAAGGAGTAAGAAGGATTGAGTAGAAGGAGTAGGAGAGCAGGCGTCCGAGAGCTCTACAGCATCTCCATCCGCTTATCTGAAATTCCCACCAATGAATCTGCATAAGTGTTCTATCCCTTTTTCTTCTTTTTATTATTAATTATTCGAAAACCCATAAACCATTTTTAATCTGCCTAACTGAGATTTGCAAGGTGACCATAGCTTGCTTCATACCAACAATCTCTGTGGATTCGACCCTTACTCACGTAAGGTTTATTACTTGGACGACCCAGTACACTTGCTGGTTAGTTGAACGGAGTTGTGTCCACTCGTGCCAATTTCTAAAATCCAATTACAAGAAAATAGGAAACACAATTTCGTCCACCAATCCTAGAACAGCCTGTAATTTCCCGTAGAAAGGATTGGGCAAGGAGCTTGGATGATGCTCTCTGGGCATACAGAACAACATTCAAGACCCCTATAGGAACTTCTCCATACTAGCTTGTGTATGGGAAGGCCTGTCACCTGCCCGTGGATCTGGAGCATAAAGCCTACTGGGCGACCAGATTCCTAAACCTTGATGCCAAATTAGCTGGAGAGAAAAGATTGCTCCAGCTGAATGAGCTAGAGGAATTCAGACTCAATGCTTTCGAAAATGCAAAAATTTACTAGGAGAAAGCAAAAAGGTGGCATGACAAAAAACTATTATCCAGAGTCTTTGATCCAGGTCAAAAGGTTCTGCTGTTTAACTCTAGACTCAGACTATTCCCTGGGAAATTAAAATCCCGATGGAGGGGACCATATGTGATTACAAGTGTGTCACCGTATGGATATGTGGAGCTTCAGGAACTGACTCTAACAAAAGATTCATTGTTAATGGATAAAGAGTCAAGCACTATCTTGAAAGCAATGTTGAGCAAGAATGTTCAAGGATGAGACTAGATTAAAGCTCAATAAAGTCCAACTAAAGACAATAAAGAAGCGCTTGCTGGGAGGCAACCCAGCCATTGGCATAGTTTAGTTGTTATTTAAATAATAATTATAGGAGTTTGATATCAATTATCTTCAAGATTAATTCTCAATTACAGGAGTTCACAGAGTTACAGAAGGATTCAGAGCAGAAAGCAGAGAAAAGGAGCTCACTGGCACGAAAATGCCAGTAAGAGGCACTTTTGGGCGTTAAACGCCCAGAATGGTGCCCATTCTGGGCGTTTAACGCCAGTAAAGATATCTTTCTAGGTGTTAAACGCCAGAATGGGTAACATTCTGGGCGTTTAATGCCAGAATTGCAGCATCCTGAGTGTTTAGAAAAATGCCCAGTGACAAAGACTTTCTAGCGTTTAACTCCAGCTAGGGTACCTGGCTGGGCCCAAAACAAGCAACAATTGGGCGTTAAACGCCAGAATGAATGCCATTTTGGGTGTTTAACGCCAGGAATATGGAGGGGAGGAAGTTTTGTTTCCAACTCAATTTTTTTCAAATTTTTATGTTTTCATCCATAATTTCTTGTATGACCATGTTACAAGTTCTCATTTTTCAATTTCAATTTCAAAAAAATCTTAATCCTAAAAATCTTTCTTCATTCATCTTCAACTTCTTTTCAAATCTTTTTCAAAATTCATATATCTTTTTAATTTTTTTTCAAATCTTTTTCAAAACTCATCTATTTTTTTAATATATTTTCAAATCTTTTTTCAACTCATCATACTATCTTTTCAAATTTGGATTTATATTTTTTCAAAACTCTCTCATATCTTTTCAATTTTAAAATTACATCTTTTGCATATCATACTTATCTTTAACAAATCATATCTTCTATCATATCTTTTTATTTAAATTTTCGCCCACCCCCACCCTTTTAAATTCACATTCGGCCTCCCCCTCTCCTCCACCACTCGAATTTGACTCTCCTCATATTCCTCTCCTTTCCTTTCTTTTGCTTGAGGACAAGCAAACCTCTAAGTTTGGTGTGTTTTTCGTGATCACTGAGCTAAGATTCACCAAGATCATGGCTCCTAAGGAAAAACAAACCACTCCAAGAGGCAAGAAAGAGAACACTCCAAAACCACTTTGGAATCAAGAGAGGTTCTTAACCAAAGAACTTGCAGACCATTACCACAAAATAATAGGTCTAAGGTCAGTGATCCCGGAAGTTAAATTCGATCTGAAAGAAGACGAATATCCGGAGATCCAAGAGCAGATTCAAAACAGGGGCTGGAAAATTCTAGCTAATCCTTAGACAAAAGTGGGTAGAAACATGGTTCAGGAATTTTACTCAAATCTGTGGCAAACAGATAAGCAGAGAATGACTGGAACCGCCTTTTATACCTTTCGAACTATGGTCAAAGGGAAGATTATTTACTTCGACCTGGACAGAATAAAAGAGGTTTTCAAGCTGCCTCAACTACAATATGATCCAGAATCCTTTAATAGGAGAATGGTGAGAGTAGATAAGCGCTTGGACCAAGTTTTAGAGGACATATGCCTCCCTGGAACCAAGTGGATAACCAACACAAAGGGTGTCCCAAATCAACTCGAGAGGAGATCTCAAACCAGTCGCTAGAGGCTGGCTGGACTTCATTGGGCGTTCTATACTGCCCACCAACAACTGCTCTGAAGTCACTGTCAAAAGAGCAGTGATGATCCATTGTATTATGCTGGGAAACAAAGTGGAGATTCATCATCTGATTTCTTGTGAGCTTTACACAATTACAAACAAGAACTCTACTGACGCCAAATTGGCTTACCCAAGCTTAATCTCTCTGCTATATAAAGATGTTGGGGTAAAGATGGGAGTGGTAAAGTATATCTCAGTCGAGCACCCAATCACCAAAAAGTCAATGGAAGGACAACAAGTGAAAGATAACTCCATCAAAAGAAGGGCGCATGAGTTCCTCCTAGAAATCCCTCAGATTGACTACTAGACCCGCCTAGAAGTATCTGTCACCAAGTTGCAAGAAGCTATGGATCAACTTAAGGAAGAACAGCAAAATCCAAATAGCATGCTTTGCAAACTGCTTAAGGAACAAGAAAAGCAAGGGTATGAGCTACAGGAGCTGAAGCGCCAAAAGCTCTCCCTTGAGGGACCAGATACCCCACAGATTGAAGGAACATCCATCTCCCAAAATAAAGGTTGTTGAGTCATAATCTTAAATCTGTGATAACTTTCATTATTAGAAACCGATCTTAAGAATTATATGAGTATTAGTAATTAGGGTCCTTATTTTTATTTTTATCTTTTTTTTATTATCTCCAAGTAAGCTATAATTTGTTCCTCTCATCATCACTAAACATGAATAAAATAGTATATTCTCTTTAGAGTAAGGAGGCAATTATTTCAAGTTTTCAATAAAGAAAATTCTAATCATTTTTATGTGGTGGCAACACTTTTTGTTTCCTGAATGAATGCTTGAACAGTGCATATTTTTATAGTGAAGTTTATGAATGTTAAAATTGTTGGCTCTTGAAAGAATGATGAACAAAGAGAAATGTTATTGATAATCTGAAAAATCATGAAATTGATTCTTGAAGCAAGAAAAAGAAGTAAAAAAATGGCGAAAAAGAGAAAGAAAGAAAAAGAAAAAGCAAGCAGAAAAAGCCAATAGCCCTTTAAACCAAAAGGCAAGGGTAAAAAAGGATCCAAGACTTTGAGCACTAATGGATAGAAGGGCCCCAAAGGAATAAAATCCTGGCCTAAGTGACTAAATCAAGCTGTCCCTAACCATGTGCTTGTGGCATGAAGGTACAAGTGAAAAGCTTGAGACTGAGTGGTTAAAGTTGTGATCCAATGTAAAAAAAGTGTGCTTAAGAACTCTGGACACCTCTAACTGGGGACTTTAGCAAAGCTGAGTCACAATCTAAAAAGGTTTACCCAGTTATATGTCTGTGGAATTTATGTATCCGGTGGTAATACTGGAAGACAAAGTGCTTAGGGTCACAACCAAGACTCATAAAGTAGCTGTGTTCAAGAATCAACATACTGAACTAGGAGAATCAATGACACTATCTAAAATTCTGAGTTCCTATAGATGCCAATCATTCTGAGCTTCAAATGATGAATTGAGATGCCAAAACTGTTCAGGAGCAAAAAGCTACTAGCCCCGCTCATCTAATTAAAATCTGAGCTTCACTTAAAACTCTGAGATGTATTTCCTCTTGATCTTCTATTTATCCTATTTTTATTTATCTAGTTACTTGAGGACAAGCAACAGTTTAAGTTTGGTGTTGTGATGAGCGGATATTTTATACGCTTTTTGGGGGTATTTTCATATGGTTTTTAGTAGGATCTAGCTACTTTTTAGTATATTTTTATCAGTTTTTATGCAAAAATCACATTTCTGGACTTTACTATGAGTTTGTGTATTTTTCTGTGATTTCAGGTATTTTTTGGCTGAAATTGAGGGACCTGAGCAAAAATCTGATTCAGAGGCTGAAAAAGGACTGCAGATGTTGTTGGATTCTAACCTCCCTGCACTCGAAATGGATTCTCTAGAGCTGCAGAAGCCCAATTGGCGCGCTCTTAATTGCGTTGGAAAGTAGACATTCTGGGCTTTCCAGCAATATGTAATAGTCCATACTTTGCCCGAGTTGTGATGACACAAACAGGCGTTTAACGCCAACTTTATACCCTATTCTGGTGTTAAACGCCAGAAACAGGATACAAGCTGGAGTTAAATGCCCAAACTGGCACAAAAGCTAGAGTTTAACGCCAGAAATAGTCTCTACATGTGAAAGCTTCATTGCTCAATCCAAACACACACCAAGTGGGCCCCGAAAGTGGATTTCTGCACTATCTATCTTAGTTTACTCATTTTCTGTAAACATAGGTTACTAGTTTAGTATAAAAACTACTTTTAGAGATTTATTTCACATCTCATGACATTTTACATCTGAATTTGTATCTTCTACGACATGAGTCTCTAAACCCCATGGTTGGGGGTGAGGAGCTCTGTTATATCTCGATGGATTAATTCAATTACTTCTGTTTTCTATTCAATCACGCTTGATTCTATTATAAGATATTCACTCGCACTTAAACATGATGAATGTGATGATCCGTGACACTCATCACCATTCTCAACCTATGAACGCGTGCCTAACGACCACTTCCGTTCTACCTTAGATTGAGTGTTTATCTCTTGGGTTCCTGGTTCACGAGTTTGACTGCCTCTCCTGACAACAGAGCGTTCAATCCGTGAATCCAGAATATTCGTGGTATAAGCTAGAATTAATTGGCAATATTCTTGAGATCCGAAAAGTCTAAACCTTGTCTGTGGTATTCCGAGTAGGATCTGGGATGGGATGACTGTGAAAAGCTTCAAACTCACGAATGTTGGGCGTAGTGACAGACGCAAAAGGATCACTGGATCCTATTCCAACACAAGTGAGAACCGACAGATGATTAGCCATATACATGGACCATTTTCGCTGAGAGGACGGATGGTAGCTATTGACAACAGTGATCCACCAACATACAGCTTGCCATGGAAGGAGCCTTGTGTGCGTGAAGAAGACAACAGTAGGAAAGCAGAGATTCAGAAGACAGAGCATCTCTAAAACCTCAACCTATTCTCCATTACTGCATAACAAGTATTATTCACTTCATGTTCTTTTAGTTTTTACAAACAAAACTCTCCTCATTATTAATCTCCTGACTAAGGTTTACAAGATAACCATAGATTGCTTCAAGCCGACAATGTCCGTGGGATCGACCTTTACTCACGTAAAGTATTACTTGGACAACACAGTGCACTTGTTGGTTAGTGACACTAGAGTTGTGAAAAGTGTGAATCACAATTCCGTGCACCAAAGTGCTGTCTAGAGAAATTTGTCTGCACCAGAAAAATGAAATCCAGTCATAAATAGAAGGTAAGTTAATAATTCCGAGTCAATGAGAGGTTGAATGCAGTTGCCACTGATAAATAGTTCAATTCATAGTTCATACACACTGAATGTCACAATCAAAACTCAATGCTACCACAAGCCATAGCCAGGTATCCATATGAAAGTAAATCTATCATAACTTACTATATATGAATAGATGATACTACTTGTTAGAGTCCCATATCACCTAGAGATAACAAGACCTAGATAACCTTTATATGAGCTTTGGCATCCCTCACTTTATAAGCTAACTTTTGGGCTTCATGGCCATTATATGAGCTTGAAATTTTTCCCAAGTACTCCTTAATTATTAAAGAAAAATGTGTTGCTTATCATTTCACTTCAACAGAGATACCTCTCAAAAAGTAGGAACTTACTTGAACAGAGATTCTCGTAATTTTTTATCCATATGAAATTCGTATTTTAGATCAAGATCTTTTAATGTTGTATGGCTGCTAATTTTATCCTTTTCCGTAAATCTTTCATGAGAAGACCCTTTCATATCATAACGACAGTGGATATGCAATTCTGTGCAAAACATATTTCCCATGACCACAAAACGCACCTAATTGAGAAAATAAGAAAATTTTTATAGCTTTGCCATTTAACAAACAAGGAAGAAAAAAGAGCTAGAGAAAGATATTTAGTGTACCTTTTTTCCATTCCTTAGTTTTGAATAATTTAAATTGAACAAGAATCACTTATCCTTTGAGAATTAATATAAATATAGAATATCTAATATAATTAATTTATTATATTATTTATTCAAAGAAAATATATTAAACATGAAAGAATCAGAATAATAATCTAAATTTTAATTTGAAAATTAAATTAGAAAGGAATTATTCGATGTACCCCAAAAAATTTTGTAATAAGAGTATTCTCATGATGCCCTACATGGTAATAGTATTTAGGAAGCATATTGAGATAAACCTACAAGAAGAGAACCAAAAGTACATTATCATGGACATTTAAATGCGCAAATCAATTCATTATTGATTGCCATAGAGATAATAACATAAATGTATCATCTACTTCTCTCTCTTTAACAGAAAAGGAACTTCTGATGTTGGACTTCATGAACCTTGCCTTAAAAATTGTCAACAGATTAGTGCATCTTTCAAGAAAATAGCGGCCCACCTAAATAGGATCTTATGCAATCAATTATTTCTCCCTGAAAATGCATGTTTGTTAAAATCATAAAATAAATGTATTTCTCCTGAAAATCACCATTCACTTGGGGTCCTAGTTAGCCACTTGGCATTAGATTTTATGTAATTTGTTCCTCAAATTTTTCACACTCTATTGTATCACTCTGCAGTCTATGTGCTATCTAATATGATTAATACATAGGGAAGTGCTAAAACAATCTGAAAGGGTAAGTTATGAGGATGTATAATGGGAAGTGTTGGACAAATTCATTCCACAATATATTGAAAAGATATCTTGAAGTTATGGTATCTATTAAATTTTAAGGATAGCCTAAAATACTACAAATTTTAAAGACATCCTATCAGATTAGCTACGAAAAAATTTAAATAAATAAAATATTAAAAAAAGCAATAAAGATTTAGCAGTCGATCATCCATATTTTAAACAAGAGTTAATTGGGGAAGGTTGCAAAAGTAAGAAGACAGGAAAACAAATTATCAGCAAAGCATTTGCTATGCAGCCAAAAAACTGGAGAACATATAGAGTTAAAATTGCTGTCATCCTTAAGAATGTCTGTCAGCATTCTTGCGTGGCGGGGGCAGCGTCTTGCGCGGCGGCGGCAGGTTGCGCAGCGGCAATCGCATGTTGCGGCGTATTGCAGCGGCGAGAATATGCTAGTGAGATGTGCAGCAGAGAAAGAGGAAGAGAGCAATGTAGGAATTGAAATTGTATGAAAATCCTATCGGACCTTTTCTTCTCTGAATGCTTCTAATGTGAGAATGAAAAGAAGCAGAGAGCAGCGGCGGAAGCAGGACGCGGAGGCGGGGGAAGCGTGTTGCGGCAGCGGCAGAGGAGTACGAAATTTGCAGCAAAGGAAGAGGATGATAATGACAGGGATTGAAGTTGGATGAAAATCCTAACTGCTTCTCTTCTCTAAATGCCTCTATATCTGAAATAAAAAAAAAGGGAGAGCAGAGTTAGGATTTTCCAATCCACACTCTATTTCGGAAGGAAATTACTTCAATCTCGTTGATGCTCTCTAAGAACTCTAATCTCTCTCAGTTTTTCGTACCAAAAAAAGGGATAAAAAGAAAAAAAAATTAAAAACCAATAATTTGAAAAATCAAAATTTAATTAGTAAATTTTAAAAAAATATATATATATTTTATAATTATTTTTATGAAGATTAATCATACTACTACAAAAATGTGAGAATAAAAACTCTATGGCATGTTTGAATATATACTCATAAATCTTTATTATTATCTTTGGTTCATGCCAATCGAATTCTCTTGTACTGTATGGTATTATAGCTCTCCGTTTTTGTCTTTGTCTAGATTTATATAGTGATTGTATTGACATTATTTATTTATAATAAATGTCACTACTCAGTCATGACTGACTTTGATTACGTTTCTCTAAATTTTTTTTTATTTGAAAAAAAAAAAGCGTATGTATGTATCCTTTGCCTTTATATATATAGTTCACCTTAGCCAAAAGAAAATGATTAAAGAAGCAGCTCATTTTGTGTGCAATAATGTATCCTGTCTTTGAAATTTTGAAGACAAAAAAATTTATTTTTAATTTGTTTGGTTTAAGAATAAACAGAATTATATATATATGCGCGCATGCGTATGTGTAATATAAAGAGGAAAATAGTATACTCGGTTTTCTTTATTTTTTCTTTTATTTTAAAACTCTAAATTGGTCCACAACTTTTTAGAATATTAGACAAATTATCCCTAATAAAATAATGAATAAGTTAGTCTCTTATCATTAATTAACATTATATTTTAGACAATTCAATCTCCCAATCATACAACTTTTTAGAAAATTAAAGATTAATTAATTTATTATTTTAAAAAATTTTAGGCTTCGTTTGTTTTTGAGAGCAGGATAAAACAAGACATTGAAAACAAGACATAAAAAATAGAGATACAAAATTTTGTGTTTTTGTATTCTGTTTGGTAATAAACTAGAACAAATTATGGATATCTAATTTATTATCATTTTTTTCATTCAAAAAATTTGAAACGAAAAATATAATAATAAAAAATATAATTATAAAAAATTAATAAGAATAATGAAAGAAAAAATGAAAATAACTTGTGTCCCTTGTTAGTGTCTCCGTGTCCTTCCTATCAGGATGGACACAAAATACACAAATTCAGTGTGTCTGAACATATTATCTCTGTACATGTCTTCTCTGTCAAACACGATTTTGTGTCTCTGTGTCCTTGTCACAGTGTCTTAAGAACTAATTTGTCATTTAATTTTGTTGACGGATAATTTATCAAATATTCTAAACAACTATGTTACGTATATACTAAAATCAACTACTAAAATTAGCCATTAATATAAAATACATGTCAGAATATAAATACAAATTAAAAATAAATTAAATCACATATATATTTATACACAAATATATTAGTATATAGTTGATTTTAATAACTAATTTTAGTATATAAATAACATTTTTTATTTTAAAATACCGATGACTAATTTGCCAATTATTTTTGTTATGGACTAATTTTAATGATATCAAAATTGGTATAGATCAATTTGAAAGATCATATTATTTTTTCAATCACTTTCTTAACATCGAACCGATAGAATTAAAGTTTAAAAATTTAAAGGTTCAACTAAAGTTCAATCCAAATTGAACTAGATATAATAAAATAATATATTTATCTATAATATTAATATATATTCTTTTAGAAAAAAATAATTTTTTTGTATTTTATTATTTTAAATCAATTAACTTCTAAAAAATATATCAATTAGATTGATTAACCTAATTCAACCAACTAGTTCCGTTTAATTTTTAAAATCATGAAAAAAACTAAAAAAGTTTTATTTTAACAACTAATAAGTATTTAAATACCGTGTTTTTTAAAAGAAATATTTTTATCTATTTATAAATAATTAGTTAAATTTTTTTAAGAAATGATTTGACTCTTTCTTTCACTTAAATTACTAATTAATTAGTCTTGAAAAAATACTTCCCTATTTAAAAAGTCATTAACATATGCCGTAAAAATAATTAACCATCACATAACGTTGTGAAACAATGAGACAAACACACATTGAAGTGAATATTTGACTATGTCTTCTCTCTTATCTGAAATTTGAGGCGGGTTAGATACACAACTTTGCATTGGGTTAAAAGAGATTGAACTACCAATTCAGCTTCTGTTCATTTTTAAGAATGACAATGCAATCCTTTAAAATAAAATTGATCCACTTCGATTTCTGTTCCCGAATTCCGTCACACAAAGCGGTCCTTGTGCGTTTTTCTCCAGCAAGACTTGACGAAAAACACTGAGCTGTCTCATTTGATGAGTGACTTGTCACATGAGCTGGATGACGTGTTCATTCAGTGCTTAGCTGGACAAGTTCAAATAGATAGGGACTAATTTGTCCATCCCCTTCACCCTAAAAACGACGTCGATTGCGCGGGAAGTAATGTTTCAGTTGCTTCTAAAATGTTGTGTTTCCATAAAATTCCTTTGTCCAGCTTTCACATTTACAAGAAAAATCTAGGTGAAAAGCTTCCTCACTTCTCGAGACCACTGTACATGCTGGGTTGGTAAAGAGGGAAGCGCTGACGTTGCTGCTTACAAGAGTGTTGACGACGTCATAGTTGACGGCGGTTTAGTGGTGCTGTTGACGGAGCTGGATGGAATCCTGAGAGGACACTTCACACAGTTTAGGTTAGTGATTTTATATAAAGCATTTGTCCCTTATGCGTTATGTGGTCTCCCATTTTGATTCTGTGTCTGAAGAGCCACCATTGTTGTCTGCAACCCTTTGTGGTCCTGGTTATGGAAAAATTTAAACAACCCTGAATTTTGTGCATTTTTTGTAAAAATTAAATAATTCAGTCATGGTCATTTTTGTTTAAACATGTTTATTGTTAGGGAGATTTTATTAAAGCTTGAATAAATCTGATTGCAGATGTCTGAATATATGGTCATTCCTGTATTTCATCATGGGGGAAGATTTGTCAGAAACTTTGAGGGTGTTCTCCGTTACTTCGATGGTAAAGTGAAGAGGTTTTTCCCTCTAGACTTGGATTACATAAATTTTTTTTTGACTTAGTTGAATTATTTAAAGAATTGGGTTACCGGGAGTATAAGCAGATGTTCTAGCTTGATATGGGAGAACCGAATATGGAACATGGACTCCATGTAATTAAAGGAGATATATAAATTAATCAGATGAGGGAGGGTAAGTTGAGGTACAAAGAAACTGATGTGCTATACATCTATTTTGAACACGATGTGGACATGCCTGAAGTAGTTGCAGAAGATGTGGTTGAGGAGACTGTTGTGCTGGATTCATCATCATCATCGTCATTATCTGATGATGGATATGAGACAACAGAGGATGAGCCTTACAAGCCTCCTCCTCTTGGACTTGAGACAGATGACAGTAGTAGTGAAGAAGAAAATAAGAGGAAGAAAAAGGTTCCAAAAAAGGGAGTTTCAGTGGTGCACGGAATTGTGATTTACACTTTTCACAACTCCGATGCAACTAACCAGCAAGTGCACTGGGTCGTCCAAGAAATACCTTACGTGAGTAAGGGTCGATCCCACGGAGATTGCCAGCTTGAAGCAAGCTATGGTTATCTTGTAAATCTTAGTTAGGAGATTAGTGATAAAAATGATTTTGTTTATGAAAAGTAAATAACATAAAATGAATGATACTTGTGGTTCAGTAATGAGGAACAGGTTGAGGTTCTGGAGATGCTTTGTCGTCTGAACCTCTGCTTTTTTACTGTCTTCTTCTCCAAACACGCATGACTCCTTCTATGGCAAGCTATATGTTGGTGGATCACCGTTGTCAATGGCTACCATTCGTCTTCTCAGTAAAAATGGTCCAGGTACGGTTTTCGCAAGGCTAATCAACTGTCGGTTCTCACTTGTGTCAGAATAGGATCTCTCTATCCTTTTGCACACTATCACTGCGCCCAACATTCATGAGTTTGAAGCTCGTCACAGTCATCCCATCCTAGATCCTACTCAGAATACCACAGACAAAGTTTAGACTTTCCAGATCTCTGGAATGCTACCAATTGGTTATAGCCTCTACCACAAAGGTTCTGATCTCACGAGTTTAAATGCTCTATTGTCAGGAGATGCAAGTCAAACTCGTGGATTAGAAACCCAAGAGATACGCACTCAAGCTGTCGCCCAATGACTACGTTGAGCTCAGATAGAACGGAAGTGGTTGTCAAGCACGCATTCATAAAGTTGAGAATGATAATGAGTGTCACAGATTATTACATTCTTCACATTGAAGTACGAGTGAGTATCTTAGAACAGAAGCAAGCGTGATTGAATAGAAAACAATAGTAATTGCATTAGTCCATTGAAACACAGCAAAGCTCCTCACCCCCCCTATGGAGTTTAGAGACTCATGCAGTAGAAAATACAATAAGAGATGTAAAATGTCATAATTCCAAAATGGATCTCTAAAAGTAGTTTTTATACTAAACTAGTAACCTAGGTTTATAGAAAATGAGTAATTAAGTGCAGATAGTGCAAAAAGCCACTTCCGGTGTCCACTTGGTAAGTGTTTGGGCTGAACTTTGAAACTTTCACGTGCATAGGCCATTCTTGGAGTTAAACGCCAGCTTGAGTTCCAGTTTGGGCGTTTAACTCCAGTTTTGTTACCAGTTCTGGCGTTTTACGCCAGAAAAAAGGGTCTCTAGCTGGCATTTAATGCCAGTTTGGGCCATTATATCTTGGGCAAAGTATGGACTATTATACATTTCTGGAAAGCCCAAGATGTCTACTTTCTAATGCAGTTGAGAGCGTGCCAATTGGGCTTCTGTAGCTCCAGAAAATGCACTTCGAGTGCAGGAGGGTCAAAATCCAACAGCATCTGCAGTCCTTTCTTAGCCTCTGAATAAGATTTTTGCTCAGGTCCCTCAATTTCAGCTAGAAAATACCTGAAATTATAGAAAAACACACAAACTCATAGTAAAGTCCAGAAATGTGATTTTTGCATAAAAACTAATAAAAATATAATAAAAAGTAACTAAAACATACTAAAAACTACCAAAAAACAATGCCAAAAAGCGTATAAATTATCCGCTCATCGCAACACCAAACTTAAATTGTTGCTTGTCCCCAAACAACTAAAAAAAAGGCAAGATAGGATAAAAAGAAGAGAAAATACAATAAATTTCAAAATATCAATGAAGATTAGTTTTAATTAGATGAGCGGGACTAGTGGCTTTTTGCTTCTGAACAGTTTTGGCATCTCACTTTATCCTTCGAAGTTCAGAATGATTGGCATCCATAGGAACTCATAATTTAGATAGTGTTATTGATTCTCCTAGTTTAATATGTTGATTCTTGAACACAGCTACTTTATGAGTCTTGGCCGTGACCCTAAGCATTTTTTTTTCAGTATTACCACCGGATACATAAATGCCATGGACACAAAACTGGGTGAACCTTTTTAGATTGTGACTCAGCTTTGCTAGAGTCCCCAGTTAGAGGTGCCCAGAGTTCTTAAGCACACTCTTTTTTTTTTGCTTTGGATCACGACTTTAACCACTCAGTCTCAAGCTTTTCACTTGGACCTTCATGACACAAGCACATGGTTAGGGGTAGCTTGATGAAGCCACTTAGGCCAGGATTTTATTCCTTTGAGTCCTTCTATCTACTGAAGCTCAAAGCCTTGGATCCTTTTTACCCTTGCCTTTTAGTTTAAAGGGTTATTGGCTTTTTCTGCTTGCTTTTTCTTTATTTTTCGCAAAAAATTTTTTCGCAAGCTTTGTGTTTTTCATTGCTTTTTCTTGCTTCAAGAATCAATTTTATGATTTTTCAGATTATCAATAACATTTCTCTTTTTTCATTATTCTTTCAAGAGCCAACAATTTTAACATTCATAAACTGCACTATCAAAAATATGCAATGTTCAAAGCATTCATTCAGAAAACAAAAAGTTTTGCCACCACATCAAAATAATTAAACTATTTTCAATAGAATTCAAAATTCATGTACTTCTTTTTCTTTTTCAGAAAACATTTTTCATTTAAGAAAGGTGAAAGATTCATGGAATCATTCATAGCTTTAAGACATAGACACTAGACACTAATGATCATGTAATGAAGACACAAACATAGTCAAAACATAAAGCATAAAAACCGAAAACAGAAAAGAAAATAAACAAGGAGATTAAAGAACGGGTCCACCTTAGTGATGGTGGCTTCTTCTTCCTCTTGAAGAACCAATGGAGTTCTTAGGCTCCTCTATATCTCTTCCTTGCCTTTGTTGATCCTCCCTCATGGCTATTTGGTGAGGTCGGTCCATGAGTGGGCTCTCTTGTTTGCTCCATCCTCTTTCTAGTGATAGGTGGGCTTTTGAGATGAATCTCTCCATCTCCCATGACTCGAGGTTGGAAACAGCTGCCATCCTTTTCCTCTTCCTAGAGGTTTCTCCGACCTTAGTTGCCATTAATGGTTATGAAAAAACAAAAAGCAAAGCTTTTTTTCCACACCAAACTTAAAAGGTTTGCTCGTTCCCAAGAAAAAGAAGATAGAAGGTAGTAGAAAAAGAATGATTGATGAGCGGATAATTTATACGCTTTTTGGCATTGTTTTTAGATAGTTTTTAGCATGCTTTAGTTACTTTTTATTATATTTTTATTAGTTTCTATGAAACAATCACATTTATGGACTTTACTATGAGTTTGTGTGTTTTTTCTTGTAATTTCAAGTATTTTCTGGCTGAAATTGAGGGATTTGAGCAAAAGTCTGATTCAGAGCTGAGAAAGGACTGCAGATGCTGTTGGATTCTGACCTCCCTGCACTCGAAGTAGAATTTCTAGAGCTACAGAAGCCCAATTAGAGCTCTATCAATTGACTTGAAAAGTAGACATCATGTGCTTTCCAGCAATATATAATAGTCCATATTTTGTCCGAGATTTGATGGTCCAAATTGGTGTCCAAACGCCCACCAGAGACCCATTTTCTGGCGTAAAACGCCAGAACTGGCACCCAAGCTTGCGTTTAACTCCAAGAATGGCCTATGCATGTGAAAGCTTTAAGACCCAGCCCAAGCACACACAAAGTGGGCCCCAAAAGTGGATTTCTGCACTATCTGCACTTAGTTACTTATTTTCTGTAAACCCTAGTAACTAGTTTAGTATAAATAGCACTTTTTCCTATTGTATTCTCATCTTTTGATCATATTTTGATCTTTTGATCACCTTGGGGTGGCTGGCCATTTGGCCATGCCTAGACCTCTTTTCTCTTATGTATTTTCTACGGTAGAGTTTCTACACCTCATATATTAATGTGAGGAGCTCTGCTGTTCTTCATGATTTATTGCAAGTACTATTGTTTCTCTTTCAATTCACGCTTACTTCTTCTCCAAGATATACTCTCGTATTTAATTTAGTTAAGTCAGAATGAAGGGGTGACCCGTGACAATCACCCACTATCTTCGTTACTCGCTTACCAAGATCCGTGTGCCTGACAACCACAAGCGGTCTACATGATGTTCAACGTAGTCATTGGATGACAGCTGAAGTATATTCTCTTGGATCTCTGATCCACGGATATGACTCGCATCTTCTGACAATAGAGCATTCAAATTCGTGATATTAGAATCTTCTTGGTATAGGCTAGAACCAATTGATAGCATTCCTAAGATCCAAAAAGTCTAAACCTTGTCTGTGGTATTCCGAGTAAGATCTGGGATGGGATGACTGTGACGAGCTTCAAGCTCACGACTGTTGGGTACAGTGATAGTGTGCAAAAGGATAGAGAGATCCTATTCTGACACAAGTGAGAACCGACAGCTGATTAGCTGTGCGGCAGCTGTGCTATACAGAAACCGTAGCCTAGACCATTTTCACTGAGAGGACGGATGGTAGCCATTGACAATGGTGATCCACCAACATACAGCTTGCCATGGAAGAGAGTACGCATGATTGGATGAAGACAATAGAAAAGCAGAGGTTCAGAAGCAACAAAGTATCTCCAAATACTTATCTGAAATTCCCACCAATGAATTACATAAGTATCTTTGTTTTAGTTTACATTTTCTCTATCTTTGATTATCAAAACCTCATAACCATTTGAATCCGCCTGACTAAGATTTATAGGATGACCATAGCTTGCTTCAAGCCGGCAATCTTCGTGGGATCGACCCTTACTCGCGTAAGGTTTTATTACTTGGACGACCCAGTGCACTTGCTGGTTAGTTATGCGGAGTTGCAAAAGTGTGATTGCAATTTCGTGCACCATGTTTTTGGCGCCGTTGCCGGGGATTGTTCAAGTTTGGACAACTAATGGTTCATCTTGTTGCTTAGATTGGGTAATTTTATTTTATTTTTAAGCTTTTTATTTTTAATTTTCGAAAAGTACAAAAAAATATTTAATAAAATCATAAAACCAAAAAAAAATTTGTGTTTCTTGTTTGAGTCTTGTGTCAAATTTTAAGTTTGGTGTCAATTGCATGTTTTAATCTTTCTTAAGTTTTTGAAAATATATGCATTGTGTTCTTCTTGATCTTCAAATTGTTCTTGATGATTTTCCTTGTTTGATCTTTAAATTTTCTTATTTTGTGTCTTTTCTTGTTTTTCTTGTGCATTTTCAAATTCATGGTGTCTAAACATTAAAAATTTTTAAGTTTGGTATCTTGCATGTCTTTCTTTTCTTAAAAATTTTCAAAAATATGTTCTTGATGTTCATTATGATCTTCAAAGTGTTCTTGGTGTTCATCTTGACATTCAAAGTGTTCTTGCATGCATTATTTGTTTTGATCTTAAATTTTTATGTCTTGTGTCATTTTGTTGTTTTTCTCTTTCCTCATTAATAAAAAAAATCAAAAATAATATCTTTTCCTTATTTTACTCATAAATTTTGAAATTTTGCGTTGACTTAGTCAAAGATTTTTAAAATTCAGTTATTTCTTGTCAGTCAAGTCAAAATTTCAATTTAAAAATTCTATTTTTACAAATCTTCTTCATTTTTCTTTCATTTTATTTTATTTTTTCGAATTTTTTTAAAAAATTAATTTTCAAAATCTTTTTCTTAATTTTATTTCATAATTTTTGAAATTGTTGCTAACAATTAATGTTTTGATTCAAAAATTTCAAGTTTGTTACTTTCTTGTTAAGAAAGGTTCAATCTTTAAGTTCTAGAATCATATCTTTTAATTTCTTGTTAGTCAAGTTATCAACTTTAATTTCAAAAATCAAATCTTTTTAATTTCTTTTTCAAACCTTTTTCAAAATAAATTTCAATCATATCTTTTTCAAATTTTTAATTTCAAAATTTCAATCATATCTTTTTCAAAATTTATTTTCAAATCTTTTTCAACTAACTACTTGACTTGTTTGTTTTAATTTTAAAAAGTTTATTATTTCTTATTTTTTTCAAAACCACCTAACTACGTTTCCACTTCTCATTTTTCGAAAACAACTAGCCACTTTTTCAAAATTCTTTTTAATTAACTGACTGTTTTAAATTCTAATTTTATTTCATTTCTTTTAATATTTTTGAATACTAACCAATAATTAAAATAAAAACAAAAATATTTTTCTTTTCTTTTAATTAATATTTGAATACTTTCTCTCTCATCTATTTCTATTTATTTTATTTATTTACTAACACTTCTCTTCTACTCATAATTCGAACCCTCTGTGTGTGTGTGTGTGTGTGTGTGTGTTCGAATTTCTTCTTCCTTCTTCATTTTATTCTTCTTTTTCTCTGACACCTAAAGGAATCTCTATACTGTGACATAGAGGATTCTTCTTCTTTTCTGTTCTCTTCTTTTTTATATGGGTAGGAACAGGGATAAAGACATTCTTGTTGAAGCTGATCCTGAACCTGAAAGGACTCTGAAGAGAAAGCTAAGAGAAGCTAAAGCACAACACTCTAGAGAGGACCTAACAGAAAATTTTGAAAAAGAAGCAGATATGGCAGCCGAACCCAACAACAATGCTAGAGATGCAAGGAAGATGCTTGGTGACTTTACTGCACTAACTTCCAACTTCTGTGGAAGAAGCATATCAATTACTACAATTGGAGTAAACAACTTTGAGCTTAAGCCTGAATTAGTTTCTCTAATACAGCAGAATTGCAAGTTTCACAGACTTCTATAGTCTCTGATCTAACTAAGACCACTCACAGTTTCATGACTAAAACAAGGTCCTCCATTAGAAATTTGGAGGCACAAGTGGGTCAGCTGAGTAAAAGAGTTACTGAACTCCCTTCTAGTACTCTAACAATCAATACAGAAGAGAATCCAAAGAGAGAGTGCAAGGCCATCAATATACCTAAAGTGGCCGAACCTATAGAGGAGGAAGAGGCAATGATTTCCAGTGAGGAAGACCTTGCTGGATGTCCACTGACCAATAAGAAGTTCCATATTGAGGAACCAAAGGAATCTGAGGCTCATATAGAGACCATAGAAATTCCATGGAACTTAATGCTACAGTTCATGAGCTCTGATGAAGATTCTTCCTCTGATGAGGATGAAGATCTTATTGAAGAGCAAGTTGCTCGATATCTTGGAGTAATCATGAAGCTGAATGCCAAGCTATTGGTAATGAGACTTGGGAGGATGGACCTCCATTGGTCATTAAGAAACTGAATACCTTGGTTTAGCAGAAATTACTTCAAAAGAAATCGGATCCTGGAAGGTTCTTAATACCTTGTACCATAGGCACCATGACCTTTAAGAAAGCTCTGTGTGACCTGGGGTCAGGTATAAACCTCATGCCACTCTCTGTAATGGAGAAACTAGGGATATTTGAGGTACAAGCTGCAAAAATCTCACTAGAGATGGCAGACAAATCAATAAAATAGACTTATGGACTTGTAGAGGATGTCTTAGTGAAGGTTGAAGGCCTTTACATCCTTGCTGACTTCATAATCCTAGACACTGGAAAGGATGAGGATGAATCCATCATCCTTGGAAGACCCTTCCTAGCCACAGCAAGGGTTGTGATTGATGTGGACAGAGGAGAGTTAGTCCTTCAATTGAATGAAGACTACCTTTTGTTTAAGGCTCAAGGATCTTCTTCTGTAAACATGGAGAAGAAGCATGAAAAGCTTCATCAAATTCTCTCCATACAGAGTCAAGCAGAGCCCCCACATTCAAACTCTAAGTTTGGTGTTGGGAGGCCACCATTAAGCTCTGAGTCTCTGTGAAGCTCTCTGAGAGCTCACTGTCAAGCTATTGACATTAAAGAAGCGCTTATTGGGAGGCAACCCAATGTTATTTAATTATATTTAGTTTTTTTATAGACATTTGTTTTCCATTGCCATTTTATGTTTTCTTTAGGTTGATGATCATGTGGAGTCACAAAAACAGCTACAGAAGTAAAATGGAATCAAAAATAGCATCAAAAATAGCACACCCTGGAGAACAGGCTTACTGGCGTTTAAACGCCAGTAAGGATAGCAGAATGGGCATTTAACGCCCAAGCAGGCAGCATTCTGGGCGTTTAGAAAAATGCCCAGTAAAGAAGGATTCCTAGCGTTTAACGCCAGCCAGGGTATCTGGCTGGGCGTTAAACGCCCAAAGAGACGGTCAAGTGGGGGTTAAATGCCAGAATGGATAGCATTCTGGGCGTTTAACGCCAAGATGACACAAGGGAGGTAATTTTGTTTCCAATTCAATTTTTTCAATTTTTTATGTTTTAATTCATAATTTTTGCATCAAACATATTTTAAACGTTCATCTTTCAATTTCTACTTTCAAAAAAAAATTATCTTTCCAATTCTTTTTAATTCTTTTTCGATCCTTTTCAATTCCTTCAAAAATGTTTTCAAAACTTACATATCTTTTCAAATTTTTTTCAACTCCTTTTAATTTTTCTTGCATACCGTAAAATAAGTTTTCAAAATTAATTTCATCATTCTTCTTCTACTCCCTTCTATCTTATTTTGCTCGAGGACGAGCAAACCTTTTAAGTTTGGTGTGGTAACAAGCTCTGCTTTTTATTTTTACATAACCATTAATGGCACCTAAGCCCAGAGAAACCTCTAGGTAGAGGAAAGGGAAGGCAGTTGCTTCTAACTCCGAGTCATGGGAGATGGAAAGATTCATCTCAAAAGCCCATCACTAGAAAAAGGAAGGAGCACCAAGAGCACTAAGGATCGAGCACCAAGAGCACTCCATTATCCTCCATGAAATCAGAGAGGACCAAAGAGCCATGAGGGAAGAGCAACAAAAGCAAGGAAGAGATATTGAGGAGCTAAAGCACTCCATAGGATCTTCAAGAGGAAGAACTAGCCGCTGTCACTAAGGTGGACCCGTTCTTTAATTTCCTTGTTCTTATTTTTCTATTTTTTCGTTTTATTTGCTTTATGTTTTGCCTATATTTGTGTCTTTATTACATGATCAGTAGTGTTTAGTGTCTATGTCTTAAAGCTATGAATGTTCCATGAATCTTTCACCTTTCTTAAATGAAAAATATTTGTATTTGCAAAAGAACAAGAAGTGCATAATTTTGAAATTTATCTTGAAATTAGTTTAATTATTTTGATGTGGTGGCAATACTTTTTTGTTTTCTGAATGAATGCTTGAACAGTGCATATTTTTGATAGTGAAGTTTATGAATGTTAAAATTGTTGGCTCTTGAAAGAATAATGAAAAAAAGAGAAATGTTATTGATAATCTGAAAAATCAAAAAATTGATTCTTGAAGCAAGAAAAAGCAGTAAAAAACACAAAGCTTGCGAAAAAATGGCGAAAAAAAAGAAAAAGAAAGAAAAAGAAAAAGCAAGCAGAAAAATCCAATAGCCCTTTAAACCAAAAGGAAAGGGTAAAAAGATCAAAGGATTTGAGCATCAGTGGATAGGAGGGCCCAAAGGAATAAAATCCTGGCCTAAGCAGCTAAATCAAGTTGTCCCTAACCATGTGCTTGTGTCATGAAGGTCCAAGTGAAAAGCTTGGGACTGAGTGGTTAAAGTCGTGATCCAAAGCAAAAAGAGTGTGCTTAAGAACTCTGGGCACCTCTAACTAGGGACTCTAGCAAAGCTAAGTCACAATCTGAAAAGGTTCACCCAGTTATGTGTCTGTGACATTTATGTATCCGGTGGTAATACTGGAAAACAAGATGCTTAGGGTCACGGCCAAGACTCATAAAGTAGCTGTGTTCAAGAATCAACATACTAAACTAGGAGAATCAATAACACTATCTGAATTCTGAGTTCCTATGGATGCCAATCATTCTGAACTTCAAAGGATAAAGTGAGATGCCAAAATTGTTCAGAAGCAAAAAGCTACTAGTCCCGCTCATCTAATTAAAACTAAGATTCATTGATATTTTGAAATTTATTGTATATTATCTTCTTTTTATTCTATTTTGTTTTTGGTTGCTTGGGGACAAGCAATAATTTATGTTTGGTGTTGTGATGAGTGGATAATTTATACGCTTTTTGCCATTGTTTTTAGATAGTTTTTAGCATGTTTTAGTTACTTTCTTTTATATTTTTATTATTTTTTATATAAAAATCACATTTCTGGACTTTACTATGAGTTTGCATGTTTTTCTATAATTTCAAGTATTTTCTGGCTGAAATTGAGGGATCTGAGCAAAAGTCTAATTCAGAGGCTGAGAAAGGACTGCAGATGCTGTTGGATTCTGAACTCCCTTCACTCGAAGTAGAATTTCTGGAGCTATAGAAGCCCAATTGGCGCGCTCCCAATTGCGTTGGAAAGTAGACATCTTGGGATTTTCAGAAATATATAATAGTTCATGCTTTGCCTGAGATTTGATGGCTGTTGGATTCTGAACTCCCTTCACTCGAAGTAGAATTTCTGGAGCTATAGACGCCCAATTGGCGTGCTCCCAATTGCGTTGGAAAGTAGACATCTTGGGCTTTTCAGAAATATATAATAGTTCATACTTTGCCCGAGATTTGATGGCTCAAACTGGCGTCCAAACACCCACCAGAGATCCTTTTCTGGCGTAAAAAACGCCAGAACTGGCACCAAAATTGGAGTAAAACGGCAGAACTGGCACCCAAGCTGGCGTTTAACTCCAAGAATGGTCTATGCACGTGAAAGCTTCAAGGCTCAGTCCAAGCACACACCAAATGGGCCCCAGAAGTGGATTTCTGCACTATCTGCACTTAGTTACTTATTTTCTGTAAACCCTAGTAACTAGTTTAGTATAAATAGCACTTTTTTCTATTATATTCGCATCTTTTGATAATCTTTTGATCTTTTGATCACCTTGTGGAGGCTCTCCAATCGGCCATGCCTAGACCTCTTTTCTCTTATGTATTTTCTACGATGGAGTTTCTACACCTTATAGATTAAGGTGAGGAGCTCTGCTGTTCTTCATGATTTAATGCAAGTACTATTGTTTCTCTTTCAATTCATGCTTACTTCTTCTCCAAGATATACTCTCATATTTAATTTAGTTAAGTCAGAATGAAGAGGTGACCCGTGACAATCACCCACTATCTTCGTCACTCACTTAGCCAAGATCTGCGTGCCTGACAACCACAAGCGGTCTACATGATGTTCAACGTAGTCATTGGACGACAGCTGGAGTATATTCTCTTGGGTCTCTGATCCACGGATTTGACTCGCATATCCTGACAACAGAGCATTCAAGTTCATGATATTAGAACCTTCGTGGTAGAGGCTAGAAGCAATTGGCAGCATTCTTGAGATTCGGAAAGTCTAAACCTTGTCTGTGGTATTCCGAGTAGGATCTGGGATGGGATGACTGTGACGAGCTTCAAACTCATGATTGTTGGGTACAGTGATAGTGTGCAAAAGGATAGAGAGATCCTTTTCCGATACAAGTGAGAACCGACAGCTGCTTAGCCGTGCGGTAGCTGTGCTGTACAGAAACCGTAGCCTGGACCATTTTCACTAAGAGAACGGATGGTAGCCATTGACAACGGTGATCCACCAACATACAGCTTGCCATGGAAGGGAGTACACATGATTGGATGAAGACAATAGGAAAGCAGAGGTTCAGAAGCAACAAAGTATCTCCAAATGCTTATCTGAAATTCCCACCAATGAATTACATAAGTATCTTTGTTTTACTTTACGTTTTATCTAACTTTGATTATCAAAACCTCATAACCATTTGAATCCGCCTGACTAAGATTTACAGGATAACCATAGCTTGCTTCAAGTAGGCAATCTCCGTGGGATCGACCCTTACTCGCGTAAGGTTTTATTACTTGGACGACCTAGTGCACTTTCTGGTTGGTTGTGCGGAGTTGCAAAAGTGTGATTGCAATTTCGTGCACCAATGATGCAATTAATTTTGAAAACTTATTACTGTATACAAGAAAAATTAAAAAGAGTTGAAAAGAATTTGAAAAGATATGTAAGTTTTGAAAACATTTTGGAAGGAATTGAAAAGAATTGAAACAGAATTAAAGAGAAATGGAAAGATTATTAATTTTCGAAAATAGAAATTGAAAGAAGACTATTTGTAACATTTTTATGCAGAAAATTATGAATTAAAACATGAAAATTTGAAAAAAAATTGAATTGGAAACGAATTACCTCCCCCTTGCTGTTCTGGCGTTAAACAACCAGAATGGCTAACGCCCATCTGGTGGCCATTTTAGGCGTTTAACGCCCAGCTCTGGCTGGCGTTAAATGCCAGAAATTCTTTGTTACTGGGCATTTTTCTAAACGCCCAGGATGGTGCTGTTTCTGGCGTTAAATGCCCAAAATGCTGCCCATTCTGGCGTTTAACACCCAGAAAGATAGCCATTCTGGCGTTTAACGCCCAAAATGCCTCTTTACTGGCGTTTTAACGCCTGTAAGCTCTGTTCCTCTGTGATTCCTCCGCTTTATATTCTGAACCTTCATTTCTCTGAATTATTTACTGAAATGTATTATCAAACATGAATAACAAAATTAAATAAAATCATATAATTGTTATAAACATCTAATTTTTGCTAATGGTTGGGTTGCCTCCCAGCAAGCGTTTCTTTACTGTCTTTAGCTGGACTTTACTGAGCTTTAATCTAGTCTCGGTCTTGAGCATTCTTGCTCATCATGGCCTTCAAGATAATGCTTGACTCTCTATCCATTAACAATGAAATTTTTGTCAGAGTGAATATCCTGAAGCTCTACATATCCATATGGTGACACACTTGTAATCACATATGGTCCCTTCTACCGGGATTTTAATTTCCTAGGGAACAATCTGAGCCTAGAGTTAAACAGTAGAACCTTCTGTCCTAGCTCAAAGTCTCTAGATGACAGCTTTCTGTCATGCCACTTTTTTGCTTTCTCCTTGTAAATTTTAGCATTTTCAAAAGTATTGAGTCTGAACTCCTCTAGCTCATTCAACTGGAGTAATCTTTTCTCTCTAGCTACCTTAGCATTAAGGTTTAGGAACCTGGTTGCCCAGTAGGCCTTGTGTTTCAGTTCCACTGGCAGATGACAGGCTTTTCCATACACAAGCTAGTATGGAGAAGTCCCTATAGGAGTCTTGAATGCGGTTCTATATGCCCACAGAGCATCATCCAGACTTCTTGCCCAGTCCCTTCTACAGGTACTTACAGTCCATTCCAGGATTCATTTTAGTTCTCTATTTAAGACTTCAGCCTGCCCATTTGTCTGTGGATGATATGGAGTTGCCACTTTGTGGTTAATTCCATTTCGGATCAGAGCAGAGTCAAGCTGTTTATTGCAGAAATGAGTGCCTCCATCACTGATCAGTACCCTAGGGACACCGAACCTGCTGAAAATATGCTTCTGGAGGAACTTTATCACTATCTTAGTATCATTAGTGGGTGGTGCAATTTTCTTTACCCATTTAGATACATAGTCTACTGCCACTAGAATATAAGTGTTTGAATATGATGGTGATAAAAGCCCCATGAAATCAATTCCCCATACATCAAATAACTCAATCTCTAAGATCCCTTGCTAAAGCATGGCATAACCGTGAGGCAGATTACCCGCCCTCTGGCAACTGTCACAGTTACGTACAAACTCTCGGGAGTCTCTATAGAGAGTAGGCCAGTAGAAGCCACATTGGAGAACCCTTGTGGCTGTTCGCTCACCTTCGAAATGTCCTCCATATTGTGATACATGGCAATGCCATAGGATCTTCTGTGCCTCTTCTTTAGGCACACATCTACGGATTATTCCGTCTTTACATCTCTTAAAGAGATATGGTTCATTCCACAAGTAGTACTTTGCATCAGAAACTAATTTTTTTGTTTACTGGATGCTGTCGTTTTTGGGTATGAATCTCACAACTGTATAGTTTGCAATGTCTGTAAACAACAGTACTTCCTAAATGGAAAAGAGTTGCTCATCCAGAAAAGTTTTAGAGATCTCAAAAGGAGGGAGGGACGCTCCTGCTACTGGTTCTATCCGGGACAGGTGATCTGCTACTTGGTTCTCTGTCCCTTTTCTGTCTCTTATTTCTATATCAAACTCTTGCAGAAGCAACACCCATCTTATGAGTATGCGTTTTGAATTCTGCTTTGTGAGGAGATATTTTAGAGCAACAGATGATTGGATTTTTTATGGTTTAGAATTTTACTAATGGAATCTCGTTGTAAAGTATAGCTTCCAAACCAACAATAATCCTTTCATATAAAAATTTGTTTGCCACAAGTAACAAACTCCTAAAATCTATAAACCAAAGTATTGGAACCTCGGGTCTCTCTCCCTAGGAATTGCGATAAAGTGTCTTGCTATTGGTTATGAGGTATGTTTGGGGTTTTTAAGATAATAGGCAAGAAATAAAAATGGCAAAGGAAATAACTAACAACTAACAAAGCTCTTGGCGAGATATGAGAACTAGAAGTCCTATCCTAGTTATCCTCCTCAATTGTGACAACAAATTGTCCATTGCTCCCACTTAGTTAACCTCTAACCAAGGAGGAAAGTCAGGTGGATGAATCAATTTGATTCCTCAAGTTCTAATCAACTCCTAAAGAAAAGACTAGCTTTAGAGGCATTCAAATCAATTAGCAACTTCTAATTATCAATCAACAAAGGAATTAGATAACTCAAGAGTCACTAATTACTCTACCAAAGCCAAGAAGGGAAAAATCTATACTAGAATCCAACCAAGCATTTCATTAAACACTTGGAAGGCACAAAAGAAAAGCATAGCAAATTGACAACAAGAATAGAATCTAACAACAATTATTGCAAGGAATTAACAACAACAATCAAAAGAAACACAACTATTATGAATTACCTCAAATTGAATTGAAAGAAAATAGAAGGAACAAGAGTAGATCTACAACAAAGTATAGAAACAAAGTAGGAGAAATTACAACAAAAGAATAGAAGAATGATGAATGTAACAACAAAGAATTTGAGAAATAGAAGTAGATGAAAGCATGAATTAAAACCTAGATCTAAGATTATTGAACTAAACATAATCCAAATTCTAGAGAGAAGAGAGAGCTTTTCTCTCTAGAAACTACTTCTAACTAATTCTAATGATTCTTAATGATGAAGTGAGTGAAAAGTCCCAATTCCCTTCAATCCTTGGTCCTTTAAAGCACTTCTGGCGCCAAAGTTGGTTGCAACTGGGCCCCACAGCTTCTCAGAAATCACTGGGAATGTTTTCTATTTAAAAATCACGTACGACCTTCGGCGCATACGCGCACGGTGCGCGTACGCGTCCATGGAGCATTTCGCAATCCGCGCGTAGGCGCATAGTGCGTGCGCGCGTCCATGGGCTTTTTCCAAATCCTTGGCTTTTCATGATTTCTCCACTTTGTATGCTTTCCTTTCACTCCTTTGATCCTTCCCTAGCCTTTTCAACCTGAAATCACTTAACAAACAAATCAAGGCATCTAGTGGAATCAAAGGTGAATTAAAATAAACTAATTTAAGGTCTAAAAGCATGTTTTCACCTTTAAGCACTAATTGAGGGAGAATCACAAAACCATGCTATTTCATTGAATAAATGTGAAGAAAGGTTAACAAAATGCTCTAAATTCAACACAAGACAAACCCTACAAATGGGTTTTATCAGCAGCATGGTCAGTGTACACAATCACTTTTGATCCTACTAAATAAGATCTGAACTTGTCAATGGCATAAACCACTGCAAGCAACTCCTTCAGCAGAAATGACTGGTGATGTGACCAATTTAGCTTTCAGAGTCTCAAAGGCCTGCAGACACCCTGTGTCAAAGACAAATGGTGTATCAGCGGCTAGTAGATTGCTCAGAGGTTTTGCAATTTTTGAAAAATCCTTTATAAACCTCCTATAGAATCTTGCATGCCCCAGAAAACTTCTGATTGCCTCCCCACACTTAAACCAAGCATGTCCTCATGCTTAAACCAAGAATGAAGTAAAGAGCTTGACATTTATTCAATGGAACTAAACTATATGCAACCTATCTAAATGCAACTATCTAAATGAATACAATTGCTTGGTCAAAATAAATCAATTCCCAAGAAGCATATATGCACAAGGGCTAAGGACTAGTAAGTCTAATCCACAATTGAATTGAGTTATTAAATATTTTTACAAACTTGCATGAAAAGTGATGATTGTAGGTGGAAACATATAATCGAGCAATCGAACCCTCACCGGATGTGTTTGCACTCTATTCGCTCAAGTGTTTAGGGTCGATTCACTCAATTCTCCCCTAATCATGCTTTCCAAGATTTGTTCTTCTTCTAACAATCAACATTTATTCCATGCATGCATACAAGTATCATGAGGTCTTTTTATTGGTTGTAATGGGGTTAGGGTCAAGGTAGGATGCATATTTAGTCAAGTGAGCTTGAAGTTCGAATCTTTGTTAATCTAACTATATGACAATCTATACAATTCAAACTAGGACAACCTATACAACTCAAACTAATCTAACTACCCATTCTTCTCACTTTTTCTTCACATGCTCATGCATTCCCCTTTTTCTTGATTACAACTCATATGCATTGATTTTTATTAAGCTTTGCTTTGGGGTATTTTGTCCCCTTTTTTTATTTCTTTTCTTTTCTTTTTTTTCTTTCTTTTTCTATATTTTTTTCATATTATATTTTTTTCTTTTTCTTTTCTTTTTTCTTTTGTTTTTCTCATTTTTTTCTTTTCTTTCTATATGCAAGAACATCAATGCATAAGGTCTAGTAATTAATTAATACATGAACATGCACCCAATTCCCAAATATAAAAATACAAAACTACCCTTTTATTCACCCAATGTCCCAAGTTTTTCCACACTTGAATGTTACACACTCACACTAGCCTAAGCTAATCAAAGATCCAAATTAAGGATATTTATTATTTTTCGCTTCAAGGCTTGTAATGTGCTAGAATTAAGAACAAGTGGGTTAATCGTAGGCTCAAATTGGCTAACAATGGAAGATAAAAGGTAAGACTTTTCGGGTAAGTAAGCTATTGAAATGATGGCCTCAATCATATAAATGCATGAATACACAAAATAATGGACATAACACTACAAAAAAAATACCCATTCAGGTACACTTGAAAAGTGTAGTCAAAAATGAAAAAAAGTGATGCCTTAGGCAAAGGCTACGCTTTTTAGGCTTCAGAGACGCTTTTGTAGGGGATGCCTATACTAGTGTTGCCTATTCTCAAAGGCTACACTTTTTTGTATCAAAGGCTACGCTTCTGGCCTTTGAGAATAGGGTACGCTTTTTAAGTGATGCTGTTTAGGACCAAAGGCTACGCTTTTCAGCACTAGTGGTTACCAGAGTTCAAAAGAATAGGCTACACTTTTCAGGACTACTGCATCACTTTATAAACGTAACAAGTAGTATATCTATAGCTACTCTATATAAGTGTAGCCTTTTGTCCCTCATTTTTTTTAAATTTCTGTTTATATATATATATATATATAAACAGTAATTTCTAATAATATTTTTATTTAAATCTAATATTTGAAAATATATATATAATTATATATATAATGCTATATTTTTAATTAAATTAGTTAATTATTATAAAATAAAAATAAACAAATACATATATATATATATACACACTGTGCATACAATAATCTTTATTGTAATAAAAATTATCCTGAAACAAAATATATTTATATAATGAATATATAATATTGAGATGATCGTAATTTTAAGTATTCATATATCTCACACTAGAATAAGTATACTCATATAAATCAAAATATGCATGAAACCGCACACTTAGAGTTTACTACTAATAAACTAGAAAAAACCAAAATATTATATCATTCAAATGTATCTTCTAATAAAAGACATCATCATCAACCATACATCTTTCAATTTCCAACACTAGCTCCATCTTTGCTAATAAACCATCATGATAGGCATCTCAATCTTCACTCACATCTTCAGAATTAGCCTGCATAATTATATAGAAAAATAATTATGTTTTGAAAAAGTACAAGAAAAAAAATAATTAGCATATTAAAAACTAAAAATTTTCAAATTATTGGAACATAGAAACTAAAAACTAAAAACTGTATACCCTTTTGCTTAAAACAACAATCACATTCAAGGGGATACTATAAGTCATCATAAAGGACATAAAAAATCGAATCATAACACAACTTCATACTAAATGAGAAGTAAAATCAGAAACTCAAATGCATTGTGCAAGTGACAAGCAATAACATTTTTCTTCCTTTTTGGTTTTAACATTATAAGAAGCTCAAACTTTGTCTCGGAGGCACCAAAACAGGGTATCCAATAGTATATTAACACAAGAATGATCTCGGAGCAACACAAAAGCACAACAGAAGCCACAAATATTGGTCCACTCTAATAACAATAATAATAAAATAACATAATGAAAAAACAAAACCGGAAAAACCAAATCACAGCTCCTTAAATTTAAAATAAAATTAAAAAGATTTGGCAGCCTCCTAAGTTCTAACAAATACAAATTTTAAACTCAACGGCAGATATTCAGAATCCTAATTATCAATTGACAAAATCCACTTGGGAGCTTTAACCAAAAACTTCAATCTGTTTGTTACCGAATAAAATTCTAAGATATTAGAGTATAATCATATTTAGTCTTGATTTATTTTTATAAATTCTAAACTGGTATATTTAAAATGTAAGGAAAAAAATTAAATAGTAAATAATGGTAGAGCAACCTGTTGTTGTTACCATAAATAAAATAAAATAAAATAATATAACAAGCTAATATATATTGCAATTGGTTATTATAGTAGTTGACAAATTAAAATGAGTAAGTAATGAGTGTGTGCGCTCAATTTATTGAAAGAGACAAAGTGACTTAGCTGGTTGCCACCATTCTATTTTATTTGTTTTCTTATTTTAAAATTTTTAGTATTTGTCCGCTCCTCATAACCAAGTATGATTATGCTGCTAAACTTATAAAATAATTTTTTTTGGGTTAAACATTCCTCACTTTGCCTAAACAAGCACGATTTAATTCCAACTCTCACAAAAGATACTATACAAGTTAATTTTAAGTATACTTGGCATTAATTAGTAAATGCATGATTACAAAAATATTATTTATATATTAAAATTAATTATTATATATTTGTATATATATATATTATTTAATTTTTTAATATATATTTTTATATTAATAATTAATTTAAATAGTGGATTTTAATGTTTTTTAAACATGGTTGACATGACTAATACAGCAAAATGTTACTAGCTAGTAGCTACAGTTAACAACCAATGCGGTTTTGGACTGGTTAGCAAAAGGTGCAATATTGATGTAACAGTGTAAGTGATATAGTTACAACATGCATATTGTGATGAATTGGTTATTACAGTGGTTGACAAATTTCATATATATATATATATATATATATATATATATATATATATATATATATATATATATATATATATATATATATATATATATATATATATATATATACAGTTCCAACAAATGAATTTGCTATCTATATATATACATATGTATGAATCTTGAAAGGATAGAATTGAAAGAAAAAGAAACTATAAATTAGTACCAAGTCCATGAGGGAGACAGACAGAGACACAATGTTATATTATGATTTGTGAATTCATGAAATAATTATAATTTAGGAAATAAAGTCAAGTCACAAGGGGCATTATTACAATTGCATCCAAAAATTTTACCACTGCACCTCTGCTATAATTAAACTAAAAACTCTTGATTTTAACTCCTCTTTTGCACTCATATGAAATCCCCAAATTCTACACCCTTGTTATTATTACCAAAAATCCATCTTCCATCCATTGACTAAAGCCAAAATAAGAGGACCAAAAGCCACCATTTTACACTCATCTCTAAAGTGATTATTGTTGGTACCATAGAAAAAGAATTCAAATCTACCATAATGTTTTAACAGCTTTCACTACCTAATTCTCATATCAATTTAGAGTAACCATTTGTGTATTGGTATCTATGAAACTGGTTACATAATTCTTTAGTTAGATATTTATGGAGCAATTAGTGTAAACATAATATATCCTCCCAAATCCAGGCATCCATATATTTTAAAATTATTCATTATAAGATAAGATGTAAGTTGAACAAATATGCATTGTTTTAGCAATTATTAATGGTATTGTTCTTCTAGATCATAAGAATTATTATAATGTAGATTCAGGTGGGAACTTAGGAACTAAAATCATAATAACAATGTGAAGTTGTTCTTGTGTTATATTGAAAGATAATGTATATCAACAAGGAATTAAAATGAAATTTGGCTTACAAACTATACATCACTCACCTGCGTAAACGGAATGAAACCCCAATCCCAAATTCACGAGTTCTCCTGCGCCACAACAATCCCAAATTCACGAGTTCTACTGCGCCTCAACAATAACGGAATGAAACCCGCAAATTATAAGTTCTCCTGCGCCGCAACATTGTCATGCATGTTCATCAATTCACAAATTCACAGTATATCAAAACCCCAAATTGCAACCCTAAAATCGGAACCCTACCCTCTCAGATTTTAGAAACTAAAAGAAGGTGAATACATACCTCCTTGACGATGGTGAGCGAATAAAGACAGGCTTTCAGTCAAGCGAAGAGTCTTCCTGATGTCAACGCCCAGCGAAGAGAACTGGCGTTGAAAATGAGTGGCGGCGTGGTAAGTGGTGAGTGGTGAGTGATGAAGGTGAGTGGTGGAGATGGTGACGCCGTGAGCGGTGACGCCGTGAGTGGTGACGCCGTGGGTGGTCTTCTCTGATTTGGGGGCAGGGTGATGATGAAGGGAATTGTAGCTAGATAGGGATCACGCGCGAGTGTTATGTTTTCAGTGGCCAAGTTATTTTTTTTTTTGCCTAATAAGTGTCTGTACGCGTGAATGTATCATTTGGTGAAAGATGAAAAAATTTTACTAAGTGTTAGTTAGTGGACATTTTACTTGAAATACATTAGGCAACACTTTTAAAATGCACCTGAAACATGACAAATAGGCTACACTTTAAAAGTGCTCTCTTTGGTGTAGAAAGTGAAGCCATAACTCTTAAGTTAAGGCTACGCTTTATAAGTGATCTTTATAATATCTAAGACATCACTTTTCAAGTGATGCCACAAATGTGATTCCTATTCTCCTACAAAAAGGAAACACGGAGAAAAGCGTAGCCTATTCCTAGAATAGGCTACGCTTTTCAAATGTAGCTTAAAAAAATTGTGGCTGAATGGGTGTTTTTCTTGTAGTGTAAAGAATTAAACAAATCAAGGATTACAATCATAGAAAGAGAATAATGAACACAAGAAGGAAATATAAGTGGTTATAAGATGTAACCACACCATTAGGCTCAAGTCTCACAGGCTTGTGTTCTTAGCTCAAAAACATGATCCACAATATATATAATTCAAGCAAGTTCTATAAAAAAGTTTTTCACTCAAATCAATTGAGGTGCCCTATAGATAATTTTCTCGAAAATTTTCATTATTTTGACTAAGCTTATTGTGTATATATATGCAAAATAAGAAAATGAAAGTAGAAATCCTAGAAGACCTAAAATAGAATGCAAAAGTGTTGAGATTAGAAATTTGTCACCCAAAATCGCCGAGCGGTCAGACAACCTCCCCAGACTTAAAAGTTTGCACCGTCCTCGGTGCACTCAAAGATGAGCAAGGGGGTACAGCGACTCTCCAGATTGCTACCTTCAGCTGGTAGGACAACCTGGTTGCTGCGTGTTCTTTCTTTCGCTTCCATTTTTAAATGTAGTGCATCATTCATTCATGAAAAATAGGAAATAACACCATAAGATGAGAAAATACAAAAGCAAGCAAGGAAGCATAAATTGTTAGAATGAGGTAAATCACTAGAATTGAGTGAGTGAATTAGTGTGACATGAATGACAAATAGGTGTGTGAATTCTAAATTAGGCGCCTTGTAGAACACACATTAACATAAAAAGTGATGTCACAAAAGAAGTATGCACTTCACTTATCCTAGTGTGCTTGAGATGCTTTAAGTGAACTTGTAAGGTAAAACAAGCGTTAAAGAAGCATGAAAGCATTCAAGCTAAAAACATATGGATGCATATGAATAAGAAGCACAATGCATTGAGGTAATTGCACAACATCATCCATCAAGAGATCGCCTAGTCAAAGAAAAAGATTCAAATCATAGGTGGCCAAATCATGCAATTCAAGGAGAGTTACAAGCTCGAAGGCGATTCTCATCACTTGGTATTCGCAAAATGAAGCATGAAAGAGTCAAAACCAGGTAGCAAATTGTAACCTCAATCAAGGAATCCAACAATGAACATATAAAAATATTCATGCTAAAATAGCATTTAGTCAATAATAGGCAGCAATGTATAGTAAACTGAATCCATAACCCAACACTTGTAATGAAAAATAGAAAAGAAGATGAAAACTAGACTAAGTAACTAACTAATTAACTAACTAACTAACTAACTAAAATAAATGGTTATCAATGGTGTTTGGAAGTGTTGGATGAGGGGTAGAAGGAGGGAAGAAGAAAGGAGAATGAAAGAAATGGAAGGAGGAGAAGAAAAGAAAGTTTGAAATAAAGGCATCCACGTGTATGCGCACATGGCGTGCGCGCGGATGGGCGAATGGAGAGGGGGCGCGGAAGTGCCAAGTGTCCCTTCGCATGAATGGGGTTGTAAGCATGGGCGCGGACGCGTATGGTGCGCGTCCGCGTGGGTGGTTAGCCATGCCAGGAGCTTAATGTTGGCCCAGAGTTGGTGCAACTCTCGGGCCTGAAGTATGGTGCTACATCTGTGAAGGCATACGCGCACAGCGTGCGTACGCGTCCCTGCCTCCCTCAGGCACAATGCATGCGTAGCGTTCGCATAACTCTCGAGTTAATGTATGGAGGAATGAAAATTTGGTATCCACGTGTACGCGTGCATGGCGCGTGTGCATGGGTGGGTGAAAATGCTTGATGCACACGTACGCGTGCGGTGCGCGTACGCGCGGATGGTGCCCTGTTTTTCAAAATTTTTCTATGTTTTTGCACCAATCCAAGCATTCCAAACCTCCGAACAGCGACCAAAATACCATAAAACCTTATTTAACGTACTAAACTACCAAATAAACTCAACAAACTAATCAAAACATGAAATTAAACTACTTTTACCAATATGTACAAAAGGAAAAAATGAAAAGAAATTACCATGCTGGGGTGACTTCCACCTAGCACTTTATTTAAAGTCCTTAAGTTGGACATTTAGTGGAGTCCTTGCTATGGTGGCTTATGCTTGAATTCATCCTTAAATCCCCGCCATTGTTTGCATTTCCAATGACCACCGGGATCCGAAACTAGGCGTATAAAGCCTTCAGGTAAGCTCGAGCAAGTAACAAGACCCCAAGAGTGTTGATTGTAGAATTGAATTCCGTCCCAAACCTTGTTCTTGCACCCATCTTGTTGTTGATTACCATCGTTAGATCCAGGTGACAAGGTTTGTGAATTCTCATTTAGGAAACCAAACATTCTCCTAGACCCATGCAATTCGGTTCCACACAAACCATTGCTCTTGAATTTTGAGCATGCAACCGTCATGAGCTTAGAATGATGTTTCCAACCACTACACAACCCTTTCCTACTCTTAACTCCACAAAAAGCTCTAAGTTGACCATCATTTTCAATGAAACTATATTCAAGTGAGAAAGTAAAGCTTAGGGATAAAAATTTTATCCACTTGAATGTTGTGTGGGATGGTGACTTAGGAAGGGGTGGTCCCAATGATCTTGCAAGCTCCACTCCTTTATGCTCTTCCTTGACTATTTTCACCTCTTCGCAAGCTTCTTCAATGTCAACCTTTTCCCTTTGGTAGCTCTCTTCCAATTCATTTCCTTCTTCATTGCTCACCAAGTGTATGGGAGGTTGTGCACATTCTTCTATAACTTCAACTTCATGTCCAATGGGAGAGGATTCAATTGTAGATAGAAATTCATCCATGATTGAATCCATCTCTTGGTAAACCTCTTCCAAGTATCCAACGATGATATGCCTTGGAGGTTGTGCACCCTCCTCAACATCAATATCAAGCTTCTTGGAAGAGTGCTCCATGATACTACATTCCCATGGACTTTCAACATCTCCTAAATCTTCGACCACTTCTTCTTTTTCTTCAACAATCATGGCTTCCTCTAGTTGCTCCAATACAAAATAACATCCCTTATTTCCCACCAGAGCTTCCAATCTCTCCTTCATGCTATGATCTTCAATTGATTCTTCACATTTGGCTATGGAATCACCTTGAGTGTTCAAGCATTGGTAGGCTAAAGTATGCACTACCTTGGTCAAGTTAGTCACAAACTCTAGGGTGTTCCTTTGCATATCCGCTTGACCTTGAAGTAGCAAGGTGAGAGAATCTTCTATTGGGGCTTGACGTGGATAGGAAGGTTCATTATTTTGGAGAAAGGGTTCATAGTAGGAAGGTGGTTCTTCTTGGTGATGGTATAGAGATGATGTGTATTGAGGTGGTTGGTACACAAAATCATGATACACAACTTTGTGCAGCTGACCAGCAAGTACACTGGGTCGTCCAAGTAATACCTTAAGTGAGTAAGGGTCGATCCCACGGAGATTGTCGGCTTGAAGCAAGCTATGGTCATCTTGTAAATCTCAGTCAGGCAGATTCAAATGGTTTTGGGGTTTTGATATCTAAAAGATAAATAAAGCATAAAATAGGATAGAAATACCTATGCAATTCACTGGTGGGAATTTCAGCTAAGCGTATGAAGATGCTTTGTTCCCTCTGAGCCTCTGCTTTCCTATTGCCTTCATCCAATCATTCATACTCCTTTCCATGGTATGCTGTATGTAAGTGGATCACCGTTGTCAATGGCTACCATCCATCCTCTCAGTGAAAAAGGTCCTCTACGATTTTCCGCATGGCTAATCAGCTGTCGATTCTCGATCGTGTCGGAATAAGATCCATTGATCCTTTTGCGCACTGTCACTGCACCCCACAGTCGCGAGTTTGAAGCTCGTCGCAGTCATCCTATCCCAGATCCTACTCGGAATACCACAGACAAGGTTTAGACTTTTCAGATCTCAAGAATGCTACCCATGTGATTCTAGCTTATACCATGAAGACTCTGATTACACGGAATGGAAGCTCTGTTGTCAGGAGAGGCAACCATGTGTCGTGAACTAGGAGGCCAAGAGATACACATTCAAACTCTCACAGATAGAACGGAGGTGATTGTCAGGCACGCGTTCATAAGAGAAGATGATGATGAGTGTCACGCATCATCACATCCATCAGGTTGAAGTACGAGTGAATATCTTAGAGTAAGAATAAGCTTGAGTTGAATAGAAAACAATAGTAATTGCATTATTAATTCATGAGGAACAGCAGAGCTCTACACCTTAATCTATGATGTGTAGAAACTCCACCGTTGAAAATACATAAGAACAAGGTCTAGGCATAGCCAAACAAATAGCATGAAAAATATGAAAAAGGGTTCAAAGACCTGATTCCAAGATCAAAGATGATCAAAAGATCACATATGATCAAAAAGATGAAAATACAATAGTAAAAGGTCCTATTTATAGAGAACTAGTAACCTAGGGTTTACAGAAATAAATAAATGATGCAGAAATCCACTTTCGGGCCCACTTGGTGTGTGCTTGGGCTGAGCATTGAAACTTTCATGTGCATAGGCTTCTCTTGGAGTTAAACGCCAACTCTGGTGCCAGTTTGGGCGTTTAACTCCAGCTTTTATGCCAGTTTGGGCGTTTTACGCCAGAATTTTTATGCTGACTTGGAACGCCAGTTTGGGCCTTCAAATCTCGGGCAAAGTATGGACTATTATACATTGCTGGAAAGTCCAAGATGTCTACGTTCCAACGCAATTGAGAGCGCACCAATTGGGTTTCTGTAGTTCCAGAAAATCCATTTTGAGTGAAGGGAGGTTAGAATCCAATAGCATCTGCAATCCTTTTTCAGCATCTGAATCAGATTTCTGCTCAAGTCCCTCAATTTCAGCCAGAAAATACCTGAAATTACAAAAAAAACATACAAACTCATAGTAAAGTTTAGAAATGTGATTTTTGCATAAAAACTAATAATTATATACTAAAAACTAACTAAATCATACTAAAAACTACCTAAAAATAATGCCAAAAAGCGTATAAATTATCCGCTCATCACAACACCAAACTTAAATTGTTGCTTGTCCCCAAGCAACTAAAAACAAAATAAAATAAAAAGAAGAGAATATACAATAAATCTCACAATATCAATGAAACTTAGTCCCAATTAGATGAGCGGGGCTAGTAGCTTTTTGCTTCTGAATAGTTTTGGCATCTCACTTTTTCTTTTGAAATTCAAAATGATTGGCATCTATAGGAACTCAAAATTTTAGATAGTGTTATTGATTCTCCTAGTTCAGTACGTTGATTCTTGAACACAGCTACTTTATGAGTCTTGGTCGTGACCCTAAGCACTTTGTTGTCCAGTATTACCACCGGATACATAAATGCCACAGACGCATAACTGGGTGAACCTTTTTAGATTGTGACTCAGCTTTGCTAAAGTCCCCAATTAGAGGTGTCCAGAGTTCTTAAGCACACTCTTTTGCTTTGGATCATGACTTTAACCACTCAGTCTCAAGCTTTTCACTTGGACCTTCATGACACAAGCACATGGTTAGGGACAGCTTGATTTAGCCGCTTAGGCCAGGATTTTATTCCTTTGGGTCCTCCTATCCACTGATGCTCAAAGCCTTGGATCCCTTTTACCATTGCCTTTTGGTTTAAAGGGCTATTGACTTTTTTTACTTGCTTTTTCTTTTTCTTTCTTTTTCTCTTTTTTTTCGCCAATTTTTGTTTTGCTACTTTTTTCTTTTTTACTGCTTTTTCTTGCTTCAAGAATCAATTTCATGATTTTTCAGATTATTAATAACATTCCTCTTTGTTCATCATTCTTTCAAGAGCCAACAATTTTAACATTCATAAACTTCACTATAAAAAATAAGCACTGTTCAAGCATTCATTCAGAAAATAAAAAGTATTGCCACCACATCAAAATAATTAAACTAATTTCAAGATAAAATTTGAAATTCAAGTACTTCTTGTTCTTTTGTAATTAGGCACATTTTTCATTTAAGAGAGGTGAAGGATTCATGGAATTATTCATAGCTTTAAGACATATATACTAGACACTAATGATCATGTAATGAAGACACAAACATAGATAACACATAAAGCATAAAAATAAAAAAATAGAAAGATAAGAATAAGAAAATCAAAGAACGGGTCCACGTTAGTGATGGCGGCTAGTTCTTCCTCTTGAAGATCCAATGGAACGCCTGAGCTCCTCTATGTCTCTTCCTTTCCTTTGTTGCTCTTTCCTCATGGCTATTTGATCCTCTCTAATTTCATAGAGAATAATGGAGTGCTCTTGGTGGTCCGCCCTTAGTTGGTCCATGTTGGAACTCAAATCTCCCAAAGAGGTGTTGAGTTGCTCCCAATAGTTGTGTGTAGGAAAATGCATCCCTTGAGGCATCTCTGGATTTCTTGATGAGGAACTTTCTCATGCTCTTGTTGAGGTCCATGAGTGGGCTCTTTTATTTGCTCCATCCTCTTTTTTGTGATGGGCTTGTCCTCTTCAATGAGGATGTCTTTCTCTATGACAATTCCAGCTAAACTGCATAGGTGACAAATGAGATGAGGGAAGGCTAACCTTGCCAAAGTGGAAGGTTTGTCAGCAACCTTGTATAGTTCTAGAGGTATGATCTCATGAACTTCCACTTCCTCTCCAATCATGATACTATAGATCATGATAGCCCAATCCACAGTTACTTTGGACCGGTTGCTAGTAGGAATAATAGAGCATTGGATGAACTCTAGCCATCCTCTAGCCACAGGTTTAAGGTCATGCATTCTCAATTGAACCGGCTTGCCTTTGGAGTCTCTTTTCCACTGAGCTTCTTCCACACATATATCCATGAGGACTTGGTCCAACCTTTGATCAAAGTTGACCCTTCTAGTGTAGGGGCGTGCATCTCCTTGTATCATAGGCAAGTTGAATGCCAACCTTACATTTTTCGGACTGAAATCTAAGTATTTTCCCCGAACCATTGTGAGCCAATTCTTTGGGTTTGAGTTCACACTTTGATCATGGTTCTTGGTGATCCATGCGTTAGCATAGAACTCTTGAACCATTAAGATTTTGACTTGTTGAATGGGATTAGTGAGAACTTTCCAACCTCTTCTTCAGATCTCATGTCGGATCTCCGGATACTCATTCCTTTTGAGCATGAAAGGGACCTCAGAAATCACCTTCTTCTTGGCCACAAATTCATAGAAGTGCTCTTGATGGACCTTTGAGATGAATCTCTCCATCTCCCATGACTCGGAGGTGGAAACTTTTTCCTTCCCTTTCCTCTTTCTAGAGGTTTCTCCAGCCTTAGGTGCCATAAATGGTTATGGAAAAACAAAAAGCAATACTTTTTCCACACCAAACTTAAAATGTTTGCTCATCCTCGAGCAAAAGAAGAAAGAATGGATGGAGAAGAAGAAGAAATGGAGGAGATGGAGAGGTGTGAGTGGTTCGGCCAAGGGGGGGAAAGAAGTGTTTATGATGTGTGAAAATGAAGGAGGGATGAGGGGTTTATATAGGCGTGGAGAGAGGGGTAGGGTTTGTGTGTGAGGGTTGGGTTTGGGAGGGAAAGTTTTTGAACTTTGAAAGGTGGGGTAGGTGGGGTTTTTGGGGAAGAGTTGGTGGATGTGAGTGGTGAAGAGGTGATGGGAAAGAAAGATGGAGGTGATTGGTGAGGGGTATTTAGGGAAGGATGGTATGGGGAGGTGTGAAGAAGAGAGAGTGAGTTGAGGTAGGTGGGGATCCTGTGGGGTCCATAGATCCTGAGGTGTCAAGGATTTCTCATCTCTGCACTATTTTGGCATGTAAACGCCCTCTTAGTGCCAATCCTGGTGTTAAACGCCAGGTTGTTGCCCATTTCTGGCATTTAACGCCAGCTTTTCTTCTTTTTCTAGTGTTGAACGCCAACTTGGTGCCCTTTTCTAGCGTTAAACGCCAGTCTGGTGCCCTTTTTTGGCGTTAAACGCCCAGAATGGTTCCAGACTGGGCGTTTAACGCCCATTCTGCTACCCTTACTGGCGTTTAAACGCCAGTAAGCTCCTCCTCCAGGGTGTGCTATTTTTAAGGCTATTTTTGAGTTTGCTTTGATTTTTGTAGTTGTTTTTGTGACTCCACATGATCATCAACCTAAAGAAAACATAAAATAACAATGGAAATTGGAAAATAAAAATTGGGTTGCCTCCCAATAAGCGCTTTTTTTAATGTCAATAGCTTGACAGTGAGCTCTCATGAAGCTTCACAGATATTCAGAGCATGGTTGGGGCCTCCCAACACCAAACTTAGAGTTTGAATGTGGGGGTTCTGTTTAACTCTGTATTGAGAGAAGCTTTTCATGCTTCTTCTCCATGTGTAGAGAATGAGATCCTTGAGCCTTAAACACAAGGTAGTCCTCATTCACTTGAAGGACCAACTCTCCTCTGTCAACATCAATCACAGCTTTTGCTGTGGCTAGGAAGGGTCTTCTAAGGATGATGGATTCATCCTTATTCTTCCCAGTGTCCAGGATTATGAAGTCAGCAGGGATGTAAAGGCCTTCAACCTTCACTAAGACATCCTCTACAAGTCCATAAGCCTGTTTCCTTGAATTGTCTGCTATCTCTAATGAGATTCTTGCAGCTTGTACCTCAAAGATTCCTAGTTTTTTTCATTACAAAGAGTGGCATGAGGTTTACAGTTGACCCTAGGTCACACAGAGCCTTCTCAAAGGTCATAGTGCCAACGGTGCAAGGCATTAAGAACCTTCCAGGGTCCGATTTCTTTTGAGGCATCTTTAGCTGAGCCAAGGTGTTTAGTTCATTAATGAGCAATAGAGGTTCATCCTCCCACGTCTCATTACCAAATAACTTGGCATTCAGCTTCATGATTGCTCCAAGGTACTTAGCAACTTGCTCTTCAGTAATATCTTTATCCTCTTCAGAGAAAGAATACTCATCAGAGCTCATGAATGGCAGAAGTAAGTTCAATGGAATCTCTATGGTATCTGTATGAGCCTCAGATTCCCTTGGTTCCTTAAAGGGGAACTCCCTAGTGGTCAGTGGACGTCCCATGAGGTCTTCCTCACTGGGAATCACTGCCTTTCCCTCCTCCACAGGTTCGGCCATGTTGGACGTGGTTATGCCCTTGCACTCTCTCTTGGGATTTTCTTCTGTATTGCTTGGGAGAGTGCTAGGAGGAGTTTCAGTAACTCTCTTATTCAGCTGACCCACTTGTGCCTCCAAATTTCTAATAGAGGATCTTGTTTCATTCATGAAACTTAGTGTGGTCTTAGATAGATCAGAGACTATGGTTGCTAAGCCAGAGCGATTCTGCTCAGAGTTCTCTGTCTGTTGCTGAGAAGATGATGGAAAAGGCTTGCTATTGCTAAACCTATTTCTTCCACCATTATTGTTGTTGAAGCCTTGTTGAGGCTTTGGTTGATCCTTCCATGAGAAATTTGGGTGATTTTTCCATGAAGAATTATAGGTGTTTTCATAGGGTTCTCCTATGTAATTCACCTCTTCCATTGCAAAATTCTCAGGGTCATAAGCTTCTCCTTCAGAGGAGGCTTCTTCAGCACTGCCAGATGAAGCTTGCAATCCAGTCAGATTCTGAGAAATTATATTGACTTGCTGAGTCAATAAGTTATTCTGAGCCAATACGGCATTCAGAGTATCAATCTCAATAACTCCTTTCTTCTTAGTTGTCCCATTGTTCACAGGATTTCTTTCAGAAGTGTATATGAACTGGTTATTTACAACCATTTCAATGAGTTTCTGAGCTTCTGTAGGCGTTTTCTTCAAATAAATAGATCCACCTGTAGAATGGTCCAATGACATCTTAGATAACTCAGACAGACCATCATAGAAGATACCTATGATGCTCCATTCTGAAAGCATGTCAGAGGGATACCTTCTGATTAATTGCTTGTATCTTTCCCAAGCTTCACAGAGGGATTCACCTTCCTTCTATTTGAAGGTTTGAACTTTCACTCTAAGCTTACTCATCTTTTGAGGTGGAAAGAATTTAGCTAAGAAGGCATTGACCAGCTTTTTCCAAGAGTTTAGGCTGTCTCTAGGTTGTAAGTTCAACCATATACTAGCTCTGTCTCTTACAGCAAAAGGGAAAAGCATAAGTCTGTAGACCTCGGGATCAACCCCATTAGTCTTAACACAGATTTGTAAAAATTCAGCCAAGAACTGATGAGGATCTTCCAATGGAAGTCCATGAAACTTGCAATTTTGTTGCATCAGAGAAACTAATTGAGGCTTAAGCTCAAAGTTATTTCCTTCAATGGCATGAATAGAGATGCTTCTCCCATAGAAGTCGGGAGTGGGTGCAGTAAAGTCACCAAGCACCTTCCTTGCATTATTGGCATTATTGTTATTCTCGGCTGCCATGTCTTCTTCTTTTTCAAATATTTCTGTCAGGTCCTCTCCAGAGAGTTATGCTTTAGCTTCTCTTAGCTTCCTCTTCAGAGTCCTTTCAGGTTCAGGATCAGCTTCAACAAGAATGCCTTTATCTTTGTTCCTACTCATATGAAAGAGAAGAGAACAAAGAAAGTATGGAATCCTCTATGTCATAGTATAGAAATTCCTTGATGTGTCAGAGGAAAAGAAGAATAGAAGGATGAGGTAGAGAGATGAATTCGAACTTATAGAGAGGGAGGGGGTCCGAATTATTAAGAGAGGAGGAGTGTTAGTGATTAAATAAAAAAAGATGAGAGAGGGAATTTTCAAAAATTTTTAAATAAAAAAATTAGAGTTTAAAACAATTAGTTAATTAAAAAGGTTTTTGAAAAAGTTGTTAGTGGTTTTCGAGAATTAGAGAGAGAGAAAAGTAGTTAGGTGGTTTTGAAAAAGATAAGAGGTTAGAAAAAGATTTTGAAATTAAAATTTGAAAAAGATTTAATTTGAAAAAGATTTGATTGAAAAAGATATGTTTGAAAAGATATGATTGAAGAAAATTTGATTTTTAAAAAGATATGATTGAAAAGATATGGTAGAAAAAGATTTGATTTTTAAAATTGATGACTTGACTAACAAGAAATTAAAAGATATGATTCTAAAATTTAGATATTGAATCTTTCTTAACAAGAAAGTAACAAACTTGAAATTTTTGAATCACAACATTAATTGTTAGCAAGGATTTTCAAAAATATTAAACGAAAAATGAAAAAGATTTGATTTTGAAAAAGATATGATTGATATGAAAAATATAAGATTTTGAAAAATTAGTTTTAAAACTTGAAAAGTTGAAAAAGATTTGAATTGAAAACAAAACTACCTCCTTGGTGCTATCCTGGCGTTTAACGCCCACTTGTCTACCTCCTTGGGCGTTAAACGCCCAGCCAGGTACCCTGGCTGGCATTTAAACGCTCAGCCAGGTACCCTAGCTGGCGTTTAAACGCCATAATTCCTTCTTCACTGGGCGTTTTGAACGCCCAGCTTTTTTTCTGTGATTCCTCTGTTGTATGTTCTGAATCTTCAATTCTCTGTATTATTGACTTGAAAA
This sequence comes from Arachis hypogaea, assembly GCF_003086295.3. Lineage (NCBI taxonomy): Eukaryota > Viridiplantae > Streptophyta > Magnoliopsida > Fabales > Fabaceae > Arachis > Arachis hypogaea. Next base: position 20,545,946 of record NC_092045.1, read on the forward strand.
GACATAATTTTGGAATTTTTTTGAATTTTTTAATGATGAGAGAGAAAAACAACAAAATGAAACTAATCATGAAAAACTAAGATCAAATAAACAATGCATGCAAGAACACTTTGAATGTCAAGATGAACATCAAGAACATATTTTTCTAAAAAAAATTTTAAGAAAAGAAGGACATGCAAGACACCAAACTTAGAAATTTTCATACTAGAGACACTAACAATTTGAGAATGCACATGAGAAACAACAAAAAACACAAAACAAGATAATTTAAAGATCAGACAAAGAAAATCATCAAGAACAACTTGAAGATCATGAAGAACACCATGCATGAGTTTTCGAAAATTTGCAAGAAAATACAAACATGCAATTGACACCAAACTTAAAAATTAACACTAGACTCAAACAAGAAGCACAAAATATTTTTTATTTTATGATTTTATGATTTTTTTGTATTTTTTTCGAAAAAATTATTTTGAAAAAGAAAATAAGAAACTCAAAATTTTTAATAAGAATTCCAGGAATCATGCAATGTTAGTCTAAAGCTTCAGTCTAAAAAAAATATTAGACATGGTCAGCCAAGCTTCAGCAAGACATTACATACAACAGCCAAATTGATGGGAATCAACTAGCTCCTATGATGATAAAAGCATCATCTGAAATCCTAGAATTCGTTCTTTAAAAATTCTGGAGAACAAAATAAAAAGAAAAATACCTAATCTAAGCAACAAGATGAACCGTCAGTTGTCCAAACTTGAATAATCCCTAACAACGGTGCCAAAAACTTGGTACACAAAATCGTGATACACAACTTCGTGCAGCTGACCAGCAAGTGCACTGGGCCGTCCAAGTAAAACCTTACATGAGTAAGGGTCGATCCCACGGAGATTGTCGGCTTGAAGCAAGCTATGGTCATCTTGTAAATCTCAGTCAGGCAGATTCAAATGGTTATGGGGTTTTGATATCTAAAAGATAAATAAAGCATAAAATAGGATAGAAATACCTATGCAATTCATTGGTGGGAATTTCAGATAAGCGTTTGAAGATGCTTTGTTCCCTCTAAGCCTCTGCTTTCCTATTGCCTTCATCCAATCATTCATACTCCTTTCCATGGCAAGCTGTATATAGGTGGATCACCGTTGTCAATGGCTACCATCCATCCTCTCAGTGAAAAAGGTCCTCTACAGTTTCCCGCATGGCTAATCAGCTGTCGGTTCTTGATCATGTCGGAATAAGATCCATTGATCCTTTTGCGCACTATCACTGCGCCCCACAGTCGTGAGTTTGAAGCTTGTCACAGTCATCCCATCCCAGATCCTACTCGGAATACCACAGACAAGGTTTAGACTTTCCGGATCTCCAGAATGTTGCCCATGTGATTCTAGCTTATACCACGAAGACTCTGATTGCACGGAACGAAAACTTTGTTGTCAGGAGAGGCAACCATGCATCGTGAACCAGGAGGCCAAGAGATACACACTCAAGCTCTCGCAGATAGAACGGAGGTGGTTGTCAGGCACGCGTTCATAAGGGAGGATAATGATGAGTGTCACGGATCATCACATCCATCAGGTTAAAGTACGAGTGAATATATTAGAACAAGAATAAGCTTGAATTGAATAGAAAACAGTAGTAATTGCATTAATACATAAGGAACAGCAGAGCTCCACACCTTAATCTATGATGTGTAGAAACTCCACCGTTGAAAATACATAAGAACAAGGTCAACCATGCCTCCCAAATAGCATGAAACAAACTAAAAAGGGTTCAAAGACCTGATCCCAAGATCAAAGATGATCAAAAGATCACAGATGATCAAAAAGATGAAAATATAATAGTAAAAGGTCCTATTTATAGAGAACTAGTAACCTAGGGTTTACAGAAATAAATAAATGATGCAGAAATCTACTTTCGGGGCCCACTTGGTGTGTGCTTGGGCTGAGAATTGAAGCTTTAACGTGCATAGGCTTCTCTTGGAGTTAAACGCCAGCTCTGGTGCCAGTTTGGGCGTTTAACTCCAGCTTTTATGCCATTTTGGGTGTTTTACGCCAGAATTTTTATGCTGACTTGGAACGCCAATTTGGGCCGTCAAATCTCGAGCAAAGTATGAACTATTATACATTTCTGAAAATCCCAAGATGTCTACTTTCCAACGCAATTGAGAGCGCGCTAATTGAGTCTCTGTAGCTCCAGAAAATCCATTTTGAGTGCAGGAAATTTAGAATCCAACAGCATCTGCAGTACTTTTTTAGCCTCTGAATCAGATTTTTGCTCAGGTCCCTCAATTTTAGCCAGAAAAATACCTAAAATCACAGAGAAACACACAAACTCATAGTACAGTCCAGAAATGTGATTTTTGCATAAAAACTAATAATTATATACTAAAAACTAACTAAATCATACTAAAAACTACCTAAAAACAATGCCAAAAAGCGTATAAATTACTCGCTCATTAGTGGTTCTTGGTAATAATCATGATAGGGTTGTGGTGGTTCTAAGGGTTCTTGCTCATAATGGTCATAAGAATATGGTATGGGTGATTGTTCATATGATGGATATGGATCATAGGAAGGTGTTTGGTAATGAAAGGCTTGTGAGAATGGTTTAGGTTCATGTTAAGGATAGGATTCATAGGCATATGATGGTGGTTGTTGATTTTCGTAAAACGTTTCACCATAGCCATTGAATTGACATGTATTAGGATGTGAATTATACCTATGATTGTCCGGAGGTTGTTGCCAAAAGGAGTGATCAATTCCTTGAGACTCCTCTCATCTTGAAGTGTTCCATCTTTGGTATATGTTGTCATTAAAATCCATATTTCCTACAACACAATTAGAGCCAAACTCATAGCCAAAGTGAGAACTCATGGTGGAAAATAAAATAAAACTAACAAAAATAGAGAATAAGCAAAAGACAAAGCTATTCACAATATTCACATATATACAATAACCAATAACATAACACCATTGCAACGCCCCGGCAACGGCGCCATTTTGATGATTGGATTTTTTACGGTTTAGAATTTTACTAATGGAATCTCGTTGTAAAGTATAGCTTCCAAACCAACAATAATCCTTTCATACAAAAATTTGTTTGTCACAAGTAACAAACCCCTAAAATCTATAAACCGAAGTATTGAAACCTCGGGTCATTTTCCCTATGAATTGCGATAAAGTGTCTTGTTATTGGTTATGAGGTATATTTGGGGTTTTTGAGATAATAGACAAGAAATATAAATGGCAAAGGAAATAACTAACAACTAACAAAGCTCTTGGCGAGATATGAGAACTAGAAGTCCTATCCTAGTTATCCTCCTCAATTGTGACAACAAATTGTCCGTTGCTCCCACTTAGTTAACCTCTAACCATGGAGGAAAGTCAAGTGGATGAATCAATTTGATTCCTCATCAAGTCCTAATCAACTCCTAAAGGAAAGACTAGCTTTAGAGGAATTCAAATCAATTAGCAACTTCTAATTATCAATCAACAAAGAAATTAAATAATTCAAGAGTCACTAATTACTCTACCAAAGCCAAGAAGGGAAAATCTATACTATAATCCAACCAAGCATTTCATTAAACACTTGGAAGGTACAAAAGAAAAGCATAGCGAATTGACAACAAGAATAGAATCTAACAACAATTATTGCAAGGAATTAACAACAACAATCAAAAGAAACACAATTATTATGAATTACCTCAAATTGAATTGAAAGAAAATAGAAGGAACAAGAGTAGATCTACAACAAAGTATAGAAACAAAGTAGGAGAAATTACAACAAAAGAATAGATGAATGATGAATGTAACAACAAAGAATTTGAGAAATAGAAGTAGATGAAAGCATGAATTAAAACCTAGATCTAAGATTATTGAACTAAACCTAATCATAATTCTAGAGAGAAGAGAGAGCTTCTCTCTTTATAAACTACTTCTAACTAATCCTAATGATTCCTAATGATGAAGTGAGTGAAAAGTCCCAATTCCCTTCAATCCTTGGTCCTTTAAAGCACTTCTGGCGCTAAAGTTGGTCGCAATTGGGCCCCACAGCTTCTCAGAAATTGCTGGGCTCGTTTTCTATTTAAAAATTCCGTGCGACCTTCAGCGCGTACGCGCACGGTGCGCGTACGCATCCATGGAGCATTTCGCAATCCGCGCGTAGACGCATAATGCGCACGTGCGCCCATGGGCTTTTTCCAAATCCTTGGCTTTTCATGATTTCTCCACTTTGTATGCTTTCCTTTTACTCCTTTGATCCTTCCCTAGCCTTTTCAACCTGAAATCACTTAACAAACAAATCAAGGCATCTAGTGGAATCAAAGGTGAATTAAAATGAACAAATTTAAGATCTTAAAGCATGTTTTCACCTTTAAGCACTAATTGAGGGAGAATCACAAAACCATGCTATTTCATTGAATAAATGTGAGAAAAGGTTAACAAAATGCTCTAAATTTAACACAAGATAAACCCTAGAAATGGGGTTTATCAACAGCATGGTCAGTGTACACAATCACTTTTGATCCTACTAAATAAGATCTGAACTTGTCAATGGCATAAACCACTGCAAGCAACTCCTTTTATGTGGTTGTGTAATTCTTCTGCGCATCATTTAAAACACGGCTAGCTTAATAAATGACATGCAGAAGCTTATCATGTCTCTGTCCCAATACTGCACCAATGGCATGGTCACTGGCATCACACATTAGTTCGAATGGTAATGTCTATTCTGGTGCAGAAATGACTGGTGCTGTGACCAGCTTAGCTTTCAGAGTCTTAAAGGCCTGCAGACACTCTGTGTCAAAGACAAATGGTGTATCAGCGGCTAGAAGATTGCTCAGAGGTTTTGCAATTTTTGAAAAATCCTTTATAAACCTCCTATAGAATCCTGCATGCCCCAGAAAGCTTCTGATTGCCTTAACATTGGCAGGTGGTGGTAATTTTTCAATTACTTCTACCTTAGCTTGATCCACCTCTATTTCCTTGTTCGAAATTCTGTGCCCAAGGACAATTCCTTCAGTTACCATAAAGTGGCATTTCTCCCAGTTTAAAACCTGGTTAGTCTATTGGCATCTTTTCAGAACAAGTGCTAGATGGTCAAGACAGGAGCTGATTGAGTCTCCAAATACTGAGAAGTCATAATGAAAACTTCCAAAAAATTTTCTACCATATCAGAGAAGATAGAGAGCATGCACCTCTGAAAGGTTGAGGTGCATTGCACAGACCAAATGGCATCCTTCTGTAGTCAAATACTCCAGATGGACATGTGAAAGCTGTCTTCTCTTGGTCTTGAGGATCTACTGCGATTTGGTTGTAACCTGAATAGCCATCCAAAAAGCAGTAGTATTCGTGACCTACTAGTCTCTCTAGCATCTGGTCTATGACTGATAAAGGAAAATGATCCTTTCTGGTAGCTATATTGAGCCTTCTGTAGTCAATACACATACGCCACCTGATGAGTGGATAATTTATACGCTTTTTGGCATCGTTTTTAGTATGTTTTTAGTATGTTTTAGTTAGTTTTTATTATATTTTTATTAGTTTTTATTTAAAATTCACTTTTCTGGACTTTACTATGAGTTTGTGTATTTTTCTGTGATTTTAGATATTTTCTGGCTGAAATTGAGGGACCTGAGCAAAAATCTGATTCAGAGGCTGAAAAGAGCTGCAGATGCTGTTTGATTCTGACCTCCCTACACTCGAAGTAGATTTTCTGGAGCTAGAGAAGCTCAATTGGCGCGTTCTCAATTGCGTTGGAAAGTAGACATCCTGGGCTTTCCAGAAATATATAATAGTCTATACTTTACCCGAGATTTGATGGCCCAAACCGGCGTTCCAAATCAGCTCAAGAACTCCCGGCGTTTAACGCCGGAACTGGCACAGAAGTAGGAGTTAAACGCCCAAACTGGCACAAAAGCTGGCATTTAACTCCAAGAAAAGTCTCTACACATGAAAGCTTCAATGCTCAGCCCAAGCACACACCAAGTGAGCCCGGAAGTGGATTTTTACGTCATTTACTCATTTTTGTAAACCCTAAGCTACTAGTTCTCTATAAATAGGACCTTTTGCTATTGTATTTTCATCTTGGTTCTTCTGGTTCCCTCTCTGGGGCTGAAGCCAATGATCACCATTATCATTTATGTATTTTCAACGGTGGAGTTTCTACACACCATAGATTAAGGTGTGGAGCTCTGCTGTACCTCGAGTATTAATGCAATTACTATTGTTCTTCTATTCAATTCAGCTTATTCTTGTTCTAAGATATTCATTTGCACTCAAGAACTTGATGAATGTGATGATTATGTGACGCTCATAATCATTCTCACTTATGAACGCGTGCCTGACAACCACTTCTGTTCTACATGCAAACAAGTCTTGAGTGGACATCTCTTGGATTCCTTAATCAGAATCTTCGTGGTATAAGCTAGAATCCATTAGCGGCCATTCTTGAGAATCCAGAAGGTCTAAACCTTGTCTGTGGTATTCTGAGTAGGATTCAGGGATTGAATGACTGTGACGAGCTTCAAACTCGCGATTGTGGGGCGTTAGTGACAGACGCAAAAGAATCACTGGATTCTATTCCAACATGATCGAGAACCGATAAATGAATAGCCGTGCTGTGATAGAGCGCGTTGAACATTTTCACTGAGAGGACGAGACTATAGCCATTGACAACGGTGATGCCCAACATACAGCTTGCCATGGAAAGGAGTAAGAAGGATTGGATGAAGACAGTAGGAAAGTAGAGAGACAGAAGGGACAAAGCATCTCCATACGCTTATCTGAAATTCTCACCAATGAATTACATAAGTATCTCTATCTTTATTTTATGTTTTATTTATCTTTTAATTATCAATCCTCCATAACCATTTGAATCCGCCTGACTGAGATTTACAAGATGACCATAGCTTGCTTCATACCAACAATCTCCGTGGGATCGACCCTTACTCGCGTAAGGTTTATTACTTGGACGACCCAGTGCACTTGCTGGTTAGTTGTGCAAAGTTGTGATAAAGAGTTGAGATTGCAATTGAGCATACCATGTTGATGGCGCCATTGATGATCACAATTTTGTGCACCACCACCCTGTAACTGTTCTTGTAGAAACCAGTTCATTCTTTTCATTATGAACCACGGTCATGCCTCCCTTTTTGGGGACAACTTGGATAGGGCATACCCAAGGGCTATCAGAAATAGGATAAATAATCCCAGCCTCTAGTAACTTAGTGACCTCTTTCTATACCACCTCCTTCATGGCTGGATTCAGCCGCCTTTGTGGTTGAACCACTGGCTTAGCATCATCCTCCAATAAGATCTTGTGCATGTATCTGGCTGGGCTAATGCCCTTAAGATCACTTATAGACCACCCAAGAGTTGTCTTGTGCATCCTTAACACTTGAATTAGTGCTTTCTCTTCCTGTGGCTCTAAAGCAGAGCTTATGATTACCGAAAAAGTGTCATCTTCTCCCAGAAATACATATTTCAGGGATGGTGGTAGTGGTTTGAGCTCGGGTTTAGGAGGCTTCTCCTCTTCCTGAGGAGTTTTTAGAGATTCTTCTATTTTCTATGGTTCCTCTAAATCAGGCTGAACATCTTTAAACATGTCCTCTAGCTCTGATTCGAGACTCTCAGTCATATTGACTTCTTCCACCAGGGAGTCAATAATATCAACGCTCATGCAGTCTTTAGATGTGTTTGGATGCTGCATAGCTTTGACAGCATTCAACTTAAACTCATCCTCATTGACTCTCAGGGTCACCTCCCCTTTTTGGACGTCAATGAGAGTTTGTCCAGTTGCTAGGAAAGGTCTTTCTAGAATGAGAGTGGCACTCTTGTGCTCCTCCATTTCCAGCACTACAAAGTCAGTAGGAAAGGCGAATGGCCCAATCTTGACAATCATGTCCTCAATTACGCCTGATAGAAATTTAATGCATCCATCAGCAAGTTGGAGACATATTCGGGTTAGTTTGACTTCTTCAATCAAACCAAGCTTTCTGATAGTGGATGCAGGTATCAGGTTGATACGTGCCCCAAGATCACATAAAGCTGTCTTGGTACAAGCATCCTCTAATGTGCATGGTATCATAAAACTTTTGGGATCTTTAAACTTCTCTGGTAAGCTCTTTAATATGACTGCACTACATTCTTCAGTGAGAAAAACGTTTTCAGTCTCCCTCCAATCCTTTTTATGACTTAAGATCTCCTTCATGAACTTAGCATAAAAGGATATTTGCTCAAGTGCCTCCACAAACAGAATCTTTATTTCAAGAGTCCTGAGATAGTCTATAAAGTGGGAAATTATTTATCCTGCTCTACTTGACATAGTTTCTGAGGATAAGACATCTTGGCTTTATATTCTTCAACCTTAGTTGCTGCAGGTTTATTTCCTACAGAAGTGATTGGAGAAACCTGCTTAAAGGGGTTGTTATCAGCACTTACAAGTGTCTGATCCCTCATTGACGTTTGAATGCCAGAATTGGGTGCTGTATGGGCGTTTAATGCCAGGTTGCCACCCTTTTCTGGCGTTTGAACGCCAGAATTGACTGCAGTATGGGCGTTTAACACCGACTTCTGACCCTTTTCTAGCGTTTGAAAGTTAGAATCATTCCTCTCTGAGCTCTTACTGTCCTTAGAGGAATTTTGGACAGTGAATTGGTCATCCTCTTTCAGTTGTTCCTTTCTTGGCTTTCTGCTGCTTTGAGTTGAGACATTTAATGTCTTCCCACTCCTTAAATGAACAGCTTGGCATTCTTCTGTTATCTGTTTAGATAACTGTTGTCTTGTCTGGTCCAATTGTGCTTCCATATTCTTGTTAGCATTTTTGGTATCTTGTAGCATCTCCTTAAATTCCGCTAACTGTTTTGTTAGAAAAAGCAATTGCTGATTGAGTTCAACAACTTGTTCTAGAGGACTAGGTTCAGTGGATACTGCTTTAGCCTTTTCTTTCATGGAGGACTCACTACTTAAGTACAGATGTTGATTTCTAGCAACTGTATCAATGAGCTCTTGAGCCTCTTCAATTGTTTTTCTCATGTGTATAGATCCACCAGCTGAGTGGTCTAGAGATATCTGGGCCTTTTCTGTAAGCCCGTAGTAGAAGATGTCTAACTGCACCCATTCTAAAAATATTTCAGAGGGTCATTTTCTTAGCATCTATTTGTACCTCTCTCAGGCATTATAAAGAGATTTATTATCCTCTTGTTTAAAGTCTTGGATGTCTAGCTTTAGCTGTGTTTTGGAGGGAAATATTGATTCAGGAATTTGTCTGACAACTATTTCCATGTTCTTATGCTGGCTTTGGGTTGGTTGTTTAACCACCTCTTAGCTTGATCTTTTACAGCAAATAGAAACAGCAATAATCTGTAGACATCCTGATCTACTTCCTTATCACACACTGTATCAGCAATTTGTAAGAACTGTGCCAAAAACTCAGTAGGTTCTTCCTGTGGAAGACCGGAATATTGGCAATTTTGCTGCACCATGTTAATGAGCTGAGGGTTTAGCTCAAAATTGTTGGCTCTGATGGGATGTATACAGATACTACTCCCATATGAAGCAGCAGTGGGGTTAGCATATGACCCCAGAGTTCTTCTGGACTGTTCATTTCCACTTAGGTCCATGATGGAGAAAGGGAGATGATGTGGATTGTAAATAAAAATATTTATTTATTTATTTATTTTGAAATTAAAAAATTAAAATAAAGTAAATAAAAAAATTGATGCAAGTTTCAAAAATTAAGAAAAGAAAAAGAAATAAAAGAAATTAGAAAACTAAATTAATTAATTAATTAAAAAGATTTGAAAATTTTTGGTGTGGATTTTCAAAAAAATGAAGAGAGAGAAAGTGGTTAGGAAGTTTTGAAAAAGATAACTTGTAAGAAAATAAATAAAAGAAAGGATTTGAAAAAGATATGATTTTAAAAATTTAAAGATTGAAACTTTCTTAACAAGAAAATACCAAACTTAAATTTTTTCAATCAAAATAATAAAATAGGACAAGTAATTCGAAAAAAAAAAGAAAAATATTTTGAAAAATTTTATAAAAGATTTTCAAAAAATATGAAAAGTAAATTGAAAAAGGATTTGTTTTGAAAAAGATTTAGAAAGATAAATTTTTAAAATTAAAATTTTGACTTGACTAACAAGAAACTACCAAATTTTAAAAATTTTGACTAAGTCAACCTAAGGAATTCGAAAATGATGAGTAAATAAAGGAGAAGATATTTTTTTGAATTTAATGAGGAAAGAGAAAAACACTAAAATGACACCAAACTTAAAATTTTTAGATCAAAACAAAGAAAACAAACAAAAAAATATTGAATGTCAAGATGAACACCAAGAACTAATTTTTGGAAATCTTTAAGAAAATAAAAACACAAAGGACACCAAACTTAAAAATTTTTATACATTGGACACTAATAATTTGAAAATGCACAAGAAAAATAAGGAAAGACGCAAAATAAGAAAAACTAAAGATCAAACAAGGAAAATAAACAAGAACAACTTGAAGATCAAGAAACAACAAGGAACATAAAATTCGAAAATATGAAGAATAAAAATAGCCTACAATTCGAAAAGTTGAAGGAAAATAAAAACATGCAATTGACACCAAACCTAAAACATGAAATTAAACTCAAACAGAAGACTCAATTATTGGTTTATTGATTTTTATCTATTTATTAAGAATTTTCGAAAAAAATCTAGAAAAAGAAAACAAGGATTTTGAAATTTTAACAAAAACAATAATAAAAAACTCAAAGAAAAATTAAAGATTAATAAAGAAAAATAAGATTTTTTTGAGATATTTTTGAAAAGAAAATAAAAGACTCAAATTTAGTGACTTTAAACCAAAAGGATAAATTTTTTCCTAATCTAAGTAACAAGATGAACCGTTAGTTGTTCAAACTTGAAGCTAGAGTATCGGGGCCGAAGGTGGATAATATTACCAACAACATGTGTTAGGTGTGGAACGCGAAGATCGTAGAGTATCGGGGGAAGCCAATCTTAACAATGTGTGAAGGCTTAAGATGCTATTTAATGAGAAAAATAGCAACACACAAGAAGAAGCTAGAGAATCACAGCGGTCACTTGGCACCAGTACAACAGAAGAAACTGGACAAGTTTGTGAAGCCTAAAGCTAATAAGTGGAGAGCCAGGCTGGAGACAATGATAGAGTGTTGTTTGACGTTCATAGAGGAACTAGCAAGGTTGGAGTTAACCTTTAACAAAGGACCTGCAGTTGTAATGTTTGGCAACTTACTGGTAAAGTTGATTATTAATCCATCATTATTTGAGTTACTGTAACTTATGTTTTACATTATACTTTGATTTATTGTCTTGTTGTGATATTCATTTATAAATTATTCATATAACCTTGTGGATTGCATGCTAGATTGTGTTTGTTGTTAGGAATGCCTTGCTGTCATGCTGTTGCAGCAATGTACAAAATTGGTCTTAAGCCAGAGGAGTATGTGCATCAATGGCTCACCATGCAATCAATCAAAGAAACATATATGCATTGCATCAAACCAGTTAATTCAGAGGAGTACTGGACCCCTTGTGATGCTCTAAGGACGGAACTACCCAACATTAAGGGACCAGCTCATCGCCCCAAGATGAAGAGGAAGGTGGATCTTGTAGAAACTGGGATGCACGCTACTAAAGCCAAGAAAACCTTCGAAGTGACGTGCAGTAAGTGTGGACAGCTTGGACATTACTACAAGACTTGTAAGAATGACCCAAAAGATCCAAACTGGCAACCATTGACAAAGAAGGAGAGAAGAGTTGCTAAGGGGAAGGGGTTGCAGATTGTACAATTTGACCCAAACCAGAACAGAGGCCAGGTAATTGGGGTTCGATCTGGAACACCATATAAATTGTGGAGGTTTAATGTGTCTCATTTTAAAATTGAGAACGGTTTATGTGTCTCATTATTCCTTGTTTATATGATTAGGATCGAGGTCCTAGTATTAATCTGAGCAACGATATTGTACCACCTGCCCCACCTATGGATCCACTAGTAATATCTTTTATCCTGCTTCTTATCCATATTGTTGTTTAAGTTACAGATTAGAGTCTCCATACACTAACATGTTTATATTACTACGATAGACAAAAGCAAAGTAGAACAAGAAGAAAATTCCAAAGACATTACCTAGGAAGGGTAATTCTGACCAATAGGAATAGGGAGAAGAGATTCCTGTTTCACAAAATGCACCTCAAACAGAAGGGGTATGGTGATTGGGAACTGTTGTCTTAACCTGTTGTAACGTTTGACTCATTAAATTTTTGTTACAAGTTGTAATTGAAGCTATGAACCTGAATCAGTCACCCCCAATCTTTGCCATGCCCAGAGAAGAAAGCACCCTATTGTTAGGCCCTCGACTGCTTCTATCTCAGTTTTACCTTCATTTGGACTACATACTCCACCACCTATTCAAGTAGCATCAGGTCTTAGACCATGTGTTCCAACCGGTCAGACTGTGCACTCAAGGACAACAACTGCTAATGTCCCCCTTCAACAAAGTGCTATTTCTGCTGAGACCATGGCTGCAGTAAGTTCCGGGACTACAGCAAGACTTTTTAAGTTCATTCCTATCCCTGGGTTTATACCTTCGAGGAAGACTTGATTTTTGATATGTTGCTGTTGACCTACATGATAAAAATGACTCCTTTTATTATTACTTTGCCTTATTTAAGTGTATGTATGCATGTTTAACTTAGTTTGAAATTTTACTAGACTGAATTGGAAGATGTTTAAGTCAGTTTGAAACTCTACAAATTTAGGAAATACTTTGGTTCAAGACTACATGTTGGCCTTCTTTTTGTTGTTTAAAGGGAGATGTTGTCCCTTTCTCATGCTGAACAAGGACATGATTAGTCTTTTTTTGTACATGTTTTATATAAGACATCTTTTGGTCTTGTTTATCCAACATTTTCCATTGAGAAATTTGTATAACTACATGCTACCAGAATCCATCAAAGTAGTTACAGACCAATTTCCTTGGATGAAATCATTATCTCATCTGAAACAACATACATATTTCTCAAGTAATACAACTTACAAGATAAACAAAGCTCACTTTTTAAAAACAAGATACACTTTGAACCTAGTATCACAGAAGGTTCCTGCTAGCCAAGTGCTTTAAAAAAAATTTGGAAATCACAATTCTAAATACAAAAGCAATAACCATAGCTTTAACACTAAGGCCGATAGTGCCACTATTGACATTACAATTTTTAGCTTCCAATTCTAACCCACTAACTCTACCCTCTAGTTCCCTGAGTTTTCCAGCATCAACACCAACAGCATCAAGTATCTGACTTTGGTCTAGTGTCCAACCCTCCATACTAGGAGAATTTTTGGAAAACTCTTCAAAAGATGCAACATAATCATCCAACCACGCAAAAATTTGCAATGCGGTGTTAAATTCTGTAGAGTATACCCACAACTCAGAAGATGTCACAGGGAGTTAACATCTAGAAAACTTAAATTTAATTTTGGATTACCTTGAGATGTGGACATCCATAAAACAACCTGTTAAGGTTTAGTTCTATTAAGGAGAGAAACAGTATAACATGCACCCGACACTGATGAGCGGATAATTTGTACGCTTTTTGGAATTGTTTTTAGTATATTTTTAGTATGATCTAGTTAGTTTCTAGTATATTTTTATTAGTTTTTAGTTAAAATTCACTTTTCTGGACTTTACTATGAGTTTGTGTGTTTTTCTGTGATTTCAGGTATTTTCTGACTGAAATTGAGGGACCTGAGCAAAAATCTGATTACTTGCTTCATACCAACAATCTCTGTGGGATCGACCCTTACTCGCGTAAGGTTTATTACTTGGACGACCCAGTACACTTGCTGGTTAGTTGTGCGAAGTTGTGTTTATGCCATGGTATTGAACACCAAGTTTTTGGTTTCATCACCGGGGATTATTTGAGTTGTAAAAAGTATTGATCACAATTTCGTGCACCAAGTTTTTGGCGCCGTTGCCGGGGATTGTTCGAGTTTTCGGCAAGCTTTTGGTCCAGTAACATCAGTGCCAAATTTCTTATCCGGCAACAGCACCAAGTTTTTGGCACCGTTGCCGGGGATTGTTCGAGTATGGACAACTGACGGTTCATCTTGTTGCTTAGATTAGGTATATTTTTTTTTCAGAATTCTTGAAGATGAATTCTAGTGTTTCATGATGATCTGTTGAAGTCTGGCTGGCTGTGAAGCCATGTCTAATTTCATTGGACTGAGGTTTCAACTTATCATCACAAGAGCTTGTTGATTTCTATCAATCTTGCTATTGGAGCAGTGATCTGCTAAGGCTTGGCTGGCCATTGGCCATGTCTAGTGTTTTGGACCGAAGCTTTCTTTGAAAGCTTGGCTGGCTGTGAAGCCATGTCTAATTCCTGGACCGGAGTCTTAGACTAAACATTGCATGATTCCTGGAATTCTCATTAAGAATTTTGATACCTTTTTCCACTTAATTTTCGAAAAACACAAAAAAAAATTACAAAATCATAAAATCCAAAAATATTTTTTGTTTGAGTCTAGTGTTTCATTTTAAGTTTGGTGTCAATTGCATGCATTCATTCATGTGTCTTAAGGATCTTCAAGTTATTCTTGATGATTTCTTACTCTGATCTTTGAATTCTCTTAACTTGAGTGTTTATGTGTCTCATGTGCATTCTCATTAGTGTCAGTAGTATACAAACTGCTAAGTTTGGTGTCTTGCATGCATTGTTCTTTTGATTTTAGTTACATTTTGATTATTCCTTATTATTAAAAATCCAAAAATATTTTTAATTTGTGTCCTTTCAAGTCAATAATACAGAGAATTGAAGATTCAGAACATACTGCAGAGGAATTACACAGAAAAACCTGAGCGTTCAAAAACGCCCAGTAAGGAAGACAGACTGGCGTTTAAACGCCAGCCAGGGTACCTGGCTGGGCGTTTAACGCCCAAAAGGGTAGATTTTTGGGCGTTAAACGCCAGAATGTGCACCATTCTGGGCGTTTAACGCCAGGATGGCACAAGAGGGAAGATTCTGTTTTCAAATCAAATTTTTTTCAGGTTTTCAAAATTTTTCAAAATCAAATCTTTTTCAAATCATATCTTTTCAATCATGTGTTTTCAAAATCAATTTCTTTCCTTTTTCAAAGATACTTACTATCATTTAATGATTTGATTCAACATTTCAAGTATGTTGCCTTTTCTGTTGAGAAAGGTTTAATGTTTGAATCATATCTTTTCTTGATAGCCAAGTCATTAATTTTCAAAATCAAATCTTTTTAAATGTTTTTCAAATCATATCCTCTCAATCACATCTTTTTAAAAATCAATCATATCTTCTTAACCACATCTTTTTCAAAATAATTTTCAATCATATCTTTTTAATTTCTAATTTCAAAATCTTTTTCAAAAATCACTTGATTTCTTTTCCACCCTTGATTTTCGAAAATCAATTAAGGTTTTTCAAAATGTTTTCAAAATCTTTTACTTAATTTTCGAAAATTGCTTCCCTTCTTCTCACATCCTTCTATTTATGGACTAACACTATTCCTTGATGCAAAATTCGAACTCCATCCTCTTTGATAAGTTCGAATTTTCTACTTCTGCCTTCCATTTTTCTTTTCCTCTGACACCTCAAGGAATCTCTATACTGTGACATAGAGGATTCCACATTTTCTTATTCTCTTCTCTTTCATATGAGCAGGAGCAAAGACAAAAGCATTCTTGTTGAGGCTGACCCTGAACCTGAAAGGACCTTGAAGCGAAAGCTAAGAGAAGCTAAGGCACAACTCTCTGTAGAGGACCTAACCGAATTCTTCAAAGAAGAACACATGGCAGCCGAGAACAACAACAATACCAACAATGCAAGGAAGGTGCTGGGTGACTTTACTGCACCTACTCCCGACTTTTATGGGAGAAGCATCTCTATCCCTGCCATTGGAGCAAACAACTTTGAGCTTAAGCCTCAATTAGTTTCTCTAATGCAACAGAATTGCAGGTTCCATGGACTTCCATTGGAAGATCCTCATCAGTTCTTAGCTGAATTCTTGCAAATCTGTGACACTGTCAAGACTAATGGGGTTGACCCTGAGGTCTACAGACTTATGCTATTCCCTTTTGCTGTAAGAGACAGAGCTAGGACATGGTTGGACTCACAACCTAAAGAAAGCCTGAACTCTTGGGAAAAGCTAGTCAATGCCTTCTTAGCAAAGTTCTTTCCACCTCAAAAATTGAGTAAGCTTAGAGTGGAAGTCTAAACCTTCAGACAGAAGGAAGGAGAATCCCTCTATAAAGCTTGAGAAAGATACAAACAGTTAATCAGAAAGTGTCCCACTGATATGCTTTCTGAATGGAGCATCATAGGTATTTTCTATGATGGTCTCTCTGAACTGTCCAAGATGTCTTTGGATAGCTCTGCTGGAGGATCTCTTCTTTTGAAGAAGACACCTACAGAAGCTCAAGAGCTGATTGAAATGGTTGCAAATAACCAATTCATGTACACTTCTGAAAGGAATCCTGTGAACAATGGGACTAATAAGAAGAAATGAGTTCTTGAGATTGACACTCTGAATGCCATATTGGCTCAGAACAAAATATTGACTCAGCAAGTCAATATGATTTCTCAAAGTCTGTCTAGAATGCAAAATGCACCAGGCAGTACTAAGGAAGCTTCATCTGAAGAAGAAGCTTATGATCTTGAGAACCCTTCAATGGAAGAGGTGAATTACAGGAGAACCCTATGGAAACACCTATAATCCTTCATGGAGAAATCATCCAAATCTCTCATGGAAGGATCAACAGAGACCTCAACAAGGTTTCAACAACAATAATGGTGGAAGAAACAGGTTTAGCAATAGCAAGCCTTTTCCATCATCTTCTCAGCAACAGACAGAGAGTTCTAAGCAGAATAACTCTGACTTAGCAACCATGGTCTCTGATCTAATCAAAACCACTCAAAGTTTCATGACTGAAACTAGGTCCTCCATTAGAAATTTGGAGGCACAAGTGGGTCAGCTGAGCAAGAAAATTACTGAATTCCCTCCTAGTACTCTTCCAAGCAATACAGAAGAAAATCCAAAAGGAGAGTTCAAGGCCATCAACATGGCCAAATTTGGAGAGGAAGGAGAGGCAGTGAACGCCACTGAGGAAGACCTCAATGGACGTCCACAGGCCTCCAATGAGTTCCCCAATAAGGAACCATGGGAATCTGAGGCTCAAAATGAGACCATAGAGATTCCATTGGACTTACTTCTGCCATTCATGAGCTCTGATGAGTATTCTTCCTCTGAAGAGGATGAATATGTCACTGAAGAGCAAGTTTCTAAATACCTTGGAGCAATCATGAAGCTAAATGACAAGTTATTTGGAAATGAGACTTGGGAGGATGAACCCCCTTTGCTCACCAAAGAACTGAATGACTTGTCTAGGCAGAAATTACCTCAGAAGAGACAGGATCCTGGAAAGTTTTCAATACCTTGTACCATAGGCACCATGACCTTCAAGAAGGCCTTGTGTGACCTAGGGTCAAGTGTAAACCTCATGCCTCTCTCTGTAATGGAGAAGCTAGGGATCTTTGAGGTGCAAGCCGCAAAAATCTCACTAGAGATGGCAGACAATTCAAGAAAACAAGCTTATGGACTTGTAGAGGATGTTCTGGTAAAAGTTGAAGACCATTACATCCCTGCTGATTTCATAGTCCTAGAGACTGGGAAGTGCATGGATGAATCCATCATCCTTGGCAGACCCTTCCTAGCCATAGCAAGGGCTGTGATTGATGTTGACAGAGGAGAATTGATCATTCAAGTGAATGAAGAATCCTTTGTGTTTAAGGCTCAAGGATATTCCTCTGTCACCATGGAGAGGAAGCATGAAGAGCTTCTCTCAAAACAGAGCCAAACAGAGCCCCCACAGTCAAACTCTAAGTTTGGTGTTGGGAGGCCACAACCAACTTCTAAGTTTGGTGTTGAACCCCCACATTCAAACTCTAAGTTTGGTGTTGGGAGGTCCCAACATAGCTCTGAGCATTTCTGAGGCTCCATGAGAGTCTTTTGTCAAGCTACTGACATTAAAGAAGCGCTTGTTGGGAGGCAACCCAATGTTATATTTTATCTATTCTCTTTTGTTATTTTATGTCTTTTGTAGGTTGATGATCATGAGAAGTCACAAAATCAATGAAAAACGAAAAAACAGAATGAAAAACAGAAAGAAAAACAGCACACCCTGGAGGAGAGCTTGCTGGCGTTTAAACGCCAGTGAGGCTAGCAGATGGGCGTTTAACGCTCAGTCTGGCACCATTCTGGGCGTTTAACGTCAGAAAGGGGCACCAGACTGGCGTTAAACGCCAGAAAAGGGCAAGAACTTGGCGTTAAACGCCAGAAATGGGCACCAGCCCGGCGTTTAACGCCAGAATTGGCTCAAAATGCAATTTTTCTTGCCAATTGGTGCAGGGATGACTTTTCCTTGACACCTCAGGATCTGTGGACCCCACAGGATCCCCACCTACCCCACCACTCTCTCTCTTCTTCACCCATTCACCAATCACCTCAACACCTCTTCCCCAAAAACCCTTCACCTATCAAATCCCATCTTTTTCTTCACCACTCACATCCATCCTTCATAATACCCCACCTACCTCACCATTCAAATTCAAACCACTTTCCCACCCAAACCCACCCTCACTTGACCGAACCCTACCCCTCCCCCACTCCTATATAAACCCTTCTTCACTCCTTCATTTTCACACAATCTAAACACCACTTCTCCCCCTTTTGGCCGAACACAAAGCCATTCCCTTCTTTCTCATTTCTTCTTCTTCTACACTCTTCTTTCTTCTTTTGCTCGAGGACGAGCAAACCTTTTAAGTTTGGTGTGGTAAAAGCATTGCTTTTTGTTTTTCCATAACCATTTATGGCATCCAAGGCCGGAGAAACCTCTAGAAAGAGGAAAGGGAAGGCAAAAGCTTCTACCTCCGAGTCATGGGAGATGGAGAGATTCATCTCAAGGGTGCATCAAGACCACTTCTATGAAGTTGTGGCCTTGAAGAAGGTGATCCCCGAGGTCCCTTTTTCACTCAAAAAGAGTGAATATCCGGAGATCCGACATGAGATCCGAAGAAGAGGTTGGGAAGTTCTTACCAACCCCATTCAACAAATCGGAATCTTGATGGTTCAAGAGTTCTATGCCAATGCATGGATCACCAAGAACCATGACCAAAGTATGAACCCGGATCCAAAGAATTGGCTTACTATGGTTCGGGGGAAATACTTGGTTTTTAGTCCGGAAAATGTAAGGTTGGCATTCAACTTGCCCATGATGCAAGGAGATGAACATCCTTACACTAGAAGGGTCAACTTTGATCAAAGGTTGGACCAAGTCCTCACAGTCATATGTGAAGAGGGCGCCCAATGGAAGAGAGATTCAAGAGGGAAGCCGGTTCAATTGAGAAGGCATGACCTCAAGCCCGTGGCTAGGGGATGGTTGGAGTTTATCCAACGCTCAATCATTCCCACTAGCAACCGGTCCGAAGTTACTATAGACCGGGCTATCATGATTCATAGCATCATGATTGGAGAAGAAATAGAAGTTCATGAGGTTATAGCTCAAGAACTTTATAAGGTGGCGGACAAGTCCTCTACCTTGGCAAGGTTAGCCTTTCCTCATCTCATTTGTCACCTCTGTTATTCAGTTGGAGTTGACATAGAGGGAGACATCTCCATTGATGAGGACAAGCCCATCACTAAGAAGAGGATGGAGCACACAAGAGATCCCACTCATCATGAAATCCCTGAGATTTCTCAAGGGATGCACTTTCCTCCACAAAACTATTGGGAGCAACTGAACACCTCCCTAGGAGAATTGAGTTCCAACATGGGACAACTAAGGGTGGAGCACCAAGAACACTCCATCATCCTCCATGAAATTAGAGAAGATCAAAGAATCATGAGAGAGGAGCAACAAAGACAAGGAAGAGACATTGAGGAGCTCAAACACTCCATAGGATCTTCAAGAAGAAGAACAAGCCGCCATCACTAAGGTGGACCCGTTCTTTAATTTCCTTGTTCTTTATTTTCTGTTTTTCGAAAATTATTGCTTATGTTTATCTATGTTTGTGTCTTGTGATCATTAGTGTCCTAGTGTCTATGCCTAAAAGTTATGAATGTCCTATAAATCCATCACCTCTCTTAAATAAAAAAAATGTTCTTAATTGAAAAAGAAAAGAATTGCATGAATTTTGAATTTTATAACAGTTTAATTATTTTGATGTGGTGACAATATTTTTGTTTTCTGAATGTATGCTTAAACAGTGCATATGTCTTTTGAGTTTGTGGTTCATGAATGTTGGCTCTTGAAAGAATGATGAAAAAGGAGACATGTTACTGAGGATCTGAAAAATCATAAAAAATGATTCTTGAAGCAAGAAAAAGCAATGAAAAAAAAAAGAGAGAAAATTTCGAAAAAAAAAAGAAAGAAAAAGAAAACGAAAAAAAAAGAGAGAAGAAAGAAAGAAATAAAGTTGTGATCCAAGGCAAAAAGAGTGTGCTTAAGAACCCTGGACACCTCTAATTGGGGACTCTAGCAAAGCTAAGTCACAATCTGATAAGGTTCACCCAATTATGTGTCTGTGGCATGTATGTATCCGGTGGTAATACTGGAAGACAGAGTGCTTTGGGCCACGGCCAAGATTCAATAAGTAGCTATGTTCAAGAATCATCATACTTAACTAGGAGAATCAATAACACTATCTGGATTCTGAGTTCCTAAAGAAGCCAACCATTCTGAATTTCAAAGGATAGAGTGAGATGCCAAAACTGTTCAGAGGCAAAAAGCTAAAAGCCCCGCTCATCTAATTGATACTGATCTTCATAGATGTTTTTGGAATTCATTGCATATTCTCTTCTTTTTATCTTATTTATTTTCAGTTGCTTGAGGACAAGCAACAATTTAAGTTTGGTGTTGTGATGAGCGGATAATTTGTACGCTTTTTGGCATTGTTTTTAGTATATTTTTAGTATGATCTAGTTAGTTTCTAGTATATTTTTATTAGTTTTTAGTTAAAATTCACTTTTCTGGACTTTACTATGAGTTTGTGTGTTTTTCTGTGATTTCAGGTATTTTCTGACTGAAATTGAGGGACCTGAGCAAAAATCTGATTCAGAGACCAAAAAGGACTGCAGATGCTGTTGGATTCTGACCTCCCTGCACTCGAAGTGGATTTTCTGGAGCTACAGAGGCCCAATTGGCGCGCTCTCAACGGCGTTGGAAAGTAGACATCCTGGGCTTTCCAGCAATATATGATAGTCCATACTTTGCCCAAGATTTGATGGCCCAAACTGGCGTACAAAGTCACCCTCAGAAATCCCAGCGTTAAACGCCGGAACTGGCACCAAAGTGGGAGTTAAACGCCCAAACTGGCACCAAAGCTGGCGTTTAACTCCAAGAAGAGTCTCTACACAAAAATGCTTCAATGCTCAGCCCAAGCACACACCAAATGAGCCCGGAAGTGGATTTTTATGTCATTTACTCATCTCTGTAAACCCTAGGCTACTAGTTCTCTATATATAGGACCTTTTACTATTGTATTTTCATCTTTGGGATCTTTGAATCATTTTAGATCCTTTGATCATCTTTGGACATCTAGTTCTTAGATCATTGGGAGGCTGGCCATTCGGCCATGCCTAGACCTTGTACTTATGTATTTTTAACGGTGGAGTTTCTACACACCATAGATTAAGGTGTGGAGCTCTGCTGTACCTCGAGTATTAATGCAATTACCATTGTTCTTCTATTCAATTCCGCTTGTTCTTGTTCTAAGATACCACTTGTTCTTCAACTTGATGAATGTGATGATCCGTGACACTCATCATCATTCTCACCTATGAACGTGTGCTTGACAACCACCTCCGTTCTACCTTAGATTGGGTGGATATCTCTTAGATTCCTGATACACGATGCATGGTTGATCGCCTGACAACCGAGTGCTCGCCTGACAAACGAGCCAGCCATTCCGTGAGATCTGAGTCTTCGTGGTATAGGTTAGAACTGATGGCGGCATTCAAGAGAATCCGGAAGGTCTAACCTTGTCTGTGGTATTCTGAGTAGGATTCAATGATTGAATGACTGTGACGTGCTTCAAACTCCTAAGGGCGGGGCGTTAGTGACAGACGCAAAAGAATCACTGGATTCTATTCCGGCCTGATCGAGAACCGACAGATGGATAGCCGTGCCGTGACAGGGTGCGTTGAACATTTCCACTGAGAGGATGGGAGGTAGCCACTGACAACGGTGAAACCCTTGCTTAAGCTTGCCATGGAAAGGAGTAAGAAGGATTGGATGAAGACAGTAGGAAAGCAGAGAGACGGAAGGGACAAGCATCTTCATACGCTTATCTGAAATTCCTACCAATGAATTACATAAGTATCTCTATCTTTATCTTTATGTTTTATTCGTATATCACCATACCCATTTGAGTTTGCCTGACTAAGATTTACAAGGTGACCATAGCTTGCTTCATACCAACAATCTCTGTGGGATCGACCCTTACTCGCGTAAGGTTTATTACTTGGACGACCCAGTACACTTGCTGGTTAGTTGTGCGAAGTTGTGTTTATGCCATGGTATTGAACACCAAGTTTTTGGTTTCATCACCGGGGATTATTTGAGTTGTGAAAAGTATTGATCACAATTTTGTGCACCAGACACCAACATCATGGAGCAATGAACTTCTTCTTCTTCTTTGGCGCAACAACACTTCCTACAGATTTTTAAAAATTTCTCTTCCAATCCCATCAATGGAACTCAATGATGGTTCCTTCCTGCTGCTCATGCCTCTGGTAGGATTTTCTGGACAAAGGGGTTTTATGGAAACACAGCGTTTCAAAAGCAACTGAAACGTTACTTCCCGTGCAAACGACGTCATTTTTAGGGTGAAGGGGATGAACAAATTAGTCCCTGTCCATTTGAACTTGTTCAGCTAAGCACTGAATGAACACGTCATCCAGCTCATGTGACAGGTCATCCATTAAACGAGATAGCTCAGCGTTTTCTGTCAAGTTTTGCCAAAAAAAAAATGCACAGGGACCGTTTTGTGTGACGAAATTCGGGAACAAGAACCGAAGCGGATCAATTTTATTTTGAGGAATCACATTGTCATTCTTAAAAATGGACAGGAGACGGGTTGGTAGTTTACTCGTTAAAAGATGTTGAATTATATAACGTACCTGTTTAATAAAGCGTTAAATCCAGTCATTATAAGTTAAACATATTGTTGATTTATATATGACGTACTTGTTTAATAAAGTGTTATAATAGTAATTATAAGTTAAACAGTTATGTTAGGTAGTAGAAAAAAATTATACAACTACAAAATATCACTAATAAATTTTAATCCTCTGATAAAAGTGTGAATAAAACACACTATACAATGGCACCTCTCTTCTCTCTCTAACCGTATGGGATTATTAATTTTCTTCTAAGCTTAGATTTAGTTTCTTTAAATCACATCCCAACAATTCTTCCATCCTAATCTCCCTCAATTAAATATATAAATTATCTCCAAACAAGTAACATCCAAAAATTTTAGAACATTATTAAACTTGAAAAAAATCCAAAATTTTCCTCATCCTATTCTAATCATAAACCTACGAAAAAAGAAAACTGAAAAATTAGAGAAAAGAGTTTCCAAAATTTTATAATTGGAGTATTATATAGTATTGTCTTCTATCATAGAGGTATATTATCTATTTGTGTGTTCTGTTTATATTGGTACAAAAGTATTTTTTTATCAGCAATTATCTAATTCAAAACAAAAGAAGGATTTTTAACTGTTCTGGTTGTGCATGACAGCTTATTCTACAATATCCACACTGACTCGGTTGAAAATTTTACGAAGAGAGGTTAAAATTGATTTATTGCCAAAATAAGTATAAGAATATAAGAATTACTTGACCCTCCCTCCCCTTCTTTCCTCCACACATTTCTTTTTTATATCTCCTCATGTAAAAATCTCATTGGTACTTTGCAGGGATCTCAAACCTTAAGTTTGGAAGGATAGTGACTTCTTTACCTCCAAAGGCTACCTTTTTTGATGATCCTTTATGAGTTTTTCGAGACATTAGATTTGGTATACTTTAATTTTGAAGATATTTGTATTTTTGTATACCTGGTGAATTTTTTTTTTTGGATATGCTTTTATATGAAGATTAAACTAGGTTTCTAGCTCTGTTTAAGAGAGATGTTTTATTATATTTAGGTGCTAGATTTGAATTCACTCTAGATGAAGATCTGAAAGTAGCTGCTGCATGTGGTGATGTGAAAGATGCTCTTGCTACTAAAATTAGCAAAGAGTGCATTGGAACAGAGGTATGTGCTAACCCTCCCATTCCCTTCAACATGGATACTTAGGAAGTGGTTTTCATTTACGGAATGCTATTGGATATTTTAAAGGAAATAACTTATACATAAAATTAAAAATTTAGTCATCTATGAGCTCTCGTGTCTTATTTTGTAGGTTAATCTTATGATATCTAAAAATCATCATGTCAAAGCATTGACTCATATTTGTGATCTGACATTATTTTGGAATGTGTTCAGTCTTCTTCCTGACTTTGAACCTGCTATTCCATATGGATGTAAAAGGTAAGTTTGCAGTTTTTTTTTCTTTTTTTTTTAAATAGGTTAAAAGGTGTAGAATGATTGCAAATCATTTTATTAGTTTCAACCGCATCTTGCACATAGAGAAAGAGTTGGCTAAATATTATTGCGACTTTTACCCACACACAAAAAAAAAAAGAAGAAAAAACAATAGTAGTTAGTGCACCACTAGCAACCTTAGATATTTGTTGTGAACTTCAAATTTGAAAGAAGTTTTATTATAATATTTTGAGACGTGTTATTATTGTATTCGCAAACACAATCCTAATCATTTTTTTCTTTTTTCAAGTTCAATTCTTTTTTACCCCTCATCACATTACATGTTATAAAAGCCTTGTGAAATATATGGAGATGTTTGCAAAACCAAATCTTATGAAAAGGAATAGAGGTGAAAACCATAAGTTGGATGTGAGATGCATCAATTTTTTACATAAATGCATATCGCTCTTCTTGGCTTTAGTATTCAATTAACTTTTGATATAAGATTAGACATTGGTTGAACTTGACAGTTGTCATGAAGTGCCAAATTATGAAGAAACTGGTCTGTGGTCTGTGGATAAGAAGAAATTGTTTGGTTATTGTTAATTTTATGAAGTAGTTTGATGTTGGTTTAGTGTATTATGGATTTGAATATTGTAGCAATAATAATTTTTATTGAACAAGTAGTTTGGATGAATGGTTTGAGAAAATTGATAATTATATTATTGATACGTTAAGGAGAGAGTACAAAGGCTAGTGGAATTTGTGTTTGTTAATTAATTACAATGAACTCCATGATAGTCTATTTATAGGCTTCATAAGCTAATTCTAGATAATTCTAAGGGTTAGATATTTCTAGTATTTGATTTATTTACTTAACTTCTAAACTTCTTCGTCATAATATCTAGATATTTATTTGTATGAAACAAGATCATGAGAATTCTAGAAAATTCTACAAATGTGTAGCATAATCAATACTCCTCCTTGATGCACATTTGTATAACTCCGAACATCTCTTGAAATAGTACATAAAAAGGTTAATTATTTTTTTTACAAACGTGTCGCATACATCTGTCTTATCTCGTTTAGATACATGTAAAATTATCTTGTTTACAGTATAAACGAGATAAGAGAATAGTATTTATTTCGGTAAATATTTTTAAAATTATTTATTTTAGTAATTATTATATTTATTTAATTTATAAAAATAAAGATTCCCAACATAAATATAGTACAATAAAGGATAAATTTTTTTTATATAAACAAAAAATAATAAAAATATCATAAAAATAAGAATTATATCAATAATAATTGTCATATGAATAAAAAATATAATAAAAATATAACATTAGAACACTAAAAAAATAATATAAAAATATTTATCATATAAATAGAAAAAATATAATAAAAAACATAAAAATCAAAATATAAAAGAGAGTACTAAAAATAATAAAAAAAATTAAAATATTTACCTTAGCGTGATTGAAACAAATTTAAATGATTTTGACGAAAAAAAAATTTGGAACAAAGAACATACACAAAGAATTAGTGTGAAAGTCATATGGGTACTTATATTTTTTTATAGAAGAAAATAAAGGGTAGAGTTAGTAGAAAAAGAATAAATTTCTCATCTAATTTTTTAACAATAATCAACCTTCCATAACTTAAAACGTAGAAGCTAGAATTTCTTGCTTCACATGAAAAAAAGTACTGATTTTAGAGTTTTATAAAATTGTCAAAAATAAAAATAAGACGTCAAAACACTCAAATAAACTTCTTTTTCCTCCAACATGAATCCCAAACACACCCTTAGTTAGCGACCTGACGGTCCAGGGATACCTGTGTAACAAAAAAATTCTCACTGTACGCACGCCAACCGTTACGATTGTTTCTCTTTCTCTCATTGTTCTAAAAATCGAACCGGATTGACTGGTTCAATTAGATTAACCGAAAATCGGTTACTAAATTAGTTTGGTTGATCACATAAATCTGTTTGGAAAAATCGCAGTGAACCGGTTGAACTAACGGTTAACCGATGAATCGGTTGGACCGACCGGTTTTTTAAGAAAATTTCCAGTTTGACAACAAACTTCAAAACGGCAGCGGTTTACATTTTTTTTTTTAAAAGAAAACCCTAAATCAAACTACCCATTACCCCAATGCACCGCAGCCCCATTCCTCTCTGAAATTGAAAGAAAAAATCAACTCCAGCCCTAGCCACCCATTGACCCAGCCCCGCCGCCCGCAGCCCGCAGCCACGTCAACCACCGCGCCACCTCAACCCCCAGCGCCGTCGCATGTACAGGAATCGCATGTGGAAGCTCGGCGCCGTCGCAGGAGCTTGACGTCGTCTCCTCTGTTCGAGAGCGCTCTCTCTGTGTTCACCGTGCCTCCGTCACCGTCACTGTAACCGTCACTGTCAAGAACTTCTTCGTGCTTCCCTCGCCGCTGACATCTCTGTTCGTTCTGTTCGTGCTTCAAGTCTTCTCCTTTTCTCCATTTTGTAGTATTTATTTATTTGTGTATTCTAGTCTGAGTTTTGCGCTGTTCGTTCTTGTGATTACTGGTTCTAAAATTTCTAATTTGTTCATGATTTTTGGTTCTGAATATCTTATCTTCTGTGACTAGGAAATAGGAATCATTTATTTTGGTTAATTACTTAATTTTGTTCATGATTTTTGTTAGCTGGATTTTGAATTTTGTTTGCTGTGACTTGGAATCATTTTGTACTATGTATTTGTGTATTCTAGCCTTGCGCTGTTCATTCTTGTGATTACTGGTTCTGAAATTTTTTATTTGTTCATGATTTTTGGTTTTTGAATATCTTATCTTCTGTGACTAGGAATCATTTAATTTGGTTAATTACTTAATTTTCTTCATGATTTTTGTTAGCTGGATTTTGAATTTTGTTTGCTGAGTTAATTTTGTTTGGTCGAGTTAATTTTGTTCATCATTTCGTCAAATTTGTTTGCTGAATTAATTTTGTTCATGATTTTTTTTTGGTTGTATGTTAAAGATGGAACCATCACAAAGTGATCAACCGCCATAAGACAATACTCTCAATGCTGTCAAAAAATCCCAAACTGGTTCTTTTAGAAGAAAACCTAGGAAAATCTGATCCAGCTTGGCAATCTTTTACTGTGATAAGAAAAATCTGATGAGTTGTGTCTTTTGATTAGTTGAAAACTTATTTGTTAATGTTTCTTTTGAAAGTAAAACATTATGTGTTTGTCACCATGTGTGTTTTGGTTATTTTTAGCTACGAATTTTGACGTTTGAATTTATATGTGAACTTCTAATCATGGTTCTGAAAACCGGACCGGACCGGCCGGTTCAACCGGAAAAACCGGGAATCGGTCAGTTAACCGGTCCGGGTAAGCTAAAAAACCGGCCAGCAAAAAACTGGTAAAAAAATTGGTCGAACCGGCCGGTTAACCGGTAAACCGGTCGAACCAGCCGGTTTTTTAACGGTTTTTTATTAAATTAATATATTTAAAATTATTTTTAGATTTTTTAATAATTTTATTTAATATTTAATTAAACCGATTGAACCCCGGTCGAACCATTGAACCAGTAACTTCACCGGTTCATTGACCGGTCCGGTTCTCGCAACCTTGCTTCTAATATTAAATTATGGATGATTTATTATGTGAAGTTGTGAAATTTTGAATTTTATTTGGTTAGAAATTATTGAATTTATATATTTAAAATTATATATAAATTTTTTAATAATTTTATTTTATGTTTAAATAAACCGATTAAACTTCGATTAAATCTTGATCGAACCAATAAATCATTGAACCAGTAACTTTACCGGTTTATTGACCTGTCCGGTTCTCGCAATATTGGTTTCCCTTAAACTCTCCCCTTCCAACAAGATAACAACAACCATTTTTACGCCGTCGTTTCTAATCTGCTGCGCCTGCGACCAATGTCGGTTGCCACTCAGCACGTTCTTCAGGTGAGGGACAAAATCAAACTTTCCGACATCGAGCGCAGGATCTTCGATAGGCTTCTCGCCAGTCTCCGCCACTTCAACCTCCAAACTCAGGTCCGCGTCGCCGGCGGCTGGGTCCGTGACAAGGTCCCCCCCCCCTTTTCTATCTGTAGATAGCTCTTTAGCCCTAATTTTTCTGTTTGGGGTTTGAATTTGGTTGGTTTTGCAGCTCCTGGCGAAGGATTGCTATGACATCGATATCGCTCTTGACAATATGATGGGCACCGAGTTTGCCCATAAGGTGAAGGAGTACTTGGTGTCCATCGGTGAAGGTAAAGATGTTCGGGGTGATGGCAAGATTAAGTCGTATGTTCCTCCCAATTTCTCTTCTTTATTGCTTTCTTTTACAATTTTATTGTATGTTTCTCATATGTTACTCTGTTTAGTCATGAAAATTGAATTCTTTGAAGCAATGTAGAACATAAATGACATTTTTATTTTTTGGCAGCAACCCTGACCGGTCTAAACATTTGGAGACAGCAACGATGCGTTGGTTTGATATGCAGATTGATTTTGTTAACTTAAGGAGTGAAGAGTATATTGAGAATAGCCGCATTCCTTCTAAGGTATGTTACCGCACACACTTAATGGTATTCTTGCTATATGCATATTCCACTTCTTTTCTTTTGATTTATTTTCATGTAAGATAAGATGTTCTGCTAATTTCCTCCTAGTTGGACTCACGTGAATGTCTTGTCTTGTTATCGATGAAGGTGAATTTCCTGTGTTTTGCACTCTCCTTGTTTATTAAGCTAATTTTATGGCAACATGAACATGATTATCTATCATTGCAATGTCTGCTTGTGTGCATTCTCCACATGACCAAGTCAAGTTCAACCGAATAAAGTTTTTCTTCATGTCTAACAGCAAAGCTTTGGCACACCTGAAGAGGATGCATGTAGGAGGGATTTGACAATTAACAGGTATCTTTGTGTTTTTATACGTAGGCTATGGCCTTTTTTTTTTTTTTTGGTTTGATTCCCCATTTAGACATTTTAGATGATAGTTTCATAAAGCTGTTTGGTTGTGCATGGCAGCTTATTCTACAATATCCACACTGACTCGGTTGAAGATTATACCAAAAGAGGTTAGAATTGATCGATTGCCAAAATAAGTATAAGAATTACTTGACCCTCCCTCTTCCCTTTCCCTCCACACATTTCTTTTTTATATCTCCACATGTAACAATCTCTTTGGCATTTTGCAGGGATCTCAGACCTTAAGTCCGGAAGGATAGTGACTCCTTTACCTCCAAAGGCCACCTTTCTTGATGATCCTTTACGAGTTCTTCGAGCCATTAGATTTGGTATACTTTAATTTTGAAGATATTTGCATTTTGTATACCCGGTGAACGTTTTTTTTTTTGGGTATGCTTTTATATGAAGATTAAATTAGGTTTCTAGCTCTGTTTAAGAGAGATGTTTTATTATATTTAGGTGTTAGATTTGAATTCACTCTAGATGAAGATCTGAAAGTAGCTGCTGCATGTGATGATGTGAAAGATGCTCTAGCTGCTAAAGTTAGCAAAGAGCGCATTGGAAAAGAGGTATGTGCTGACCCTCCCATTCCCTTCAATATGGATACTTAGGAAGTGGTTTTCAATTACGGAATGCTATTGGATATTTAAAAGGAAATAGCTTATGTATAAAATTGAAAATTTAGTCATCTATGGGCTCTTGTGTCTTATTTTGTAGGTTGATCTTATGATATCTGGAAATCAAGCTGTCAAAGCAATGACTCATATTTGTGATCTGACATTATTTTGGAATGTGTTCAGTCTTCCTCCTGTGTTTAAACCTGCTATTTCAGATGGTTGTGAAAGGTAAGTTTGCAGTTTTTTTTTTCTTTAATAGGTTAAAAGGTGTAGAATGATCGCATATCCTTTAATTAGTTTCAACCGCATCTTGCACACGGAGATAGAGTTAGCTGAATATTATTGCCACTTTTACCCGGAAAAAAAGGAAAAACATAGTAGTTAGTGCACCGCTAGCAACCTTAGATATTTGTTGTGAACTTCAAATTTGAAAGAAGTATCATTATAATATTTTGAGACGTGTGTTGTTATTGTACTCACAAACACAATCCTAATCATTTTCTCTTTTTTTTTTCTTTTGTTTTTTTCCCTCATCACATTACATGTTATGAAAGCCTTGTGAAATATATGGAAATGTTTGCAAAACCAAATCTTATGAAAAGGAATAGAGGTGAAAATCATAAGTTGGATGTGAGATGCATCAATTTTTTACATAAATGCATATTGCTCCTCTTGGCTCTAATATTCAATTAACTTTTGATATAAGATCAGACATTGGTTGAACTTGACAGATGGCATGAAGTGCCCAAGGGAAGACCCACGAAACCTGTGGATAAGAAGAAATTGTTTGGTTTACTAGCAATAATACAGTAGTAGTTGAGCAAATTATGAAGAGCCACTTTTCTCACTTTTATGCCTTCACTACCTAAATGGCTAAACCCTATCTTTTCCTTTTTGGTTCTCTATTTTGTTTATTATTGTTCACTTGCACAAGATACAAAGGTTATTTTTCTTGGCAATGTTGATCAGCTAATTCTTTCACTTTATCCAGGCTTTGCGTTGCTTACTTGGACACTGCATGGAACCTTATCCATTTACTCAAAGAGTCAACCTTTAAAGTGAGTAATGTGTTTTTCATTTTTACCATAATCCATTTTCACATTTATTGTTGTCACAATAGGAAGTTGTTGTCATTCGATTATCATTTTTGGATTGCTTGATTATATTTGGTCATGATAGGTGATTCCTTTGTGCTACTTAGGACAAAGAAAGGAGATTTTTACTTTTTGCTGCATTGTTCCTCCCACTTAAAAATACCACTTACCAAGTTAAGAAAGCGAAGATGGTATGTGTCTCGTCCATTCTATGTGATACTATTTTTGAATTTGTAATGTTCTTTTTGTGCTTTGACTTGATACATCTAGCAAAGTGTCTAAATTAGAACTCTAGTGTGTTGCTTTGTTCTTTTCTTTTCCCCCTTTAGTTGGTGTTTTGGAGTATTTCATATTAGACCTGTAGAAACCACAATCTATATTTAGTTAGACTGTCATGCGACACAAGTAGAGATGACAACCACACTATTAGACAATCTTGAGAGGGACTGTTTGTCTCATTTCAAGGATTATTTATATTGAGCTCAAGTTTTATCTGATACTCAATTGAAAACTCTAGCTGATTTTATCCGTGAAATCTTATTTATGAGGAACATTTTAATATTGTTGTTATATAATGCAGTTTCTTTAGTCATTTTTCTTGTATTCCAAATGACATGCTGGTTTATGAGGATAACATGTTATTTTGAATTATAGGTTCCTGTTGTCAATTATATTATTGTTGACTCACTCAAGCAAAAAGGCGAGGATGCAAAAATGGTCAGTTCCCATTTACCCTTAGTACAACCAGAATAACAGAGTTCTAATGTTTGTAATATAAATCATTTCAGTTTTTTAGAATCTGGTTGATGTTTCTATTGGCTAATGTTTTATAATTGTATGTGTTTCAAAATCCAGGTGCTTGATTTACACCGAGCATCACACAAATTCTTGTCGTTGATTCCTTGTCTTGCATCTAATGAGGATTTGCAACCTGATGATGTTGATTGGATGAGAGGATTGATTGATGATGTCTCTATTGCTTCTAGAGTTCGGGTTCTAACAGGTACATTGTTCTTAGTCTGCTACCTTAGTATTGGCATTATGCCTTTTTATTTCTTAGCTCATGTTGTCCTCAATCTTCAGTCAATTCATTTTGCTAGTTTTGTAAGTTGTGTTGTATGCTAATTTTATTGTGCTTTACTATGTTGTGATTTTCATCTAGATTATTGAGTTTTCTAGTGGAACTTAGCCATGGACACTCCCCTCATTTCACTTTATAATTATTGTTTCCTACATAGTATTTGCACTTCACTCAAGCCACAATCTACACTCTGCTTGTTAAGTAAGTCTATTTTAAGCGACTTAGCTTGATTACCTCAATTAAATGAAAGGAAACATAAGAAAGGGATAGTGGAAGTATTTTTGTAATGTGATGCCCACCCAACTCTTCTGCATCTGTTTCTCTAGGGTGTGA
Organism: Arachis hypogaea; assembly: GCF_003086295.3. Lineage (NCBI taxonomy): Eukaryota > Viridiplantae > Streptophyta > Magnoliopsida > Fabales > Fabaceae > Arachis > Arachis hypogaea. The sequence continues at coordinate 20,578,675 of NC_092045.1, forward strand.
CTGCTAAGTTATTTTACATTATGAATTGCATCTGAGATGACCAAGATTTTATATTTGATTTATTTAGGTTTTCTCTTGAGGGAGATTAAAGATTTATGGAGAGTTGCACTATTGGTATCCATATTATTACATCCCATTGGCATTAACGACACTGAGGATGAATCCTCACAATTGCACAAACGAAGAGATCTGTTTAATACAGTGGAGAGTTCTATAATAAAACTAGGTGAGCTATATTAGTCTTTGATACGTGTTTAACTTGTAGCATTGATGCTTGTGTCTCTTGCTTGCATCCTTTGAAGAATGAATGTGAAGATGTGTATAGCTTTTACTGGAAATTTACTGCAGCATCTACCTGTTCTACTTCATATTCATAATCCTATTTAGCGGAGCATTTGAAGTTATATCTCTTTTCTTTGTTCCTTCTATGCTTGGCTTTGTTTTAGTTATAATTTTCACCACTTTAAGTGAAGTTATGTAAAGAAGTTAAACCAAAATAGGAGCATGGATGGCTTGAGTAAGATGAAGTGATTGGGAGCTCACGGTACGTAAAATGTTAACATATTTTGGTGGATAACAGGCCTCGACAATGTTTGGGAGGTTAAGCCATTGATCAGTGGCGAAGATATTATGAATGTCTTACAGCTTAAAGAAGGACCACTCGTTAAGGAGTGGGTAAGTCATTTTGTTTACTGCAATTTTGTTCCCACAGTCACGCACACTGCACGTTGACTAAATTTAAGGTTTTAATTTATCATTTTCACTTGCAGAAAGAAAAATCAATGGCATGGCAACTTGCCAATCCTTTTAGAACTACTGAGGAATGCATTGACTGGTTAAGAGAAACCAATTCTAAGCGGGTAAAGTTGGAGTGAAGTCGGAATGCCTTTGATCATTTGTCTGTTCCAAACACCTTTGCCTTGGATGATACGGGGAATCCACTTAATGCACACATGGCTTGTGAATGTTGTATGAAGCCCACAATTAGGATGAAAGTATTTATGTATATAAACATGATATATGAATTATGAATATATCTCAAATTATTTATAAAGATATGTATTTATATTAATTATTAAGATAAATTATTATTTAAAATTTAACTTTATAAATAGTTCATCTAAATTTTTTAAGCAATCCTTTTTATATATCAAATTAGTTATAGAAAAAATGTAGAAATAATCAAAATAAAATTGTATGACATAATGATATATAATATGCAAGGACGGGTCATTCATGTTGGGGTCGGGGATATTTGCCCCATTGAACTTTAGGAAAAAAAAATAAAAAAATGTGTATGTATTGCTATAATGTCTTCATTGTAATAATGTGTTTGTCTAATACTTCAAAAAAAAATTATTTATGTATTAGAAAAATTTATGTTATGAGATAATAATACCATGATAAAAAAGTATTGAATCATATAAATTTAATTTATTGAGATTAAAAAAACAAATTAAATAATAATAATAATAATTTGACATTAACTACTTAGTTAATTAACTAAAATCAAACTTAGCTTTTCAAAAATAGATGAAACTATTAGTATATAATATTTTTTTTACAGTCAGATTCACCGAATATTATAGAAACATATTAGACATTTATACCGATATATAAGAGCATCGTAATTGTTTGATTTTAATTTTAATTTTTTAAATATTTTGTTTCTCTTACATCCTTATAATAGAGAATCAAAATTTGTGTTTTTATCTGGTCCAAAAATATAAGTCAAGCCTTAAAAAATCTATCAAAGCTCAAAAGACACCTACCGTATGAGTTATGACCGACCTTTTGAGAACGTTACTTGATGACTCTCTCCTAGAGGAGTTATAACTAATTTCTAATATCTCACCCACTTTTAAAAGAGAGATTTCAACAACTTAAGATAAAGAGATGGTTATTCATCATCAGAAGTGGAACTACTACAACGGTGATTATTGACATGTTGCCTATAAATACACTGACCTCCCTCAGGTATACTTAAATTCCAATACACTAAAGCCTGCTAAAATTCCTGCTTAATTAGGCATCGAAATATTTTATAGATACCACTTCTACCTTCTCACAAACAATTCGGACGACGGTCACTGGATGCGGAATAAATCAGGATCCGCTCCATTGAGAATTTGGACCTCACTCACAAGCTCAAAGACAATCCAGTTTTAAGTAACTCTTAAAACACTTTGATTCATTCAAATTAATCTCTATAAATTTTTTTAACTATTTGCAACATTGCTAAATATTAAAATAACAAGAAAATATTTTTAAATTAATATATTTTTTGATCGGTTAATTAAATTATTAAAAGCTTAATTAATATATTTAGTTTTATTTAAATTTATTTGTATTATTTTTTATTATTTTTGTGTATTATTTTTACTCAGCTACTAAAATATTTTGGATCCCCCACTAATTGTATGTGATGAAACATTCACACGTAAATAAAAGTGTATACAACATATAGATTAGTATATTTCATGTGACTAATCATTATAGTTAAAAATAGAACAATAAATTTTAAAACGCACTATTATTTTCTTGTATTATACCTGCAAAGAAAAACATTTCTATTTTCGACAACATTTTTCACTATAATTGAAGGGGGGGGGGGGGGGGGGAATTAAAGGATAACACTTACCATTTCATGTTAAATTCTCAAAGATTTCTTGGTATACTACAGCTATGGTGCAATTTCTTATTTAAAAACAAAATTCTTAAACAAGTAGTTTGGTTACACAGTCGGAAAATGAGTTATACCTCAGGATTATAATGTAGGATACATAACCTAACGTTTTAGTTACTCAATAATTGAATTCACGACATGCTACTATTCAATAGTATCAAAGGCTTTTTATATTACAGAATTCTATTGTTGTTATAATCATTAATATCGCCATATACTTAGTAAATTCTAAAATTTACATGACTAAATTAACCACTAAACACTAATTACAATGCAATTTCTTTAATTCTTTATCTACGATACACAACCTATATTTCATAGATGTTATGATAACCGTGAAAAAGAGAAGAAAACGATTGTTATAGCCAATGTATTTTTTAAATGTAAAAAGGTTGCGATATATATATATATATATATATATATATTGAGAAACTTAAAACCATTAAATAATATTGTTACGGTGGGTAACCGGAGATTAATAGAATGGATGACGTTGGTTGGCCCAATTATCTGCAGAGGGTGGCTTCCGAGTAGGTTCGTTCGCTGGAGCCTCCTTCCGACCTGTGTACGTGAGTAAATGGGGGGTGGTACCTTCAAAGATACTCCGATGCCTAAGTTAGCAAGGGTGTTAGCAGGTCTAGAGAGTATTGGGTTTAGAGATACCTGAGGGGTGTCAGTGTATTTATAGTGGTGAGCCAATAACCACCGTTGGAGTAGTGCCGTATCTTTTGGGTGTTAACCGTCCCTCTATCTTAGGGAGGTTAAGATATGGCTTGATGAAGCGGTTAGAGAGATTTTAGGGGCGGTTACTCATTTGAATGAGTGTTTATCTGCCAAATAATCTCATGTCCGACTTCTGTAGAGTAAGTCGTAGTTAACACCGACTTCTTAGTATGAAGGTCGGTGCTTAGCAAGGTTCAGTTCTTCGGATTAGGCCTTTTATTTGGACCTGGGCCTTTATTATTGGGCCAGGGTATGAACAGTGCCCCTACTTGAGCCCAAGGTCTCTATAAGACTTGGGTTCGAGTATTTTACTCGGGGTCGTAGTCGACTTGTTGGAGGACCGACGTGATTTTCTGAAACCGACGTGACTTTTCCGCGTCTTTTTGGTTCTGACAGTTATGTCTAATCAAGCGTCGTGTCCGTTAGGGATGTGCGTAGAATTTGGTAACGGTGCATTCTTATTAATGACTGCCCTGCTTTTACCATTATGCCCCTTAGCATTATAAATACTTTCCCTCTCTTTCATTTTTTCGTTTCTGCAATTTTTCAAATTTCTTCTTTCTTTGTTCTTCATTCATTCGTGCTGCGTTCTTGTGCTTCGGAGACTTCTGCTTCTTCCAACCTTCATTTTCGGAAAGAGGTTAGTTTCTTTTTCTTTTTCGCACCTTTCGTATGCCTTTACTTTGTAGATAAATAGGTTTGTAGACTTTTGCTTGGTTCTTTTTTTCTCCTCTCTAGAGACCTTTGTTTTTGAATTTTTCTTTTCTTTTTCCCTTTGTAGGTTTCCTCATTTTTCTTTTAGAAAAAGAAAATGGCCTCCGTAGATTGGGTCGATGTTACTGTTCTAGGGGAGGAGCCGTTGGTTGATGCGGAGTTTATTACTCATCTTCGCACCCACCACCGGCTCTGTACTTCGGATGAGGATGAGCCTAAGTATGAATTGCTTATTCCAGGTTCAGAGGACCGAGTTTGCCATGGGAGAGCCAATGAAACGGCTCCTCATTTCTTCTTTATGTATGAGTGCATGATCACCCGTCTGGGCGTCTTTCTACCCTTTTCAGATTTTGAGATGTCTGTTTTGCAGCATTGTCGGGTTGCCCCTACCCAGCTTCACCCCAACTCTTGGGGTTTCTTGAAAATTTATCAATTTATTAGCCATGCTCTGGATTTTCCGACCTCTCTGAAAATCTTTTTCCATCTTTTTCATATGACCAAGCCCTTTAGTGGGCTAAACAGTAAACAACAATGGGTTTCCTTCCGAGCCATACAAGGTCGAAGAATTTTTACCCTTTTTGACGAGTCCTTCCATGACTTTAAAAATTACTTTTTCAAAGTGCAAGCTGTAGAGGGTCATCACCCCTTTTTTCTGGATGATAACTCTTCTCCTCGCTTTCCCTTATACTGGCTGGAGGCCTCCCCTTGTGAGAAATATGGTCTGGATGACCTGGATGAAGTAGAGGCTGCCATTGTGGGGTTCCTCCGAGAAGTGTGGGGGAGGGCCCCATACTTGGATACTAAAAAGTTTCTCCAAGGGTCTCCGACCTTTATCCAAGCACAGCTAGGTAGTTTTCTCTTGTTTATTAGATTCCCGACTGATCATTCCGACTTGTTTGATTCCTTAGCTATTGTTTTCTTTTTCAGAAATGGCAAAGACAAATGCTCAGGAATCTTACCAGAGAGTCCAGGAGGCCAAAGCCAAGTCTCGCGCCCGGACTGGTGGTGCCAGGGTTATCTCTCCTCCTCCTCCTCCTCCTCGGAACGTTGGGACTCTTTCCAAACCCATTGTGATTTCTTCTTCAGCTTCCTCTCAGCCGCCCCCCGTCGTCCGACCTTCCCCTGATCCAAAGAAGCGCAAGACCTTAGAGTCTGGTTCTTCTGCTGAGGTTAAGGCAGATGCTCTTGCGTTCGTCTGAAAGAATATCTATCCTCATGCTCGTATAAGCATGGATGATATGTCTGTTCGGAGCCACCTTACCACTATGATCGAGGAGAGTCTCAAAGCGGCGGGGGTCTGTGGCAAGCTTTTGGATATTTTTGAGAAGGCTCCTTTCAGCTCTTTAGGGATGACCTCGAGGGTCGAGGAGCTGGAAGGAAGGCTTCGTTCATACCAAGAGCATGAGGGAAAGTTGAAGAAGGAAATCGCCCAGCTGAGGGAGGAGAGAGATACCCTCCGAGAGAAAGGGAAGGTTTTGCAGGCCCAATGCAACATGGAGATGGATCTGAGGAAAACAGCACAGGCCAGCTATCAAAGTTTATTCAATGATCTTGTGTCTGTGAAGACTGATCTGTTGAATTCTCGGAAGGCATATGATGAGTTGGAGGACTCTATTGCTGATGGCGCCGAGGAGTCTTGGAGGATCTTCCTGGAGCAGGTCAGAGTTATTGCTCCCGACTTGGATCTTTCTACATCTTGACAAAGTTGTTATTGATGGTGCCATTGTAGATCCTCCTGCCCCCGTAATCGTTTCCGAGTCAGAATTGAAGACTCGGGGGCAGAGGATTATTGAGTCCCCTCCTCGTTCTAAAGACGCTCCGAGTTCTTCAGTAGATCCTCCTATCTCTTCATCTCCCATGGATGCCTCTGGTGGCGCTCCTCCTGATTCCGGTGGCGGTGATCCGTCTGCTCCTCTTCCTAAAAAATGATTCGTGGCTATTTGGGGGCCCGGCTTGTGGGCTCCTCATTTTAAACTCTTTTATTTACTTTTAGTTGGTTCTGTGGTTTGAACAATTTCCTTTGGCCTTTTAAGGCCGTAAACAAAATATTTTAAAAAAATATACCCTTTTTAATAAGGGTTTTTAAGTTAAAATAAATGCCCTTTTTTGGATAAGGGTTTAGATTACCTCATGCGTGTATGCTTTTTTGATTTTTCGAAGTTTCCTTGATCTTTTCCTGAAAACCTTTTGCTTAGGCTTGTTTGTTTCTCTGAGCCTTTGGTTTAAGGACTTTTTAGGACAGCCCTTAAACTTTTCCTTAGGTTTTTCAATCTCTTTTTATTATCCCTTATACTCAACTTTATTTTAGTGAGTTCCTGTGACTTAGGTTATTTTTGCGATGCGTTTTTCTTTTACTCGGTCCTTCACTCCGATTTACGGGTTGAAGTACTTCCGAGTTTTTCTACTTGGGTTCTCATTTCGACTTATGAGTCGGATTGTTCCCGAGTTTTTTTTACGATCGGCTTATATAACCTCTTTATGCCGACTTGTACCTCGTCGTTTTATCCTGACGACCATTTAGGTCGGTTCATGGGATTTTCACGTTTTGTCGAGCTTAAGTCGGCGCGTTTCGTAGAAAGACTTAGAAAAATAGAAAGGAATTTGTAAGAGATATTATAGATAAAAAAGATCTTTATTAATTGGGGAGGTACCTTCTTGCTACTAAGGGTTTTAACAACCTGTTTTCCCTTAGCCTCTACTATGATGCCTCATTAAAAACCTTTCTCCAGAAAGAACCCTTTAATTTTGGGAAAAATCATGAAGTTGGGAAAAGAGTACATCAGGGAGTAGAGTTTGCTTTTAGCTGTATTACCTTTTCATATTACAAGCATGCCACGACCTTGGTAATTCAGTGCCGTTCAGGTCGGTTACTTTATAATAACCTTTTCCTAAAACTTCATTGACTTTGTATGGTCCCTTCCAATTTGCGGCGAGCTTTCCTTCTCCTGATTTGTTGACTCCAATGTCGTTTCTGATTAAGACCAAGTCATCCGGGGCAAATGTTCTTCGAATGACTTTTTTGTTGTACCTTGTAGTCATCCTTTGTTTCAATGCTGCTTCTCTTATCAGGGCATCTTCTCGGACTTCGGGGAGCAAGTCGAGCTCCTCTTTGTGTCCCCCGTATGTTTCCGACCTCATCATGGAGAATTACCCTTGGGCTTTGCTCATTGATTTCTATTGGTATCATGGCTTCTACGCCATAAAATAGTCGGAAAGGTGTTTCTCCTGTGGCGGATTGGGGGGTTGTCCTATAAGCCCATAGCACCTGAGGGAGCTCTTCAGCCCAAGCTCCTTTTGCTTCCTGCAGTCTCTTCTTTAGCCCTGCCAGTATGACTTTGTTGGCTGCCTCGGCTTGCCCATTGGCTTGTGGGTGCTCTACCGAGGTGAACTGATGTTTGATTTTCATACTGGCTACTAAGCTTCTGAAGGTAGCATCAGTGAATTGGGTTCCATTATCTGTAGTAATGGAATAAGGTATCCCATATCTTGTAATGATATTTTTGTAGAGGAACCTGCGACTTCTTTGAGCGGTGATGGTGGCCAATGGTTCTGCTTCTATCCACTTTGTGAAGTAATCTATTCCCACGATCAGGTATTTGACTTGTCCTGGCGTTTGGGGAAAAGGACCTAACAAATCTATTCCCCATTTTGCAAAAGGCCATGGAGAAGTGATACTGATGAGCTCTTCTGGTGGAGCCACGTGGAAATTTGCATGCATTTGACATGGTTGGCACTTTCTCACAAATTCTGTGGCATCTTTCTGCAAGGTCGGCCAATAGAATCCAGCTCGGATTACTTTCATGGCTAGCGACCTTGCTCCGAGATGATTTCCACAGATCCCACTGTGTACTTCCTCCAGTACCTTGGCGGTTCTTGAGGTCGGTACACACTTTAACAATGGTGTTGATATCCCCCTTCTGTAGAGGATATTTCTCACCAAGGTGTAGTGTTGTGCTTCCCTTCGGATCTTTTTAGCTTCTTTCTCCTCTTTAGGGAGGATGTCGAATTTCATGTATTCAACTAAGGGGTTCATCCATCCGAGGTTTAAATCGACTACCTCAAGTACTTCTTGTTTGTCTTCTATTTTTGCTACTGAGGGTTCCTGGAGGGTCTCTTGAATCAGGCTTCTGTTGTTCCCTCCCGGTTTGGTACTTGCTAACTTGGACAGGGCGTCTGCTCTGCTGTTTAAATCCCGAGTTATGTGTTTAACCTCGGTTTCTGCGAAATGCCCCAGGTGTTCCAGAGTTTTGTCCAAGTACCTCTTCATGTTTGGGTCCTTTGCCTGATACTCTCCACTTATCTGGGAGGTCACCACCTGTGAGTCGCTGTATATCATCACCTTTGTAGCACCGACCTCTTCTGCCAGCTTTAATCCGGCGATCAAGGCTTCATATTCTGCCTGATTATTTGAAGCTGGAAATTCAAATTTTAGGGAAACCTCTATCTGAGTCCCTCTTTCATCTACCAATATTATGCCTGTGCTGCTTCCTGTTTTATTGGAGGATCCGTCTACATAGAGTTCCAATGTAGTCGGTTTTTCCTCTTGATCCCCTGCATATTCTGCAACGAAGTCGGCGAGGCACTGGGCTTTAATTGCTGTCCGAGTTTCGTATCTTAAGTTGAACTCGGAGAGCTCTATCTCCCATTGAACCATTCTCCCTGCAACATCCATTTTTTGGAGGATTTGCTTCATGGGTTGGTTCGTACGGACTCTTATTGTGTGAGCCTGAAAGTAAGGTCGTAGCCTTCGTGAGGCTATTACTAAAGAGTATGCAAACTTCTCTAGTTTGTGGTACCTTAACTCAGGGCCCTGTAGGACTTTACTGATGAAGTATACTGGATGTTGTCCGACCTCGTCTTCTTTGATTAGGGCTGATGAAACAGCTTTGTCCGCTACGGATAAGTACAGGACGAGGTCTTTTCCAGATACTGGTCGAGTCAGAATAGGAGGTTGGCTTAAAAACTTTTTGAACTCTTGGAACGCCTCCTCGCATTCCGGAGTGCATTCAAACTGGCATCCCTTTCTCAATAAGGAGAACAGAGGAAGGGACTTTAGTGCCGATCCTACCAAAAATCTGGAGAGGGCTGCAAGTCGGCCATTGAGCTGCTGGACTTCTCTCAAACAAGTCGGACTTTTCATTTCTAGGATGGCTCTACACTTATCGGGATTGGCTTCATCCCTCTTTGTGTTAGCATAAACCCTAGAAACTTCCCTGCCTCTACCGCGAAGGCACACTTTGCGGGATTTAATCTCATCCCGTGCAGCCTTATGGTATCAAAGACTTGCGAGAGGTCTAACAGGAGGTCGACTTCCTTCTTGGTTTTTACCAGCATGTCATCGACGTATACTTCCATTAGGGTCCCTAGGTGAGGGGAAAACACTTTATTCATCAACCTTTGATATGTGGCTCCTGCATTCTTCAATCCGAATGGCATGACCACGTAGCAGAAATTAGCTCTGGGTGTGATGAATGATGTTTTCTCCTGGTCTGGCTCATACATCGGGATTTGATTATATCCCGAGTAGGCGTCCATGAACGATAAGTATTGGTACCCCGAGCTGGAATCCAATAGGGTATCAATACTTGGTAAGGGATAAGGGTCCTTGGGACATGCCTTATTTAAGTCGGTATAGTCGACACACATTCTCCATTTGCCATTCTGTTTTTTGACCAGCACTACATTGGCTAGCCATGTTGGGTACTTGACTTCTCTGATGAAGCCAGCTTCCAGAAGCGCCTGTACTTGTTCTTCTACTATTAGGGCTCGTTCTGGCCCGAGCTTGCGTCTTCTTTGTTGTACAGGTCGGGACCCTGGATAAACCGAGAGCTTGTGGGACATGAGCTCGGGGTCAATCCCAGGCATGTCAGAGGCCTTCCAGGCGAAGAGGTCGGAATTATCTCTTAGCAGTTTAGCCAACCCTTGTTTTAGAGTTTCCCCTAGGTTGGCTCCTATATAAGTGTTTTTCCCTTCCTCTTTACCGACCTGTATCTCCTCGGTTTTTCCTCCCGGTTGTGGTCGCAGCTTTTCTCTGGCCCTTGCGCCGCCGAGCTCTATTGTGTGAACTTCTCTGCCCTTTCCTCTCAGATTTAGGCTTTCATTGTAGCATTTCCTTGCCAACTTTTGATCTCCCCTTACCGTTGCTATTCCCGCTGAGGTCGGGAATTTCATGCAGAGGTGGGGAGTGGATACCACCGCTCCGAGTCGATTAAGGGTAGCTCTGCCGATCAAAGCATTGTATGCTGACCCTACATCTATGACTATGAAGTCTATACTCAGAGTCTTTGATTTTTCCCCTTTTCCAAAAGTGGTGTGGAGGGGTAAAAATCCCAGTGGTTTTATTGGCGTGTCACCTAATCCATACAAGGTGTCGGGGTAGGCTCTTAATTCTTTCTCATCCAGCCCTAGTTTGTCAAAAGCGGGCTTAAAAAGAATGTCCGCCGAGCTTCCTTGGTCTACTAGGGTTCTGTGGAGATGGGCATTTGCCAGGATCATAGTTATTACTACTGGATCATCGTGTCCAGGGATTATTCCTTGCCCATCTTCTTTTGTAAATGAAATGGTAGGAAGGTCGGGTGACTCCTCCCCGACCTGGTAGACTCTTTTGAGATGTCTTTTGCGAGAGGATTTGATAAGTCCCCCTCCCGCAAACCCTCCTGAGATCATATGGATATGTCTCTCTGGAGTCTGTGGTGGTAGGTCTCTTCTATCTATATCATCTCGCTTTCTCTTTCCATGATTGTCCGACCTTTCTATGAGATATCTATCAAGCCGACCTTCTCTAGCCAGCTTTTCTATCACATTTTTAAGGTCGTAGCAGTCGTTTGTGGAGTGACCATATATTTTATGGTACTCGCAGTAATCGCTGCGGCTCCCCCCTTTTTTATTTTTAATGGGTCTAGGGGGTGGCAATCTCTCGGTGTTACAAATCTCTCTGTATACGTCCACTATAGAAACTTTCAGAGGAGTATAAGAGTGATATTTTCTTGGTCTTTCGAGACCGAGTTCTTCCTTTTTCTTAGTTTCCCTTTCCCTCTCTTTTGTTGAGGGAGGAGGCCCAGGTCGCCAACTCAGGTCTCTTAATTTGGCGTTTTCTTCCATGTTGATGTATTTTTCAGCTCTTTCCTGCACATCGCTCAAAGAGATGGGGTGTCTTTTGGATATGGACTGCGAGAAGGGACCTTCTCTAAGCCCATTGACTAACCCCATTATTACTTCCTCAGTGGGCAGGTCTTGAATTTCCAAACATGCTTTGTTGAACCTTTCCATATAGGCTCGTAAAGACTCTCCGACCTCTTGTTTTATTCCCAAGAGGCTCGGTGCATGTTTCACCTTGTCTTTCTGGATTGAGAACCTCATAAAAAACTTCCTTGAGAGGTCTTCAAAGCTGGTAACCGACCTTGGGGGGAGGCTATCGAACCACTTCATCGCTGCTTTCGATAGAGTGGTCGGGAAGGCTTTGCATCGTAGCGTCGGAAGCATCAGCTAGGTACATCCGACTTTTGAAGTTGCTCAGGTGATGCTTTGGATCCGTGGTTCCGTCGTAGAGGTCCATATCAGGGCTTTTGAAGTTCCTCGGAACTTTAGCCCTCATTATGTCCTCGCTAAAGGGATCCTCCCCACCTAAGGGTGGCTCTTCTTGTTCGTCACGGGAGTTGCGACTTTTGAGGGAGGATTCCAACTTTAAGAATTTTCTTTCTAACTATTTTCGTCGTTCCATCTCCTCTTTTAGGCTCTTTTCAGTTTCCTTTTGCCGCTCTCGCTCCTGCTCTAACTGCTCCAGGCGGCTGTGGACTAATCCCATGAGTTCAGTTACATGGGGTGGTCCTTCTTTTTCTGACTCGCGCCCTTCTGAGGAGTTTACCTTTGGGTTTTTTACTCCAGAGGTGCCTTCCCTGTGTTGATTATCGATTTCCTGGTGGAGGGTGAAATCCACATCGTTATTGCCTGTGTCCAGATTCTCTTGTTCAGAATCTGTCTCCACATGGCCTTCTTCGTGGGATCTGTCCGCCATCGATGGATGATCTCTCGGGTCCCCGGCAACGGCGCCAATGTTACGGTGGGTAACCGGAGATTAATAGAATGGATGACGTTGGTTGGCCCAATTATCTGCAGAGGGTGGCTTCCGAGTAGGTTCGTTCGCTGGAGCATCCTTCCGACTTGTGTACGTGAGTAAATGGGGGGTGGTACCTGCAAAGACACTCCGATGCCTAAGTTAGCAAGGGTGTTAGCAGGTCTAGAGAGTATTGGGCTTAGAGATACTTGAGGGGTGTCAGTGTATTTATAGTGGTGAGCCAATAACCATCGTTGGAGTAGTGCCGTATCTTTTGGGTGTTAACCGTCCCTCTATCTTAGGGAGGTTAAGATATGGCTTGATGAAGCGGTTAGAGAGATTTTAGGGGCGGTTACTCATTTGAATGAGTGTTTATCTGCCAGCTAATCTCATGTCCGACTTCTTTAGAGTAAGTCGTAGTTAACACCGACTTCTTAGTATGAAGGTCGGTGCTTAGCAAGGCTCAGTTCTTCGGATTAGGCCTTTTATTTGGACCTGGGCCTTTATTATTGGGCCAGGGTATGAACAAATATTATTAGAAATACTGTAGAATTAATTAAGAAATACGTAATCAATAAATAGAAGAATTACATATTTTTTGTATTTGCAAAGATTTGTTACTTGACCAAGAAAATTTATAGTAAATCTAGTTTAATATAAATACTTTATCTCAATTAGTAAACTTTGAAATTGACATGACTAAGTTAACTACTGTAAACACTAACCATAGGATAAGTTCTTTAATTCTTTTTCTATAATATACAAACCTACATTTCATAGATGTTATGACAACCATGAAAATAGAAGAAAACGATTGGCTTAACTGATATCTTTTTTTAATTTAAAAAGGTTACAATAAAATTTTATGTGAAAAAAAAAACCAAAAATCAATAACTAATATTATCATAAATAGTCTGGTTATACATTTAAGTTTTTTTAACAATTAAATCCAATTAAGTTGGTCTAACTCTAACAAAAATTAATTTCATTAGTAAGAACGTGAATACACATTTCAACTCTCCAGCCATATTAACGTGAACGTGAATGTTTATATTTTTCTTCTTCTTTGTCGCGCTTTTTTTTCCATCGTTGTTCTTTTACTACTGTTGTTATTGCGCTTTTTTTTCCCTCCTTTTCTTCCTAATAATTTTGCAGCATTAATTTTTTTTCTCTTATTTTTGGTTCTATTCCTCTAAGAAAGTAAAATAACAAGAATTATGAGAAAATAGAATAATAAAAAAAATAAAGAAAAAAAGATAAAAAAGAAGAAGAAGAAGAAGCAGAAGATCAAGAAGAAGAGGAGAAAAAAGTTTTTGAATTATATAAAATTTATCAGAACAAATAACACTGAAATTTCTTAAGAATAATGTATAAATTTCATAGTTTTTATACTAAAATTTTGCTACAAAAATACAAAAATATATTTTTTAATGCTGCATTTTTTTCTCCTCTTTCTTTTTTTCTTTTTTTGTTACTCTTATTTCATTTTTTAGGAGCATTTCTTCTCATATTATACCTGAATGAACATTTTTGTAATGTATTACAATCTTATTTAGTTTAATGAATGTAGGTTTATTCTCTTCTTAGTAATTTTGCAGCATTATGTGTTTCTTCTTTTTCTTTGTTTAATTTTTTTTATTTTTATTAAGGGAGTAAAACAAGAAGAGTTATGAGAAAGTAAAGCAAGAAGGAAACGATGAATAAGAAAAGAAGATGATGATGATGATAATGAAGAAGGAGGAGGAGGACGAATTTTGAGTTATCATTAAGTAATTTGGTGCATTTTAAATTTAAATAAGGTGCACTTTTGGTCTGTTCTTGTTTTAAATTGAGTTTATTGTGTGTCGTCATCATTAAGTAATTTCGATGCATTTTGGATTACACTAAGGTGTACTTGGTCTGTGCTTATTTTGAACCGAATTTATTCGTGTATCGTCATCATTAAGTAATTTCGTTGCATTCTGAATTTGGATCTAAACTTGTTTGAAACTAAGTTTGTTTGGGTGTTGCCACCATTAATGAATTTCGGTGCATTTTAGATTTCAACCATTATACATATAAGAAAAAGAGGACGATGATGATAATAATCGTGATGGAAAAGAAGGAGGAGGAAAAGGAAGGAGGAGGTCGAATGAATTCAAATAAGAAAAGAAAGAGGAATAGGAGATGGAGGTAGTGGCATGGTGGTGGTGACGACGATAATAAAAGAGAAAGATGAGAAAAAAGAAGACGACGACGACTATAATGATAATGACGATAATAATAACAATGATGATATATAATAACAATGATGATGAAGATGGAGGAGAAAAAAGAAAAAAAGGAGGAGAAGAAGCAGCAACAACAACATATGGGACAAAAAAAAGATGCAACAATAACATGAGCGAAGAAGAGGTGTGCATAAATTTAAAACCTTTAATAACAATTTGATTGGATTTAGTTTAATATTTTACTTGGTTATAGAACTCTTTTCTATAAAAGTAATGTAGAATTAATTAAGAACTACATAATCAATAAATAGAAGATTTATGCCACTATTGACCGTTGTTGACTATTGCTCTCCCTTAAATTATTTAAATTTTTTTCTAAATGTACAAAATGAGATTATGTTATTATTGATAAAAAATATTTATTACTACCAAGATCGATAAAAAAGATGCAAACGTGCATACTTTTGACGTATACCTTTTTAATGGATTTTTTATTTTAATAAATAAAATAAATGTAATAATTATAAAATTAAATAATTTTAAAATTTATTATCAAATTTCGTGACCTTTTTTTATTTCGTTTATACTGTGAACGAGATAATTTTACACGTATCTTGTTTACAGTATAAATGATATAAGACACGTAGACGTGACACGTATATATCTCGTTTACACTGTAAACGAGATAAGAGAGGGCAACGAAGGATATCTAATCATGTTAGCCCAACTTGGGGCTCGGCCGTGATTGCCTGGACGTACCAGTCACTGTGCTCGGTGGCACATTGAGGCGTCATGGACATTGCCGGCTGCACTCCGCTGTTGATGTTCTGTATATAACACAGATTTTCTCAGTGGTGTCTATCGGAATGAGCGATCTACATGTATCCTATGATTGCGAGTTAACAACTATTTATGTCTATATTTAGTTATGAATTTGTAACTTCTTACGACCGTCTGCATAATGAACTGCTTTTATTCTTTTGATTGGAGTCAAGTAGGTTGGACTACAACAGTAGAGCAGAGATCAGGATGAGGACAAGGTCCTGTAATGGAGAGTATCAATCGGCAAGTTACGATTCGATGAGGTTAGTACCATGTTTAACACCACCACAATTTTATTTTAGTCCTTTATGTTGCATTCATTTATAAGTACTAATTATTAGTTATGTCATGGTTCTCTCAGTTTGTATAGAGGCCGTATGATGACCCTGCTCTGCTGGCTTTGTTCCCTCCTTGGTTCGTCGAAGAGGAAGAGTGGGGAATATGGATGTCAGTCGTTCCCCTTGTCTGCTTCAATGTTGTAACAGTTTCACCAGGTTGACCAGGTGAAACAGCAATTCAATGGAGAGCAACAGGTGTCTGGCACTCCAATCATCCTTGACAAGTATCGCTGATATCTTATTTATCTTTGCTGTACTGAGTTTAGAGTTAAATTATTATAATCAACGTATGTGCCCCAGTCAACCCCGTCAGACTAGTTACTTGTCTTTATTTTTTCTGACAGGTTCCTGACATCCACTGGCCAAGGTGAGGATGTGTGATGACCTAACAAACATCACGATTGGTATGAGAGATTGCGTAGCCATTTCCATCCAGCCATAGGATCTCCATTGTACATAAGTTTGACACCAGGCCGACCCAGGAGTATTACGATTGGTGGCGTGTGGCTTGCCATGTTAGGCACCTGTCAGGCGAAGAGGTTTTGGAGGATCCGAAACTCGTCGAGTTACCTGCCGACGTACAGCCCACTGCCATCCAATCGAGGAACGATCTCCACCTTCCCCGGGGCATGCCGAATCGGGGCTAGGCATGCGACTGAGGTTAGGATGGATACCCGGTGACCTGTTCGGAGGGACAGGGGTGCTAAAAATTGCAGACCGAGTGAAGGGGTTAGGAGGGAGAGGGTCAGGCCTCGTAGAGTGCAGCTGGATGTATAGTTTGACGAGGAGGCGGAGTACGACCGACAGAAGGACCATGAAGATCTCCTATCAGACAGGGAGGATAAACCTGCACCTCCAGCCCACGCACCGTGTACTCCATCTGGTTCAGGAGAGCCGCAGCATCGGGCCATCTGGGACACATCACCACCTGGCTGGAATGATGCATGGTCATCCACCAGCCATCAGAAGGAGAAAATAGTTGACGAGATATTCTTCGACGATGCCTTTCAGCTTCATACCGCTGACCCGGCCTCGATGCAACGCCTAGCAGTCATTCCGGATTGGGAAGGAGCAGGGTGCCGAACAGTATCAGCATCCATCTGCTTTTGCGTATACCTCAGCATGGATGCCACAAATATCTCCTACATCTGGATCGTCATACGGGGCAGGGGTTCGTCCGGGTGCCCTGTCCAGCTGTCGATTGGCCTGTGCTTATTTTGAACCGAATTTATTTGTGTAACGTCATCATTAAGTAATTTCGGTGTATTCTGAATTTAATTTTGGTGCATTCTAAATTTGAATCTAAACTTGTTGTAAACTAAGTTTGTTTGTGTGTTGCTACCATTAACGAATTTTGATACATTCTGGATTTGAACTGTTATACATATAAGAAAAAGACGATGATGATGATGATAATGGTGATGGAAGATAAGGAGGAGGAAAAGAAAGGAGGAGGTCGAATAAATTCAAATAAGAAAAGAAAGAGGAAGAGGAGATGGAGATGGTGGCATGGTGGTGGTGACGACGATAATGAAAGAGAAAGATGGGAAAAAAGAAGAAGATGATGACAACGATGATGATAATAACGATAATAATAACA
Organism: Arachis hypogaea; assembly: GCF_003086295.3. Classification (NCBI taxonomy): domain Eukaryota; kingdom Viridiplantae; phylum Streptophyta; class Magnoliopsida; order Fabales; family Fabaceae; genus Arachis; species Arachis hypogaea. The sequence goes on from NC_092045.1 coordinate 20,595,821, forward strand.
ATGATAATATATAATAACGATGATGATGAAGATGGAGGAGAAGGAAGAGAAAAAGGAGAAGCAGCAGCAACAACATAGGAGAAAAAAAATGCAGCAGTAACATGAGCGAAGAAGAAGTGCGCATAAATTTAAAACCTTTAATAACAATTTGATTGGATTTAGTTTAATATTTTACTTGGTCATAGAACCTTTTCTATAAAAGTAATGTAGAATTAATTAAGAACTACATAATCAATAAATAGAAGATTTATGCCACTATTAACCGTTGTTGACTATTGCTCTACCTTAAATTATTTAAATCTTTTTCTAAATATACAAAATGAGATTATGTTATTATTGATAAAAAATATTTATTACTACTAAGACCGATAAAAAAGATGCAAACGTGCATACTTTTGATGTATACATTTTTAATTGATTTTTTATTTTAATAAATAAAATAAATGTAATAATTATCGAATTAAATAATTTTAAAATTTATTATCGAAATTTGTGACCTTTTCTTATCTCGTTTATACTGTGAACGAGATAATTTTATACGTTTCTTATTTACAGTGTAAATGAAATAAGACACGTGGACGTGACACGTGTATATCTCGTTTACAGTGTAAACGAGATACGTGGAAGTTTATCTCTTTCACAGTGTAAACAAGATAAGAGAGGGCGACGTAGGATATCTGATCATGTTAGCCCAACTTGGCCCAACTTGGGGCTCGGCCGTGATGGCCTGTACGTACCAGTCACTGTGCTCAGCGGCACGCCGAGGCGTCACGGACATCATTGGCTGCACTCTGCTGTTGATGTCCTGGATATACCAGAAATTTTCTCAGTAGTGTCTACTGGAGTAAGCAATCTACATGTATCCTATGATTACGAGGTAACAACTGTTTATGTCATTATTTAGTTATGAATTTGTAACTTCTTACGACCGTTTCCATAATGAATTGCTTTTATTCTTTTGATTAGTGTCAAGTTGGTTGGACTGTAGCTAGAGCAGAGATCAGCATGAGGATAGGGTCCTGTGATGGAGAGTATCAATCGACAGGCTACGATTCGATGAGGTTAGTACCATGTTTAACACCACCATAATTTCATTTTAGTCCTTTATGTTGCATTCATTTATTAAGTGCTAATTATTAGTTATGTCATGGTTTTCTCAGTTTGTATGGAGGTCGTATGATGACTCTGCTCTGCAGGATTTGTGCCCTCCTCGGTTCGTCGAAGAGGAAGAGTGGGGGATATGGATGTCAGTCCTCCCCCTTGTTTGCTTTAATGTTAGGAAGTTTCACTAGCTTGACCAGGTGAAACGGCAGTTCATGGAGAGCAACAGGTGCCTGGCACTCCAGTCAACCTTGACAAGTATCGCTGATGTTTTATTTATCTTTGCTTTACTGAGTTTAGAGTTAAATTATTACAATCAGCATATGTGCCCTAGTCATCCCCGTCAAACTAGTTACTTGTCTTTACTTTTCCTGACAGGTTCCTGACATCCACTTGCCGGGGTGAGGATGTGGGTGGCATGACAGACATCATGCTTGGTACAAGAGATGGCGTAGCCGTTTCCATCCAAGCCACAGGATCTCCATTGTACACACGTTTGACACCAGGATGACTGATGAGCGGATAATTTATACGCTTTTTGGCATTGTTTTTAGTATGCTTTTAGTATGATCTAGTTAGTTTTTAGTATATTTTTATTAGTTTTTAGTTAAAATTCACTTTTCTAGACTTTACTATGAGTTTGTGTATTTTTCTGTGATTTCAGGTATTTTCTGGCTGAAATTGAGGGTCCTGAGCAAAAATCTGATTCAGAGACTGAAAAGGACTGCATATGCTGTTGGATTTTGACCTCCCTGCACTCGAAGTGGATTTTCTGGAGCTACAAAAGCTCAATTGGCGCGCTCTCAACGGAATTGGAAAGTAGACATCCTGGGCTTTCCAGCAATGTATAATAGTCCATACTTTGCCCAAGATTTTATGGCCCAAATCGGCGTAGCAAATCAGCCTCAGAATTTCCAGCGTTTAACGCTGGAACTGGCATAAAACTTGGAGTTAAACGCCCAAACTGGCATAAAAGCTGGCGTTTAACTCCAGAAAAGGTCTCTACACGAAAATGCTTCATTGCTCAGCCCAAGCACACACTAAGTGGACCCAGAAGTGGATTTTTACGTCATTTACTCATTTCTGTATACCCTAGGTTACTAGTTTACTATTAATAGGATCTTTTGACATTGTATCTGTACCTCATGACACTTTACACGTTTCTCATTGTACCTTTTACAGTATGAGTCTCTAAACCCCATGGTTGGGGGTGAGGAGCTCTGCTGTGTCTTGATGGATTAATGCAATTACTACTGTTTTTCATTCAATCATGCTTGCTTCTATTCTAAGATATCACTTGTTCTTAACCCGGATGAATGTGATGATCCGTGACACTCATCATATTCTCAACTATGAATGCGTGCCTGACAACCACCTCCGTTCTATCTTAGATTGAGTAGATATCTCTTGGATTCTTTAATCGGAATCTTCGTGGTATAAGCTAGAACTGATGGCGGCATTCAAGAGAATCCGGAAGGTCTAAACCTTGTCTGTGGTATTCTGAGTAGGATTCAATGATTGAATGACTGTGACGAGCTTCAAACTCCTGAGGGCGGGGCGTTAGTGACAGACGCAAAAGAATCACTGGATTCTATTCCGGCCTGATTGAGAACCGACAGATGGATAGCCGTGCCGTGACAGGGTGCGTTGAACATTTCCACTGAGAGGATGGGAGGTAGCCACTGACAACGGTGAAACCCTTGCATACAGCTTGCCATGGAAGGAGCCTTGCGTGCTTGAAGAAGAAGACAGTAGGAAAGCAGAGATTCAGAAGATGGAGCATCTCCAAAACCTCAGCCTGTTCTCCATCACTGCGAAACAAGTACTTATTTCATGTTCTTTTACTCTTCACAATCAATCCTGATAATTTCTGATATCCTGACTAAGATTTACAAGATAACCATAGCTTGCTTCAAGCCGACAATCTCTGTGGGATCGACCCTTACTCACGTAAGGTATTACTTGGACGACCCAGTGCACTTGCTGGTTAGTTGTGCGGGATTGCAAAAGTGTGATTGCAATTTCGTGCACCAAGTTTTTGGCGCCGTTGCTGGGGATTGTTGAGTTTGGACAACTGACGGCTTATCTTGTTGCTTAGATTAGGACTGTTTTATTTTTGTTGGTTTAGAGTCTTTTAGTTGAGTCTAGTTTCATATTTTAAGTTTGGTGTCAATTGCATGCTTTTGTTTTTTTTCTTTTAATTTTCGAATTTGCATGTCCTTAGTCCCTTTTTGATCCGTAAAAATTCTAAGTTTGGTGTCCTCTTTGTGTTTTTCCCTTAAAATTTTCGAAAAAATTAGTGTTTGATTTTCTAAAAATTTTAAGTTTGGTGTCATTTTGTTGTTTTTCTCTTTCCTCATTTCAAAAATCAAATCTTTTTCATAAAAATTTTTCAATCATATATTTTTAATTGCTATTTTCAAAATCTTTTTAATTGACTAATTGATTCAGTTCTCAATTTGCTTTGATCTTATTTTCTTTTTAATTTTCGAATTTTTATTTTATCTTCTTTTTTTTATTTTATTTTTTTCGTTTAATTCAAAAAAAAATTATTTATCTATTTGCAATCCATATCATTTCCCTTTATCCATTATGGACCTAAGTGGGATTGATCAGTCCAGAAGGACTCTGGGGTCATATGCTAACCCCATTACAGCTGCATATGGGAGTAGCATCTGTACACCTCCCATCAAAGCAAGCAGCTTTGAGCTAAATCCTCAACTCATTATCATAGTGCAGCAAAATTGCCAGTATTTCGGTCTTCCACAGGAAGAGCCTACTGAGTTTCTGGCACAGTTCTTACAAATTGCTGACACAGTACATGATAAAGAGATGGATCAGGATGTCTACAGATTATTACTGTTTCCATTTGCTGTAAAAGATCAAGCTAAAAGGTGGTTGAATAACCAACCTACAGCAAGCATAAAGACATGGAAACAGTTATCAGACAAATTCCTGAATCACTTTTACCCTCCAAAGAGGATGACACAACTAAGGCTGGACATCCAAGGCTTTAAACAAGAGGATAATGAATCCCTTTATAATGCCTGGGAGAGGTATAGAGCTATGCTAAGAAAATGCCCCTCTGAAATGTTTTCAGAGTGGGTACAGTTAGACATCTTCTACTATGGGCTTACAGAAAAAGCTCAGATGTCTTTAGACCACTCAGCTGGTGGATCTATCCACATGAGGAAGACAATTGAAGAAGCTCAAGAGCTTATAGACACTGTTGCTAGAAATCAATATTTGTACTCTAGCAATGAGTTCTCTCCAAAAGAGGAAGTCATGACAGTAGTCACTGACCCTAATCCTCAAGAACAGATGATTGAGCTTAATCAACAATTGCTCCTGATGACAGAACAGTTAGCAGAATTTAAAGAGATGCTCCATGAAACTAAAGTTGCTAACAAGAACATAGAACTACAGTTGAATCAAGCAAAACAGCAAATATCTAAACAGATAACAGAGGAATGTCAAGCAGTTCAACTGAGGAGTGGGAAGACACAGGATAACACTGCTCAAAAGAGCAAAAGGCCAAATAAGGAACAATTGACAGAGGATAACCAACCCACTGTTCAAAATCCCTCTGAGGACAGTAAGAGCCCAGAGAGGAATACTTTTGGCGTTCAAACGCCAGAGAGGGAAGGAAAGTTGGCGTTAAACGCCCATTCCTTGCCCAGTTCTGGCATTCAAACGCCAGAAAAGGGGGAAAAGTTGGCGTTAAACGCCCATTTTCCACCCAATCCTGGCGTTCAGACGCCAAGGGGAGATCAGACACCTGAGAGTGCTGACAGTAATCCCTCTAACAAGGCTTCTTCAACCACTTCTGTAAGGAATAAACCTGCAACATCTAAGGTTGAAGACTATAAAGCCAAGATGCCTTATCCTCAAAAACTCCGCCAAGCGGAACAGGATAAGCAATTTGCCCGCTTTGCAGACTATCTAAGGACTCTTGAAATAAAGATTCCGTTTGCAGAGGCACTTGAGCAAATACCTTCTTATGCTAAGTTCATGAAAGAAATCTTAAGTCATAAGAAGGATTGGAGAGAAACTGAAAAAGTGTTTCTCACTGAAGAATGCAGTGCAGTCATTCTGAAAAGCTTACCAGAAAAGCTTCAAGATCCAGGAAGCTTTATGATACCATGCACATTAGAAGGTGCTTGCACCAAGACAGCCCTATGTGATCTTGGAGCAAGCATCAATCTAATACCTGCATCCACTATCAGAAAGCTTGGGTTGACTGAAGAAGTCAAACCAACCCGGATATGCCTCCAACTTGCTGATGGCTCCATTAAATATCCATCAGGCATAATAGAGGACATGATTGTCAAGGTTGGGCCGTTCGCCTTTCCAACTGACTTTGTGGTGCTGGAAATGGAGGAGCACAAGAGTGCAACTCTCATTCTAGGAAGACCTTTCCTAGCAACTGGACGAACTCTCATTGATGTACAAAAAGGGGAAGTAACCCTGAGAGTCAATGAGGATGAGTTCAAGTTGAATGCTGTAAAAGCTATGCAGCATCCAGACACACCAAATGACTGCATGGGCACTGACATTATTGACTCTCTGGTAGAAGAGATCAATATGACTGAAAGCCTAGAATCAGAGCTTGAGGACATCTTCAAAGATGCTCAACCTGATCAAGAAGAACCAGAGGAAACAAAGGAATTTTCAAAAATTCCTCAGGAGGAGGATAAGCCTCCCAAACCTGAACTCAAACCACTACCACCATCCCTGAAATATGCATTTCTGGGAGAGGGTGACACTTTTCCAGTGATTATAAGCTCTGCTTTAAATCCACAGGAAGAGGAAGCACTGATTCAAGTGCTAAGGACACACAAGATAGCTCTTGGGTGGTCCATAAGTGATCTTAAGGGCATTAGCCCAGCTAGATGCATGCACAAGATCCTGTTGGAGGATAATGCCAAACCAGTGGTCCAACCACAAAGGAGGCTAAATCCATCCATGAAGGAGGTGGTGCAGAAAGAGGTCACTAAATTACTAGAGGCTGGGATTATTTATCCTATTTCTGATAGCCCCTGGGTGAGCCCTGTCCAAGTTGTCCCCAAAAAGGGAGGCATGACAGTGGTTCATAATGAAAAAAATGAACTGGTTCCTACAAGAACAGTCACAGGGTGGCGTATGTGTATTGACTACAGAAGGCTCAATACAGCCACCAGAAAGGATCATTTTCCTTTACCATTCATAGACCAAATGCTAGAAAGACTAGCTGGTCATGATTATTACTGCTTTTTGGATGGCTATTCAGGTTACAACTAAATTGCAGTAGATCCTCAGGACCAAGAGAAAACAGCATTTACTTGCCCTTCTGGCGTGTTTGCCTACAGGAGGATGCCTTTTGGTCTGTGTAATGCTCCTGCAACCTTTCAGAGATGCATGCTATCCATCTTCTCTGACATGGTGGAGAAATTCTTGGAAGTCTTCATGGATGACTTCTCAGTATATGGAGACTCATTCAGCTCCTGTCTTAACCACCTAGCACTTGTCCTGAAAAGGTGCCAAGAGACTAACCTGGTTTTAAACTGGGAGAAATGTCACTTCATGGTGACTGAAGGAATTGTCCTTGGACACAAAATTTCAAGCAGGGGAATAGAGGTGGATAAGGCAAAGGTAGAGGTAATTGAAAAATTACCACCACCTGCCAATGTTAAGGCAATCAGAAGCTTTCTGGGACATGCAGGATTCTACAGAAGGTTTATAAAGGATTTTTCGAAAATTGCAAAACCTTTGAGTAACCTGCTAGCTGCTGACACACCATTTGTGTTTGACACACAGTGTCTGCAGGCATTTGAGACCCTGAAAGCTAAGCTGGTCACAGCACCAGTCATCTCTGCACCAGATTGGACATTGCCATTTGAACTAATGTGTGATGCCAGTGACCATGCCATTGGTGCAGTGTTGGGACAGAGGCATAACAAGCTTTTGCACGTCATTTATTATGCCAGCCGTGTTCTAAATGACGCACAGAAGAATTACACAACCACAGAAAAAGAGTTACTTGCAGTGGTCTATGCCATTGACAAGTTTAGATCCTATCTAGTGGGATCCAAAGTGGTTGTGTACACTGACCATGCTACTCTTAAATACTTACTCACAAAGCAGGATTCAAAACCCAGGCTAATAAGATGGGTGTTGCTTCTGCAAGAGTTTGATATAGAAATAAGAGACAGAAAAGGGACAGAGAACCAGGTGGCTGATCATCTGTCCCGAATAGAACCAGTAGCTGGGGCGTCCCTCCCTTCTACTGAAATCTCTGAGACTTTCCCAGATGAGCAACTCTTTGCCATTCAGGAAGCTCCATGGTTTGCAGATATTGCAAATTATAAAGCTGTGAGGTTCATACCCCAGGAGTACAGCAGAGTGCAAAGAAAGAAATTAATTTCAGATGCCAAGTACTACCTATGGGATGAGCCGTATCTCTTTAAGAGATGTGTAGACGGAATAATCCGCAGATGTGTACCCAGAGAAGAAGCACAAAGGATCCTATGGCATTGCCATGGATCACAGTATGGAGGACATTTTGGAAGTGAGCGAACAGCCACTAAAGTCCTCCAATGTGGCTTCTACTGGCCTACTCTCTATAAAGATGCCCGAGAGTTTGTGCGTAACTGTGACAGTTGCCAAAGAGCTGGTAACTTGCCTCACGGATATGCCATGCCTCAACAAGGGATATTAGAGATAGAATTGTTTGATGTATGGGAAATTGACTTCATGGGTCCATTCCCACCATCATACTCAAACACTTACATTCTGGTGGCAGTGGACTATGTATCTAAGTGGGTAGAAGCAATTGCTACACCCACTAATGATACCAAGACCGTGCTGAAATTCCTCTAGAAACACATCTTCAGCAGGTTTGGTGTTCCCAGAGTACTAATCAGTGACGGGGGCACTCATTTCTGCAATAGACAGCTATACTCTGCTATGGTTAGATATGGAATTAGCCACAAAGTGGCAACTCCGTATCATCCACAGACAAATGGGCAAGCTGAAGTCTCTAACAGAGAGCTAAAAAGAATCCTAGAACGGACTGTGATGGCCTGAAGAAAGGATTGGGCAAAGAGCTTGGATGATGCTCTGTGGGCATACAGAACAGCATTCAAGACTCCTATAGGAACCTCTCCATACCAACTGGTGTATGGAAAGGCCTGTCATCTGCCCGTGGAACTGGAACATAAAGCTTACTGGGCAACCAGATTCCTAAACATGAATGCGCAGTTAGCTGGTGAAAAAAAGATTGCTCCAGCTAAATGAGCTAGAGGAGTTCAGACTCAATGCCTTTGAAAATGCAAAAATTTATAAGGAAAAGGCAAAGAAGTGGCATGACAAGAAGTTGTCAACCAGAGTCTTTGAGCCAGGACAAAAAGTTCTGCTCTTCAACTCTAGGCTCAAATTGTTTCCAGGAAAACTCAAATCCCGATGGAGGGGTCCATATGTGATTACAGGAGTATCACCATATGGGTATGTTGAGCTTCAGGATATTGATTCTGACAAAAAGTTCATTGTTAATGGACAGAGAATCAAGCATTATCTTGAAAGCAATTTTGAGCAGGAATGCTCAAAACTGAGACTTGAGTAATTCTCAGTAAAGGTCCAGCTAAAGACAGTAAAGAAGCGCTTGCTGGGAGGCAACCCAGTCATTAGTAGGTTATATGCTTTGATTTTACAAAGGCAAGTATCAAAAATGAAGGAATTCACAGAGTTACAGAAGGATTCAGTGCAAAAAGCAGAGAAAAAGAGCTTACTGGCGAAAAAACGCCAGTAAGGGGCATTTTTGGCGTTAAACGCCAGAATGGGCACCATTCTGGGCGTTTAACGCCAGTAAAGGTGCCATTTTGGGCGTTAAACGCCAGAATGGGCACCATTCTGGGCGTTTAACGCCAGGTGTGCAGCATCCTGGGCGTTTAGCAAAACGCCCAGTGATAAAAGAATTCTGGCGTTTAACGCCAGCCAGGGCACCTAGCTGGGCGTTAAACGCCCACAATGGGCAACAAATGGGCGTTAAACGCCAGAATGGATGCCATTCTGGGCGTTTAACGCCAGAAAGGTGGGGGGACCACGATTTTGATTTTCAATCAAATTTTTTCAAACTTTCCTTTTCTTACCCATACTTTTCTACAAAAACACATTTCAACCTTTCATCATTCACTTTCAAATCTTCAAAAATCAAAATCATTCTTCAAATCTCTCTAAAATCAATCCCAAATCTTATTCAAAAACTCACCCTTCTCTCAAATTATCTCCACATCTTCTCAAATCCCCTTTCAATTTTTTTTCGAAATCTCCTCCCCCCCTTATAAAAACACGTTCGGCCCTTCATTCCCCTACACCATTCGAATTTGCTCTTCTCCTCCTTCTCTTCTTTTCCTTTCTTTTGCTTGAGGACAAGCAAACCTCTAAGTTTGGTGTGCTTTTCCGTGATCACTAAGCCAAGATTCATCAAGATCATGGCCCCTAAGGGAAAACAAACCAATTTAAGAGGAAAGAAAGAGAATAATCCAAAGAATCTTTGGAATCAAGAGAAGTTCTTAACCAAAGAACATGAAGACCATTATCACAAAATAATGGGTCTGAGGTCAGTGATCCCGGAAGTTAAATTTGATCTGAAAGAAGATGAATATCCGGGGATCCAAGAGCAAATTCGAAACAGAGGATGGGAAGTTCTAACCAATCCTGAGATTAAGGTTGGAAGGAATATGGTTCAGGAATTCTACTCAAATCTGTGGCTAACAGATAAGCAGAGAATGACTGGAACTGCTTACCATACCTACAGAACCATGGTCAGAGGGAAAGTTATGTACTTTCATCTGGACAAAATAAGAGAAATCTTCAAATTGCCTCAACTGCAAGATGATCCTGAATCCTTTAATAGGAGAATGGTGAGAGCAGATAAAGGGTTGGATCAAGTTCTAGAGGACATATGCCTCCCTGGAATTAAGTGGATAACCAATTCTAAGGGTGTCCCAAACCAACTCAAGAGGGGAGACCTCAAACCAATTGCAAGAGGTTGGCTAGACTTTATTGGGCGTTCCATATTGCCCACTAGCAACCGTTCTGAGGTCACTATCAAGAGAGCAGTGATGATTCATTGCATTATGCTTGGAAAAGAAGTGGAGGTTCATCATGTGATTGCTTGTGAGATCTACACAATTGCAAACAAGAATTCCACTGAAGCCAAACTGGCTTACCCAAGCTTGATCTCCTTGCTCTGTAAAGAGGCTGGGGTAAAGATGGGAGTAGATGAGTTCATACCCATTGAACATCCAATCACCAAGAAGTCAATGGAAGGACAAATGCAAGACAACTCTATCAAGAGGAGGGTGCAGGAATTCCTCCCTGAATTCCCAAAAATTGACTACTGGGCCAGCCTAGAAGCATCTATCACCAAGTTGCAAGAGACTATGGAGCAACTTAAGGAAGAACAGCAGAATCAGAACTGCATGCTCTGCAAATTGCTGAAGGAACAAGAGAAGCAGGGGCGTGAACTTCAAGAGTTGAAACGCCAAAAATTCTCCCCCCAAATTGAGGGAGCATCCACTTCTCAAAATCAAGGTTGTTGAGTCCTAACTCTGTGAAAACCTCTATCATTAGGAGCCTATCTAAATTTTTTGTTTTTATTTTTTAGTCTTATCTTATATCTAATTTTGAGTCTTGTTCTTAATTCATAATTAATAAAATTTAAAATTCATGCCTTAAAGCTATAAATATCCTATGAATCCATCACCTCTCTTAAATGAAAAATGCTTTAATCACAAAAGAACAAGAAGTACAGGATTTCGAATTTATCTCTGAAACCAGTTGAATTAGTTTGATGTGGTGACAATACTTTTTGTTCTCTGAATGAATGCTTGAACAGTGCATATGTCTTTTGAATTTGTTGTTTTGAGAATGTTAAAATTGTTGGCTCTTGAAAGAATGAAGGAAAAATAGAACTGTTATTGAGGATCTAAAAAATTATCAGATTGATTCTTGAAGCAAGAAAAAGCAGTGAATACAAAAAAAATTTCGAAAAAAAAAAGAAGAAAAGAAAAAGAGAGAAATAAAAGTTGTGATCCAAGGCAAAAAAAGAGTGAGCTTAAGAACCCTGGACACCTCTAATTGGAGACTTTAGCAAAGCTGAGTCACAATCTGAAAAGGTTCACCTAATTATGTGTCTGTGGCATGTATGTATCCGGTGGTAATACTGGAAGACAGAGTGCTTTGGGCCACAGCCAAGACTCATGACATAGATATGTTCAAGAATCATTATACTTAACTAGGAGAATCAATAACACTATCTGAGTTCTGAGTTCTTATAGATGCCAATCATTCTGAACTTCAAAGGATAGAGTGAGATGCCAAAACTGTTCGGAAGCAAAAAGCTACTATCCCGCTCATCTAATTAGAGCTAAGTTTCCTTGATATTTTGGAGTCTTTAGTATGTTCTCTTCTTTTTATCCTATTTTTATTTTCAGTTGCTTGGGGACAAGCAACAATTTAAGTTTGGTGTTGTGATGAGCGGATAATTTATACGCTTTTTGGCATTGTTTTTAGTATGCTTTTAGTATGATCTAGTTAGTTTTTAGTATATTTTTATTAGTTTTTAGTTAAAATTCACTTTTCTGGACTTTACTATGCGTTTGTGTGTTTTTCTGTGATTTCAGGTATTTTCTGGCTGAAATTGAGGGTCCTGAGCAAAAATCTGATTCAGAGACTGAAAAGGACTGCAGATGCTGTTGGATTCTGACCTCCCTGCACTCGAAGTGGATTTTCTGGAGCTACAGAAGCCCAATTGGCGCGTTCTCAACGGTATTGGAAAGTAGACATCCTGGGCTTTCCAGCAATGTATAATAGTCCATACTTTGCCCAAGATTTGATGGCCCAAACCGGCGTAGCAAATCAGCCTCAGAATTTCCAGCGTTTAACGCTGGAACTGGCATAAAACTTGGAGTTAAACGCCCAAACTGGCATAAAAGCTGGCGTTTAACTCCAGAAAAGGTCTCTACACGAAAATACTTCATTGCTCAGCCCAAGCACACACTAAGTGGACCCAGAAGTGGATTTTTACGTCATTTACTCATTTCTGTATACCCTAGGTTACTAGTTTACTATTAATAGGATCTTTTGACATTGTATCTGTACCTCATGACACTTTACACGTTTCTCATTGTACCTTTTACAGTATGAGTCTCTAAACCCCATGGTTGGGGGTGAGGAGCTCTGCTGTGTCTTGATGGATTAATGCAATTACTACTGTTTTTCATTCAATCATGCTTGCTTCTATTCTAAGATATCACTTGTTCTTAACCCGGATGAATGTGATGATCCGTGACACTCATCATATTCTCAACTATGAACGCGTGCCTGACAACCACCTCCGTTCTATCTTAGATTGAGTAGATATCTCTTGGATTCTTTAATCGGAATCTTCGTGGTATAAGCTAGAACTGATGGCGGCATTCAAGAGAATCCGGAAGGTCTAAACCTTGTCTGTGGTATTCTGAGTAGGATTCAATGATTGAATGACTGTGACGAGCTTCAAACTCCTGAGGGCGGGGCGTTAGTGACAGACGCAAAAGAATCACTGGATTCTATTCCGGCCTGATTGAGAACCGACAGATGGATAGCCGTGCCGTGACAGGGTGCGTTGAACATTTCCACTGAGAGGATGGGAGGTAGCCACTGACAACGGTGAAACCCTTGCATACAGCTTTCCATGGAAGGAGCCTTGCGTGCTTGAAGAAGAAGACAGTAGGAAAGCAGAGATTCAGAAGATGGAGCATCTCCAAAACCTCAGCCTGTTCTCCATCACTGCGAAACAAGTACTTATTTCATGTTCTTTTACTCTTCACAATCAATCCTGATAATTTCTGATATCCTGACTAAGATTTACAAGATAACCATAGCTTGCTTCAAGCCGACAATCTCCGTGGGATCGACCCTTACTCACGTAAGGTATTACTTGGACGACCCAGTGCACTTGCTGGTTAGTTGTGCGGGATTGCAAAAGTGTGATTGCAATTTCGTGCACCACTGACCCAGGAGTATTACGATTGGTGGCGTGGGCTTTCCATGTTAGGCACCTGTCAGGCGGGGAGGTTTTGGAGGATCTGAGGCTCATCGAGTTACCCGCCGACGTACACCACACTGCCAGCCAGCCGAGGGACGATCTCCACCTTCCCCAGGGCATGTCAAATCGGGGCTAGGCGTGCAATTGAGGTTAGGACGGATACCCGGCGACCTTCTCGGAGGGACAGGGGTGCTAAAAATTACAGACTGGGCAAGGGGGTTAGGAGGGAGAGAGTCAAGCCTCGTCGAGTGCATTTGGATGTAGAGTCCGACGACGAGGCGGAGTACGACCGACAGGAGGACCATGGAGACCTCCCATCAGACAGGAAGGATACACCTACATCTCCACCTGCTCCTCCAGCCCACGCACCACGTACTCCATTCGGTTCCGGAGAGCCGCAACATCAGGCCATCTGGGACACATCACCACCTGGTTGGCATGATGCAGGGTCATCCACCAGCCATCAGAAGGAGCAAATGGTTGACGAGATATTCTTCGACGACGCCTTCCAGCTTCACACCGCTGACCCAGCCTCGATGCAGCGCCTAGCAGTCATTCCAGACTAGGAAGGAGCAGGGTGTCGGACAGTATCAGCATCCATCTGTTTCTGTGTATACCTCGGCATGGATGCCATAGATATCTCCTACATCTGGATCGTCATACGGGGTGGGGGTTCGTCCGAGTGTCCTATCTGTCACACCACCGTCATACGACTACTGGATGATAAACGTCAGGGTCAAGGGCTGCAAGCGAAGCTAGGTCTGTGGGGTCTGGTGCGAAGTTTAAACTGGGTTCGGACTGTGGTACCCACTTAGAACTTCAACAGCTTCCGCCGGGGAAGTGATCCATGAAGAACGGGAGAAAGATCGAAAAAAGGATAGTGCAAAAATACTCAGACCACTCAAAAGAGAAAAAGATAATGAAAAAATTTTGAATGTTTTTTCTAAATTTATCGTTCTAAATTTTTTAGATGCTACTTGTTTAGAGAGAATTTGCATATTTAACCGGGGAGATTGGATGGAAGAATTTTCGGGATGTGATGTGGAAAAACTAAAACTGAGTTTAGAAGAAATTAATGATTCCAAACCATAAGAGAGAGAAAAAAGTGTCCGCGTATAGTGTGTATTATGCACACTCTTATCAAGAGACTAAAATTCATTAACTATATTTTTTCATTATATAGTATTTTTTTACCATATGCATCTTTTATTTGTAGACCAACAAACAATATCAAACTAAACAACTTCCATTGAGCCAATGTATATGTATTATAATCTAACACAATAATAGGGTAATATTATAATTTGGGAAAGTTTTCACTTGTACCAGTGTACTTGACTAGTACATCGGTATTTAGTAATTACGAAGCATTTTGATATTGATTTAAAAATAAAGAAGGCTCAGATTTAAAGTTTAATTTTGACATGATCATGTAAATGTGTAGAGCACGATGAGGGAGTGACCAATTAGTCCATTATCCGAAAAAGGTAACTCCAAAGTGTTGTTGTGTGTCCTTGATATACGACCACGAACAAGTTGGCTAAGCGGCTCGAACCCGTGTGACTTAGTTGTGGGTGGAACTTCGTTACAGACTTACAGTGAATCTTCAATCGCCAGCCACGAACCTAGCATTCCCTTCCCACCGTTGCAACATCAACGTCTACCCCACCGCACCTACCACAACCCTGATGCATTGTCCAATGCCCCTTAGCATAAACAGAGGAATGCAAGTGTTCAAGGGCAAAAAATAGTAAATAGTGTCCTCTTTAACTATCCTCCTTTACAACAGCGCAAATTGCAGATATTACAAACGCTGAAATTTCATATTCATTATTTTCATTCTCCACTCCAATAAGCATTCAACCATGTTTCAGTGTCTTGCTAATTTCATTCCTTTTGTCTAGGAAATTATTTTTATTGCACCCATAGCTTTTTTTTTTCCTACCTGATTATCCAGACACCTTTGGCATTATAAACATTATTTAATTATTTTTCTACATACATCCTGCTAGAACTCATTCAACCTATTTCACCATGTAATCAACTACAAAAAAAAAAAAAAAAAAAAAACTCTAAATTCAAATCCTATTTACTGGTCAAGTACCACTCATTGTTAATACTTAATAGTCTATCATGACTGCTAAAGAAACAGCCCATGAGCTTCAAATTGGTTATTACGTCCTTAACTGAAAGCACCTGCATTTTAGTTTGGTCATGTTCACTATCATTTCCGTCATTTCACTATCTAATTAGGGATATTTTAGGAATTGGGCCATATACTATTAGACAAAATTTAAATTATCTATATATTCGTATCTGGCATACCGCTGTTTCAATAAAGTGAATAAAACAGGTAAAATTTTTTTAATAATTTCATTATAACAGTGCTGATAATAATTCTTTACTATTAGTTAAAGAGGCTTCCACACTATGAAAAATGTATATTAATAAAAGAAAATGTTAAAAAGTTTGGCAATCGCCTGTGTGCCTTTAGAAGGATTTTTTATTTAAATAAATTAAATAAATATTTTATTTACTAAAATAAATAATTATAAAAATTATTACGAAGATACGTTTTTTAGCTTTATCTCATTTATAATATAAACGAGATAAAACAAGATAAAACTAGTGCACGTGATTAAATGAGATACGTGTATTTAAATAAAACTTTCCCTTCAAAAAGATTAAATTATTACGTTTTTATTATTATCGCATAATAAATCTAATTGTACATGTAAATAGATACTCTTACATATTTTATTTGAATATCAAATATCATGTATGAATTAAACTCTGATAAGTAACTTGTTACATTAACTTTTAAGTCTTAAATCAATACCATAATTTTAGATTAGGGACATTCTTAGATGCTTTAAGATTAAACCATAAAATAAAAAAGAAACTGAAAGTAATAAATGGAAGTTTTATTGCTTGCTGCTGCATCATACTAATATACAACATACATTCCTTTATAGTACAAATAATGTTACATTGTAATACTAATTTGAGGACCTTCAACCGCCAATTCATAATATGGAGACTCATCCAATTCCTGCAATGTTCCATCATCACCACACACTTGTATTATAAATTTGAGGCTATAAGTTCCAGAAGGAACTTTAAGCTCAGAAACATAGTAACATTTTGCTTGTGCCACTCCAAGGTACTCCTTCACATGTTCCAATCTTGAACTTGTACCTTCTTGTTTTGACGATTTCACCAAATAAACATTGTAGCTTCTGAATTGATGGTTCTTTCCGTCTTTCAGTTCCCAAGAAATTTGAAGACTAAGGATCTTTGAGCCCTGAGGACCTGGCGTCCATTTCATGTATTTGGTGTCGACTTGCCACGAAGAAGCCACAGGAAAATCTGACTTGTATTCTAATGTCTGGATTGAGATATGACCAAGGATTGCGAAATAATCTGACGTAGAAGCCGAAGTACTATCGCTGCTATCTGAACTGTATAACCATCTCAACTTATTCGTCGGAGAATCGCATCTATAGCACACTGCATGGATTTCCGCTAGTGTGTATCCGTTCATTGCGATCGTACCTTGATTTATAACCCATCCAGGTGAAGGTCCTTTATTTCCATCTGTCATGATTGCTTTGCTGAAATTTCCAGAGAAATTGTTCAACGGTTGCGATGCAAGAAGTATATACTCTCTTTTGTTGGTGGTGGAAGTGAATGCAAGCTTAAGTCCCAGCGAAGAATTGCCATCAGATTTCACCTGCATTAGTCATGGACTTCGCATAAGAACTGGATGTAAAAGATGAGGATTAAGGTATTAATACCGAGTTGTGTGCAAATTATTTTGTACTTTTTTTTTTGTGTGTGTGTAATTGAACCAGCAATACCGCCATAAGGGAATCTTATTTCTACAAACCCGACTAACCTAACCTAGCTATGGTTGCATGAGAGTTTAGGACCTCGAATCTCCCAAGAAGAATTTTTGTTCCTGAAAGATCTCTCATTTTCCAAATTGGTCTTCAAGATTTTTTAAATCAAATTCATCCTTCAAAGATTTTAAGTTAATCACGTCAGTTCTTCCGTCACTTCCTTTGTTGATTGTGTCAAAATTTACTAATGTTGTACGTTAAGTGACACCACAAGATATACCTAAGAATTTTAATTGACTATTAACATAAATTTATAAAATTAGATTACTCTTGAGACATTAGAATCTCTCAATTTAGGGTTGATTTGATCTAATTTTATAAACTTCTTATGCTAGTCACCATATTCACTAATTAGGATTACTAAGTGTGTGTTGTGATATTACTTAACATTCCACATCAGCAAATTCTAACACTATTAGTAATGGAAGTGACAAAAAGATAACATGACTAACTTAAAATCTTTGAAGGACTAATTTGTTTAAAATAAATCTTTTGGAAAAAAAACGAGTGATCTTTCAGGAACTAATTTGACCATTTACTCTTTCCAGGGATATATACGATACTTTTGGTAATGGGACCAGGGTCCTCCGAAGTTTACCAATTTTCGTGCTGGTTACTAAGAATTGAATTAAATATGCATTGGCAGCTCTTTGAGGCTGAGTATGATGGCATTCTTTGAACCCAAGGATGTTAGATTGATGTGTTGTGTTCTCAGAAATTATGATAAAGAAGTTATAGCTTACAGAATAAGTTAAGTGGATGGGCAACTCGCTCAAAACAAACTCCGTTTCAAAGATTTTCTTCTCAAAGTGAGCATGCTCTTCAAGAGATCCTTTGAATGTAATGTTCCCTCCTCCACTATAAGATGATCCCTTCAGGCTGCAATTTTCAAGAACAACAGTGAATAATTTAGATGCTGTAAGAAGTAGATTTGAAAAGTAGCAATTCTATGTCATCTTAAGCTGGAAGAATAGGCAAGGAGGCATTCTATATTAGTTGTCATTTTAATGTTATGGAATTCAACATACATAACAATATTGAGGTTTTCAGTTAGATCATCCATTAAGTGAAAAAATGTTCAAAGGAACGGCCACACTAGTGATGTAAGACTAATAATAAACTATATCATATTTCTATTAAAGACAAGTCTCCTAATGACCTAATTCATGAGTTGTTCGGTTTTTTTATCGAACATTTACTTTGAACATAAGAATTACATATTTTGTACAATCCGTTACACTTCACCATTAAAGGAACATACAAAATATTAGAGATGCATTATCACTTACTCTGTAAAAACTTGAATAGGATTTGTAGAGTCAGCAAAATTGAGATGCGGCTGCGCACAAATATGAGTTAGATTATGTATAATAGAATTCTTAAACAGGTACCACAAATTTAAAATATTTGATGAAATATCATTTTCGTGTAATTGTTATGATTTTACTAAAATTAGAACTTTAAATATTAGAGTTGACAAACTAAGAACTCAAAAGAGAAGGCAGTTATATCCCTTTTCTAGGTTTATCCAACTATCAATACGGTACATGTTCGAGCCAACAATAAGAAAGAAGGTCTATTTGGGCCATGCCTGAAAGCCTTGGCAAGAAATGTTGCACCAAGTAGCATCCGACACAAGGTCTCCGTCCATTGAAATATGATAACCGCGTCCCTGAAAGTAAGAAAGAATGCTCAGATGTACAAGAAATAAAAAATGAGATTCTTCTAATTTTAATACAAGATTGTGGAGCAAATTGTTTATGCTTTGAAGTTACATGCATTAGATTTTTACTTATGTATTTATTTCTTTTTTGATGGAGGTGTAGTTCTAAAGTGTCTGTTTCCCATTTCTTTGAGGATATAATTTTTTTCTGCCCACCCATCAACTGTCTCAGAGCATTCACAGACTATCTTAGTATCATTATCAAATTAAAAAAATGAAACTCATTGAATAAAATGAGGGGAAAAAATGTGTGAAAGGGGGTAAATTTGTAATTATCTTAACCTGATCAAAATTTGTGTAGAACGGTAATACTCCAGGATGCTTACGCAATACTCCCCATGACTTTTCCACAAGATCCCACCAACTGCAACATAAAATGCATGGTAATAATGCTAGTGCTTGTGAGTAAGACATTTAAGGTTTGATCCTTCACGATTAAAATATAATAGCTAAGAAAAAAACCTGCTTGTTTAACACTACCATTATCCACACACAATTGAAAAAGGTAGAAGTCAGAAAAAAATTCTGGGACAGAAAGATGCATGATAAAAATAGTAACTCAGCTAAAATTTTCCACTTGCATTGATATTGTAAAATTAAATTTCTGCAACTTTAAATGGAGGAAATCACCAGACCCCAGAAAAAGAGCAGATGCACCAAGAAATTGGGATAAACCATTGAAGTTCCTTCCCATTCTACTTTCTGATCAAATAAACAGAGACCATAGAATCACCTGACATAATGCCACGATACACAATTAAAATAAAAGTACTAAAGTACCAAACTTCACAAGAATCCCACACATAAAACACTAACAATCTTCAAACTCAAGGGACTATCATTGTGAAAGACAGGGAGTCCGTGAGAGAAATTTCTGGGGCAAGCACACTATATATCCATGATACTTTCTTCAGAAAGATTACCAGATTGAGATGCTTCGAATTGCAGAGATGAAACGTATTCGTTACTCTCTTTTCTCACCTATAGCCCTCTATTCCATCTTCAATTTTAGGTTCATTTACATGTACAATGTTGGTCAATTCTGGCATTCGATTTTTCTCTTATGCATTATTGCATTATCATGAATCAACTTGGTCAACCTTGTGATATTTATATTAAACTTGTAAGCACCAAAATTACAATAATTATTAAGGTATCGGAACACGCATATGCAACGTAGTTACCTGTTATTAGCAGTCTCAAAATCTGGTGGTTGTTTTGTTTCATAGACCCATCCAGGAGCAAATATAGCAGCGGATACATCATCCTTTCTTAGTACGTCGAGAGCAACATTTACCTGAGACATTCATAACAAAGATTAATGAATGCAGTGGAAATAAGACCAAGAAAATCACTGAGAGACATCCCTGAGGGCCCCATACACTTTACAAACCATAAACCAAACTTGTCAAAAACTATTCTGCATCTCAACACTAACATGTTTGTGTCTGACTAAAACTTCAACATGTGTGGTGTATTATTCATAATTGCACCATGAATTAAGAAATAGGAGTAGCTGATAATTTTATTTTTGGTAAAGGATGTTTAGTCAGGGAAGTTGACCACTTCACTGTCAAAGAAGTGCACTAAACAACTAATCTGAAGGAAGTCATAACATTAAAAGAATGTCAACAATAGCGTCTTCATTACACCAAGACAAAATAAAGGTATTATGATGGTGAAAACATTGACAAGGGTAGAATGCTTGATGAACCATAAATATGCACAACAATTAACCCTATAAATGCACTTGAATGCGAAGATACAAGATGTATTTCATAGCCAAGCAACCCAAATGAGTGATAATTAGTTTGCTTAAAATTAATATTAGTACTATATTCGCTGTATACTGTTCATGCAACTTCCTTTTTTCCCCTTATTTTCATCCTAATTCCTAGGGTGCAATCTAGTCAGAAATGAAACATATTGAAAAAAGACCCTAAAAGGGACAGGATAACCACCTATGTAAAGTCAAACAGGCTATAAAATTCAGCTCCTATCTTATGTTCCACTCGGGACAGTCAAAATTGATTTCAATACAAGTTTGAAATTGAGGTAACAAACATAGATTATATTGTTATATTACAAAAATAGGTGAATACCACAGAACACTTACATTCCACTGTCCACCACCATATGTGTTCCTTCCAAATACATCTATTCCCATGTACACATCAAACCTCCGATCACTTGCAACGGCAGCAGAGAGGCTTGGATAGTTTTCCTACATGGTGCATCATAAAGTTAATTGAGGCAAACTGGTGACTGATCAAACACTGGAGTTGCAGAAGTAGGAGACAA
Source organism: Arachis hypogaea (assembly GCF_003086295.3). Taxonomy (NCBI): domain Eukaryota; kingdom Viridiplantae; phylum Streptophyta; class Magnoliopsida; order Fabales; family Fabaceae; genus Arachis; species Arachis hypogaea. Next base: position 20,616,918 of record NC_092045.1, read on the forward strand.
GAAGAAAAGCAATACCTTCCATGTATAGTTAACAAATATCCCATCACATATGTCAAAGAAAGGCTTATTGTAATAGTTTAGTTGGTCTTGCCAATTCAGATCACCATCAACTGTAACACTGTCATACCTACAATATCAAGAAAACACATCGAAGTCAAACCTCGTCACCATCCACCACAATAGAATGTTGCTGATGTATCTTCCTCTACTTACCAAAGCACTACCGATCCAGGAACAGATGAATGCATCAATGACGATAAATGATCTACAAACTCTTTTAAGTTAGGAATTTGTCCTCGGTCCAAATTTACCTCCATTTTTATCTGCAATTGACAAATCATTGACTGGACTACAAAATACGCAATTCTGTGAAGTATTGGAAAATAATTATGCATTTGATCAGCATGGGTGTGACACTGTGTATGTATGCAAAAGACTAGATATCTGCATCTAAGAAGCCATTCCAAAGTAGCATCGATCCATTTCTCTTCCATGAATTCTAGGTTTTACAAACTTCCATTAAAATACCAAAGTTAAGGATCCATTATAGTAAGATAACATCTCCTATTATTTTATCTGAAATTTATTTCCATCTCTATTTACAAAGTTCACTAATATATCAAATTAATTAGATAATAAAATTCAAATGGACATGAATATAAACTCTAAAAGCACAGATGGAGATAAGAATTTACTAGCCAGCCATCGAAGCCTAAAGTAACAGCAAGCTCCACCAGACGTTCTGCATACATTTGAGCAGACTCCTTTGTTGAAAGCAGCACATCACAGGCAGCTCTTCCCTCATCCCATTCGATGATGAAAGTACCCAGCACCTAAAGTATTAGAGGAAAAAGTAGAACCAACAAAGTTCAAATAAAATTGATGCAGTAAGTCATCTCAGAACTTATGCAATGGAATAATCTATTTTTCTTCTGATTCAAGCATGAGCAATTAGTAATGCCAGTAAACATCTGTGTGTGAGGGAGGGGAAAAACAAAAACTCACCTTTAACAATATTAATTATTTCAACCAAATTCAGCAATTACAGATCTTGCAAAGTTAAACCAAATAAAATAAAATAAAATCACCCCATTTCACCAAATTCAAAAGTAAGCACAAAAGCAAGAAGAGATTTTTGTTTAACATCCATATTATTAGACTCCATTCTAACATCCACTTCAACAGTCACTTTTACTTTTCACCTTTGAATCGTATGGGGTGACCAAATGACACCTACTTTTAAATTCTCAAATACCATCACTCCACATTCCAAGAACAATATCAGCCATAAGTGGCTAGTGAAGGTGGAACATGATATACAATCTAAATAAACTTGACCTATGATGCTAGAGCTTTATTCAACTAGCTACACTGAATCAAAATTGTATAAGTACCTTAACTCCGTGACGATGAGCAGTGTTAGTCCAACAAGGAGGAGGAATAGTAACCAAACTGTGTGAAAAGTAGACAAAAACATCGATCAAATGCCAATGCCAGATTGCATAAGCATCAGGGTTGGTCCCCCCTTGAACCCACTTGTCATCTAAGTACCCGCCTACATTACACCAATACAAAAATCCAAGTATTTCATACAACTATATAAGTATTAAGTACCATACACATATACTTGGTCACAAAGTTAAGAAATTTTCAGCTAGCATTATTTGGTGCAGATACCCATATGCAAGTATAAATTTAATTTTGAGTTTAAAACAATTTTACACACACACCCAATATGTAACATCACGTAAGCAAAAACAATTAATTTTTACATTTACCCAAAATAACGGATGTGATTTGACGACAGACATCAAAATTAAACTCATGCAAGTATATATAAAAGAAATGAACTTTTTTGGGGTGGATCATAGGTACCCACCTGCCATGTCATGACACACCAACAATCTTCTCCTATTAGGCAATGATGATGATGATGATGATGATGATGATGAAGCGGCATGATGTGACATTGGAAGCAAAGCAATGTTAAAAGGGTAGTGAAAGGAATTGAAGTAGGAGCGAGTTTTGAGATCCTCTAGGGTTTTGATTGGGTATGAAATTGGTACTGAAGGTTGCTTGGGATCGAAGAGTGGTGGTTGCAGAGGATCAGAGGAAGAAGGTTTGGACATGGTGACGAAGAGGTAGAGGGTTTGGAGTGTGGTGAGAATGAAGCGAATGATGTTTCGGATAGTGATTAAGATTCGGCGGTTTATATAGACTCGGAGAAGTCGAGGAATCATAATCATCATCCAACACCAACCCTGGCCTTTTGGTTTCGAATTTTGATGCTGCATTCATTGCTGCTGATGATGCTATCCTGCAAAATGGTTTGCCAATTTTTTTTTTAAATTATTCTTTTCTTCTCTCTTTTTGTAGTTTATTTTGTAGTTAATTTTTTTTTAAAGGTAAGAGTAAGATTTAAACTCAAAATTTGTAGGGATAAAATAAAAGAATTATATCATTTGAATTATAATTTGTTTCAAATTGAATGGAGGAGGATTGGGCTAAAGGGTCCAAACTAACACGCCCCTCATGAAACTTTTTTTGTAGTTTTTTTCAAAAATATATTTGGAGTACATTATGTTTTTCTGGAGTACATTATGTCAAGATAAAGAAATTTTTTCAACCGAGATGTTAAATAAACATTATCTAATGAATAAAGGAGAAAAAAAAAACAATTAAGAGAGAAAGAAGTTTCAAAACATTAGTTACTGCTGTTCATAGAGAAGGTGGTTTGAAGAAATGATGTCGCCAGTCCTCCAACAATATGCTTGAGACAGAATTTCCTCAAGTTTCTGGAGTTGGTTCTCAAAGACTAAAGCATTTTGCGCCAACCAATTCTGTCATAGAAGGTAAGCCACCTGAGCACTTCTGATTTTGAAATTGGATTTAGATTTCTCAGCTTCCATAAATTCACTCCACCAATCCCAAACTTTAAGTTAGGGTCGCGGGAAATAATGCTTGCTACTGGGGAGCTGTTTCAAATTTAAAGAACTTCTGTACAGAAAATAATGGCATGCATCGGTGTTTCTGGCGTCGTCGATTGACAGTGGGAACAAAGGCTGCTAACTTGTGGTAATCTGACCTTTGGTGTTACTCTCATTTTCCATAAGGTTTTCTACATTTCTAAATCTGCATGTCGGGGATGGAGTGAATTCATTGGAGGATGAAAGAATTGGTATGCTATACTATACTCAGATTTTACCGCGTACTCCCTGAGTCTTCCTCTTCTGTGAATAGGAATTTGTTGAATTTGATAATCTGTGTCTAGTGGAAGGCTTTCATAAGAAGCTGGTGATTCCATTCTTCCTCGCCTGTGAATAGTTGTCTAACCCAGATAAGCGATTTATCTCTGCATTCACTGCAATGCGAAAGGGTGGTTGGTTCCTAAACCATGAATCTTCTTTGATTCTAACAGATCCTTGAATTGAAACTTTGCACTTAATTTCTTTTTCCAAAATTTTCCTTTCCTCCAAAAGACTCTGCCAAGTTGAAGATGGTCGATTTCCTGGATTGACTTCGAGTTGAGAATTGTATCTGAAGTACTTATTTTTGAAGATTTTGTAAAAAAGAAAATGTGATTTAGTCATCAACCACACAAAACTCCTTTTGTAGTTGAAATTTGAAAATGTACAGAAAATAATTTGTATTACCGTAATACGACGGAAACTTATATACAGTATTTATTAAATATTAATTTTATATAAAATTATATGTGAATTTTTATTTTATATTATTATATAAAATGATAAAAAAATT